>NW_008751659.1:608511-653800 GCF_000715545.1 Opisthorchis viverrini | reverse complement strand
AATAGAATAGAGTCAATGTTCACCACAGGTGTGCTTCCAGCAAGCAGGACCCGAATGCTCCCATGCTATCAGGCAGTGTAACTCAACCTACAGACATAGGTCACCTGATCTGCATGTCTTAGTTTGTTCGAACCTCGTACGAGTTTTGAGAATGAATGATTCTAACAGGATGCTGATTCAGAATATCAGTTCTCGAACTACGAATACACGGGATTCGTCAACTGTCAATCCGAACAGAAGATAGAAGACAAAATTCAGTGACAGGAGTGTTACTCCCCCATAATTCGTGTCAGTGAGTGCATTGTAGGCTGTAACAAGTCCCACAAACTATTATAATCGCAGAACAACCTGCAACCTTTATCCGCTGTAAGCGATTCGCACTTTCCGGTACTTCGAGACATACTATTTCATTAGGCACCGTTTTCCAATTCGAGCTGTTTTTTGACATTGAAAATTCACTTACTTGAACAAAAAACATACTGGGCTTTGTGAAGTAAAAAAACCACAGCTTTTCTTAGTTGAGGAGTGATAAGCTCGAAAACATCGTAGTTCCCGAGACAACAATTCTATGTGCCGGAAACCTATAGGCGTTCACAGCTGAACAACAATTATGGGATATATTTTCAGGGCTCTAAGGCCTTCACAAATTCTCTGTTACTTTTTAAACCACGACGGGAAAAGATGAATTGTTTGTTGTTGAAAATATTGAGCATCGGTCAAGAGAAAAGTGCAACACTACCGCAGATGGATGTTGTGAACGTAGTCCGCCACCTTTTTGTCACAACAAGTCAGGGCACTTTAATCCTCATGAATTTTTCAACACGCCGTTTCTGCAAGCCGGGGGGGTTTTGCAGAAAATAACGTGCAATTATTTAGACAGATATGTGATATGTAAACAGACACTCATCGGGAAAAAGACAGTTGCATGCGTTTCCTGTGAGCATATAATGATGTTTACTGGATATAACGATGTGTCATAGTTTAGTTGTGTATTGGCAAACATGTGGTCAAGAGCTTCTTCCGTTTTGTCACGTTTCCTGAGTTGACCAAACCCTGAAATTTGAGGATGATAAAGTTCTCGTCTGTCATGAATGTTTGCAATTTTTTCGACTCGTGCGAACCAACTGAGACACGGTATTTGAGTTACTGGTAACGCATGAGATCTCAGTGAGATGGTTTCTGAAGACGTACTATCTGACTTGTTTATCGCTTCCTCTTTGTCATCACAAAATTCCTCATACAACTGCTTTGATTCGAACAATGCCCTTGTTTGCGTTAGTTCAGTTTTTCTCTCCGTTGGGCGGCTTAGCAGAACTCTTTCTCATATTCTCGTCCACTTCCAAGTGCATTCACGTTCGGGGTTTCTCCATCTTTATTCAACATCCGTCTCTCTCCTTAATAAATGAAACACCGTGTTGGAGTCGGTGCCCTGATTTTGACCGATTCGGGTGTTCGAAGTGAATTATTTCCGTTTGTTTCATTATCTTCATTTGTAATTTCACATTCATTTTTGTACGATTCTATGTTACGAATCTACTAGACACCTTGTTCCAGTTTCTAAACATACCCTTCACTTATGTAAAAAAAAATGAGGCAAGATGCGCACGTTTTCCGGATTCGCCTTGGAGGGCCAGAACTATCAACAACAAAATGGACATTTCCTTGATATTATGCAACAAATTATGCAGGAACTCCCAGATCAGCCCAAGATTGATCTAAGCCCCGGACACCCGGTTGACTTTTGACGAATTACAGCAAATGGACTACTGTAACTTTTTAAGGAACCACTAACAGGCGCCTATGTAAGTTCGTATAAAAACGTATGCTACTTTGTTTCTTATCTGACACCGAGGAGGGAGTCACAAGCAGAAGATACACACCTTCAGGTTCGAGCAACACAGCAAAGTCATTCTGCCTTGGTGTTGTCCATACAGAGCTCTTTGTTTAGGTGGCTTAAACGTAGCCAACACATAAAAGGTTGGCGTAAAACAAAGTCAACTGTCTTATACGTGTTTATTGTATGAAGCGCATCGAAAAATTGTTTTAAAAAATTCAGTTTTGATTAGATTAATGGACTTGAGGCAAACCTATATGTCAGCTGACTGCTGTGGGCAATCTCCTTGCAAATTTTTGGTCATCAGTCGAACGAATGTCGCCATTGCCAATTTAGTTTGTGGTCATTCTTGTACGCCGGTGTGTGGATACTAACAGTGGGCGAAAATACGTCCGCAACCGAATTGTCCAGCCCACAGAACACAAAGAAGACCATTTATGCAATTTCACCTACCGACATTGGCTTCGATAGAAAACGAAAAAACAGCTTTAGCAAATATACACACATTTGCAAACTAAAAAAAAACAAAAAAAATTTGTCATCTAAACAAGCAGCTGCGTGGAATTGCAGCGGACTAGGACCTTATCAGCGCGTTCGGATAAATTAACAAACAAAAGTAACCAATACAAAATCACAAAATCACAATAGGAAAGGAATGAGTAGTCAAATGGGGACTCACGAATGTGTAGATCCAATAGTCCACCACACCAATCCAAATGCAGTAACTGGCTGTGAGAGGAAATATTCCCTTGTCGGAATTTCCCACAGATGGTTCCGCATGCGTGATATATTCCACGGTAGGAAAAGTATTCACGGCTAAAAAATGTCACAGGGATTTATTGTGACGTTCAACAGCTGACACAGACACAGAGATTTGCTCCCACTGGTTCAGCTGTCAACAATCAGTTCAACGGAGCGTAAATACGCTCGTTCAGCAAGAACTCAGCAGGTCGCACCAGAAAATTTATGTATTCGTAACATTAAAACAAACATCATGATACAATGTGAACGACACTTACAAAGTGTGGTTTAAGTTCAGGAAGAATGGTGAATGTGACAACGGATTTCAGACACTACATTATGACCTTCCTCCAGCGGTTGTTCACTCTCCTTCTAGAACCTAGTTCAAAGCAGTATTAGACATTTATTTATGCGAATCCTCGCCCTGGCAAGCATACTGCCCCGCGCTGAGAACATAAAGAGCAGTGCTACACCCTTTTTTCACTTGTGCCTTTCAGGTGAACGACAGCCACTGGCCGACAAGAACAAAACCGACCCGGGAAAATTGGGCAAAAGCCTCGATCCTGTGTATCAATCCGTGAATCCGTGATTGCATTTTGAAATCGATAAAACCGTTTATCTTGAAGATACTTAGGTTAGATGAAACTGTAGGACAAACCAATGTACACGCTCAGGAAATTTGTAGTTTACAAAATCAGCCAATACCTGTACGGCAAATAATGTTGTTTGTAGTTCTGCAACCCAGGTGGACTCACGAACTTCTCCGTTTTCAATGATTTAGCAGAGGAAAAGCGTTGGGAACGGCGTGCGAACCAAAGAGGATGATCGCTCATTTACCGGACTAAAGAAACACGTCTACATAGATATCTATCTGCATTTGTTATTCCGTTGAACTTCAGTGTCGGAGGTTACGTCACGTTTTACGACTATCGTTGTGAAACGATTAAGAGGAACGCCAAGCTGGTTTTCTTCAGCTGCACTGTTTAGTGAAAAAAGTAAATATCTTAAAAAGGCTGGTTTTTATTCCAACACAGTGGATCGATCACAGACAAAGGTTGACGTGAACTTGTTGCGCTTGAGTACTATTTGCTGTCGCTTTCAGAATCACTCAATATGGTGTACAGCCATGAGAACAATCAAAGTGTTGTGCTGACCTCACCGGTTCTGAACCTGAAGGGCTTAACAACATAACTACGGATGGCACACTCAACCGGTGCTAACAGCACACGGATGAAAAAAAAGAGCTGCAATTCCCGACACCGACTGAGGCCACCAGCGTTCAAGACTGATGAGATGGTATGATATGGAGACAAAAGTCAATAGTGAATATATATGCTCTATATACTAAAGATGTTCGATTTTGGAGGGAATAAAGCCAGTTAATCATGTTTGGCATCCTTGGAAAGTACCAGATCATGAAGCGGTTGAACAAAATATTAGTACAGATTTCAGCAATTTATTAATTCATGCGTTTTGGATAGTTCTACAGTGTTTGTCTCCTGGGGAAAATATAGTGGAGCGTACATGAAATAGCCCTAATTTCTTTTAGATAGTTTTGTTATTCCGACGAAAACCACTTGAATTACTCGGTGGTGACGTCATCCGTGTTTTATTGTTTATTTTGATCCCACTGCGGTATATCTATTGGTTTCGAACTTTTTATTGGTACAAATATTTGTGACCTAAATTCGGTACGGCCTGAGGAATAAGCTAACGATATACTACAGTGATTTAGAAAGCACTTTAAATTTACATGGAGTAAACTACTCAAAAGGTTGTTTAAAACATTTCGACTGTGAGCTCATCATATAACACATTTCTCAGGTTTCCGTCAACTTTATTTGCTACTTGAGCCCAAAAGGTACGAAATTGTATAAATACATCCACTTGCATACCTATTTGTTTTTTTACGAGAAACTCACCTGAATCTCAGTTGGACCCCTCGTTTTAGAAAAACGAGAAGAATAACGCTCTGAACTGAGTTGACATGCGATAGTCAGCCACCGTCACATTTCATTATTTTCGTGCCGTACTGCTGATATTTCACGGCACAAGTTTTATTTACTCCTTGAAGAATCATTCCAAGTAGATGCTGACCACGAAATGACAATGAATTTCACTTAAAATCGGAACATTGTCCTCTTATATTCTGTTGGCAAGCTTTTCCTTCCCAGTGATGGCACGAGTTACCTGGCTGTAGGTTATGTGCAACAAAACCCAGTAACGAATTAAAATCTCTAGAGCAGCAAACAAAGCTACTCAGGCTGAGTGTCTCGATATGTGCCATGCATGCCTAATAACTATCCACTAAGAAATCGTTGGTTTCAATTTGAAACACCTTCCGCGCCTCGCAAGTCATGACATGGTAGAGCAAAATCAAAGTGGTTATAGTCAGAAGGTGTGTCGTGCGGTCTGCACCACTTTATGGTCTGGACCCACGTGGAAATCCCTCCCCGAAAGTAGGACCCTAGAGGTAATGGCACTCGGTTACTCCCAAAGGCCCGGATACTATCTCTTCCCGCCAGGGCCGCTGACATCCGTCAGGCTTGCGAGCATATTTGTGTTAATTGAAGTGCGCAGAAAGTGCTAGATCGGTGCCACTGGCGTTGTCTTACTCAGATGTGCAGCCCATGATGTGTTTACCTAATTGCAGCTCGGAGACACAGGCCCAATCTTCTTGATCGGTTTTTCCCGAGGAATTCACTGTCATGTAATGACAATCCTCCAGTGCAAGTGCTGCCAGAATGTGTGACACTATGCATTAGAAATAGTGGATGGCCCAATAAATTTTGTGATAGACACTATAATGTATGCACAGGTGTCTGAATGGGAAGCCAAGGAAGAAATTTACGCTGGTTGTTGTCATTTGAAATAAAAGGATAAGCTCAAACCTGTGCAGGAGCGACGTAATTGAGTTGTTGAATATGTTGTGCAAGTTTTGAGCAGTTCAGAAGCTGTCAATGCTCTGGCGTGCCCTCTAACTTGTGTTTGTAAGTACCGCTTAAAATGTGTTAAGTATTGTTTGTGTACATTCATCGTGAGTAAAATCGTGATCTAGCCGGATGTATGGTGAATGGCTTCGCTAAAGAGTGGAAGTGCACTGAAGATGTCCCCTCGAATGGTGACCGAACGTTTGCAAATCAATTGCCAAGCTCGGCGAACGGATCACCAGCCACCTGACCAAATACCAACTAATGCACCCGAGCTACCAATATTCCAACATATTAACAACTCGTCTTGAGTATTCTGAGAATGGTCCCGTTTTAAAATGGCCTCCCTTATACAGCATAATCGAGTAGTGTATTCAGCCTAGTGACGCGTTAGGTGCAACTATTGTGTCTACGGTTCCACTTTATCGGTAGGCTTTTAGGGGCAGCGTGAACCTAAAGGAATTTTCAACTTGGCACTTCTTACTCATCCCGTCAAGGACCGAATAGACGGAGATTTTCCAAGTGTTTACCTACGGCCTCATTTGAATTTTGATGTAATGACTATAAGTGTGCCTCGTAAAGCGTTTAAGCTCTCTTTCGCAATCACTGTTAAATTCACCTTTATGAAAAAAGGAGAGACCAACGGTCCGGTGATCCGTGCTCTACAGAGTACATCCATGTTAAGAGATCCACTCAGAGTAACCTCTTCAGTCACAAGGATGAACTTTAGGAAAGTAGAGTGGCAATGCTTTTTTTAGTTAGAATAAGTTGGAGTACCGTTCCTGTGGCATGATGTATGGCTGAAGGTTGAAGTTATTATTTAATTATCAGACTCACCTTAAGAAGGGTGACCAAAGTCAGGTAACAGAGTTTTAAAAATACACATCAAAGTACGGGAGGTAAATGCTGTCATCTGTAGTAAAACCACACTATTTGCAAGCACTGTACTAAAAGAGAAAATGATGAATAAATAAGTAAATAAATAAATAAATAAATAAACACAGCTTCAGTATGTGTAGAGTGGAATACAGGTTCAATTCATCGTAGCTCATAGGCACTTAAGTGATCATGACAAAATTTAACACTCAATAGCTGTATTTTGTAACGTGTTATTTGAGATGACAAAAGCCCAAAGGGTGAAAAACAGTACGTAGAGGATTTGATAATAGACACCAGTGGCATCGTCAACCGCGCAGCTGCTTTAGATTAAACACTTGTTCAAGTGAAAGTAAGAAGGCCTTCGCTGAGGAGTTATTTATTGGAAAACACCAACTGAACAGTAACAGACTATTGGACAGCGAAGCAAAACTCTCACATGCATATTATTTACGAAAACTGTGCATTCGTATTCTTCTCGAACAGGTCCTCTGAACTTTCACAGATGCTCATTGACTATCACTCAAACGTAAACGAATGCTACAAAGCGATTCCACAAATTCCGTAATCAATCTCACTTTCCAATAGACGCGAAGGGGAGTCATGAGAAAACCACATACTACTCCAGTATAGCGTCAGCACGAAGCATAAGGTTGTGTTCCTTGTACCATCGTAAAATAGACTGTTCCTGTTCGGTATCTTTCTCTCCGGATTCCGAAACCACGTTTTGCGGAAGCATCAGGTCGATTCGAAGGAACCCGATCGCATCAGTAAAGGATTGTAATCCTCGTATTTGGCTTGGCAGGCATAGGATGCCAGCAGAACCGCAGTTTCAATGGGACAGTATATCTCGCCTTTCAAAATGTTCTTCTTTACGTAGAGGTAGAATAAGCGTTGGGTAATTTCACGAATAAGTTCTGCTGTAACATTTTCCGGAAAATACTTGGCTCAGAAGTTTGAACAGAACCTTTATATGGATCAATCCGCTTGAGAATCTTTCTGTCTCAGTCAATTCGCAGGTTTGAATCCAATTGATTTACGTGATGCATTCCGAAATACCTTATTTATCGAAGACGAATGGTCTCGCAGGCCTAATTACATAATTGCATTCCCGTCGTTGCTTGCGTGATGGTAAGCTCAAGCTCAGTGTCGACATCAAGAATTTTCACAAATTAAAATTTGCTTTTAAAAAACATCACAGAATTTAAGCTCCACATTTTTAATATCCAGGTAGCTTTTTTGGCATACACAATGAAGAAGAGGAGTTTGTAAGCAACACGCCTTCGAGGAATCTGGCTTTTTATGAAAATTAATTTTCGTACGTATATCGGTATAACCAGACGAACTAGAAATCCAGAATTCAACGAAGCGTAACAACCAGCACGTATGTATTCGAATTGGCGTATATGTACAGCATATGGAATATTAAAACAAGAGAATAATGAATAGAGCAACGAATAGAGTATCAGTCATGTTCATCACACTTTCATTTGGAGAGTCAATTATCTAAGTCCTTTTCAAGAAGTAACAAAAGAACCCAAAGGAAATGTTTGATAACTGGTCTTTATTATTGTCATCAGGAAATACTAGAAAAAAGGTCGTTTGGTCACACAGTTTTATCATGAATTATGTGACGATTGCATACGTAAAAAGAGCCTTGAATGGTTTGGAGCCTGTGGCTTAATTGATGCTGCTTCACCTTTGGGGTTGGCACTTTTCCAGAATTTACTGGCGTTCGAATCTGTATACCCTTCGTCCTCAGGTCTGCCCCGAATTTCAGACACAGTTAATGTCAAAAACCTCCAGAGAAGATGTCGTTGTAGGGCACGCCGAGACATTACTCTGCCTAATGAATGACTGCGCCTTTCAGTAGCGGGTTTCTTTTTCCGCTTAACGCCGACATTTGAACCGCCTACCCTCTGAAGCGGTCCAAGCCGATGTGGAAATGTAAAAAATACTGATATCAGTTTGTCAAAAACGGAGCACTATTTTGCAGTAGCCGGTGAAGTCAAGGATGTACCGGTGGTCAAATGTGACGATACGTTTCATATATTGATCCGTCCTGAACTATCTCCCTGTATACACCGGGATTATACAGAATTTTTCACTGGGTTACCCATCGCCACCACGGTCGCCAAACACTGGGCTATGGACGAAATTAATGAACGATTGAAAGTTTACTCAATTTATCGAACTGCTTCACGGGAGTCGAGTTCTTGGAAGAGCAAATAAAGGAAAAAAGTGAAGGTGTAACGGCTGAAACTATTGATGAGGCATGTGAGTAGTCTGTGGTCTTCTCGAAGCTCCACCCCGCGTCCAATGGAAGGTGACGTTTATTACGGAACTTGGTGTTTGCAGTGTTCGCTTACAATTGTGATAGTCAATGAATATCCATGGAAGTTCAAGAAGAAGCGCGAGGGTGTCCAGCTTTTAAAAGCTATGTTAATATGAGATGTTCACTTTCTTGTTCAGCAGTTTGTAACTACTTAATTGGTGTCTGCTAATGAAAGACGTCATGGCAAAAGACTGTCCTCCTTCCATTGATAGGGCAAACTATCTTATTTGTGAAGGGCTATCCAAGATGGAGTGATGCCAAACAGGGGCTGTCCTCAGTTCTAACTCCTTCGTGCTAAATAACATCGAAGGCTTTGCGAACTAGAATGCACTGAGATCTCTCACTATGGCAGAAAAATATATAGGAACGTATTCACTCGGTTTCGAAGTCATTGGGCAGAAACTCTTTAACAAAAGCTTCTAAACATTTGTTAAGTTCTCACGAATGTCCTGAATTTCCGCGCACCCAAATCACCAAATTCGGGCACTTAACGTGATCGGAAGACCATAATCTGTAAACACGAAGCACAGATCAGCTTTCAGTGCAGTCTCTCAAGTCGTATGGATCCGAACAGTGGAATCATCATCATCCACAGCATGACATCAGTGTTCAACACAATATGCTTCGCTGCTGTACAGTGGATTCAATACAAACAACAACTTATAATAGAAACAAAAATCAGATTATAATTGTGTAGATTCATACTTGAGTTGGCTGAAATTCCGCTTGCAGTTATTATAAATCTAAGGGCAAATGAATGCCCTAATTATTGCGTTCGAACACCAGTTCTGTGTTGTGGACATATGCGCAGTGTTCGTCAAGTGAGCCAACCCCATCTGATTCGAACACGGACTGATATAACGTGTCGCGGCAACGTTTTGGGAAGACGTAATCGTCACAGGTATTCATCTGACCATACGTCTACATAGGTTTGGAAGAATAAAGCACTGAACAGCATCATTTGTATCCCTACTCAGGTGGCCCAAATGTATGAGTTAGATCAATAAGTGACTGTTAAGAGGTGAGTAAATGACTGGAGGTTTGACAACCTTGCGGTGCATGTTGAGTGAACCTAGTACCTCTCTGATTCATTGGAATAGTAGCAGATATATGAACACTTTGATAGCGACGATAAGCTGGAATAGTGTATCTTTTAATGTAAAAACTGATTCTACTGCTTCCCGAAGAGTAGGTATGATGCAAACAGGTGACATCCACGGAAGCCTGGTTAGCACTCAACCTGTCAAGGATAGAGTAGGGTCACCAACATGCCACGCGCCTGGACTTCTTGAAGACAGAATGATTCCGCTTCGGTATGAATCTTCATGCGACCATCAAAAATGATCCCTCTTCTCCCAAAAGGCATCTAATTCTATTAATGATCGACACAAGAGAGTTACACGTGAGCAATCACCAGTCACCAGAAAATTAAATGATACGTGAGTTATAACTAAACAAATTTCATGGCTTTATGTCTTTAAAGTGTGGAAGTTCGGTCAGGACTGTAATTTACACCAAACACCTCAAATCTCCACTACTCCTACGTCTTGTCTGAGCTACGAACACTCAACTCTAACATAGACTGGTCAGGTCATTTGTGATGTCATCTAGACTCAAAGCCCCCTCAGCTTATCTCGTTTTAAGGGATGTAAAATTCCACCTCAAACACTTGGGGTACAAGTAAATTGTTGAAGGGAATGGAACCGTTCACCTGGGCTAATCTCTTTCTGAGGCAGTTGGGGATAGAAGCGGCAGGAGTGTGTCAGTTATACGGGAAATTCTTCGACTGTTTTGCTGTCTTGGGTTATCAGCGCTAACAAACAAAAGAAACACCTTTCGTTCCCACGTTACCCAAAACTTCAACTTTGCTTGTTTGTTCTGCTCTTTTGTCTTTTAAAACGTTTCGGCAACCAACTAATCAGATGATATGATGCACCGTTCGTTTTCTTGCAAACCGTACCCGACGAGACATTCAATGCACTTCGTACCGTTGTTTTTAGTGTCAAAACTTCTGAACACGTAAAAAACTTGATGGCGGACATCCTGTAGAGAAACGACTATCCGGGATGGTTCCCACTGCACCGCAGCGAAACTTATTCGCTAGCTGAGGTAAAATTAGTCTCCGGTAATTACTAGTTCGTGTCATTTTTCACTTATCAAATTCTTCCACTGGCCTGACGAAGCTCATGATTACAGCGGTCAAGATGTCTGCGCAACTACTTTTGTCGCTGAAATCAAGAAATACGCCCTTAACACTCATCGAATCATCCTCATAAGTACTGTCTACGTTTGATTGTATTTACCCCTGCATCCGCAACTTAGCTTAAGGGAAATCTTGGAAAAGTGAAAGGTAACTTGAAGCACGAGTAAAAGAATATGCTTACATTCCCACCTTAGAGGAAAAACCAACGATCAACAGGCCGACTGAATACGGTAACTTACGTTTTCACGTTTGACTGAATTCCCGCTTTTCCCACATCGAAATACCTTGTCCATTGTAGCAATCAGGGTGAGATTTCCTGCGCCCCCAGGTTCATCACAACAATTAAACTACCCGATTTGTTTTTTTATTCTGAGGTTTTGATGGTAAAACAACCTAGGCCTCTAATATACTTTCAATCGCAAAATAACCTTACTAGAGTTTGCAGCCACTGTGGCCCATGATCTGGGTACATGATGCAGTCATATACACTGTGTTTCCCCTTCAGAATCTGAAATTTTGTTTTCCAATGCCGATCTGTGCTATCATCCATTCGTTAACTACTTGACGTGTATTGCTCTCAAAGCGACACTATTCTGCTTTATGCAGGCCAAATTTGACGGAACCAACCTTATGCGAGAACTTGCACGTATTAAAATACACTGACTGCTGCTTACTAGGGAAATTTTGTTCGGACCGTCCGTTGCCTTCTTTTAGGACCATCATTTGCAAGATAAACCTGTGTAGTTTTGTCAAGGGACGCCACAGTGGGGTATAGTTGATGTGAGGTGGCCTTATGGACTTGAGCATCCTTATCTAAAGTATCTTTACCGAATCTCACCAACAGAAGAACTAATCATTCAGTAATTGCATAGCAGTCCTCACCAATGAGTCAGGAATTGCTTTGTTTATGTGATCGGCCAGACCATAAGGTTTTATGATGCACTCAGACGATAGTTACCATCTTGAGATAATCTCGACCACTATTTACACAAGCTGATTTTCGCTTAAACGTCTTTGTGTGCAGGAGCTTCACTTGAAAGCGCATGCAGAAAGAGTTAAAAGGGCAACGTTAAATCGTGCTTCCATGTGAGGACGTCTGTTCCGATGGATTTCGTTCGACAAGAAATGATTCTACATGTTTTCATACAACAGTTGATTTCATGCTCGGAATGATGAGGATTGGGTGGCATTGTCTGCATACTAATTGTTTGTGACATGACTCCAAAGATTAACGACTGTTTCAATGCACTACTGTGTCTTTATATTTCAGACTAAATCGGCTCAGCAGGTTTTAGTGGAAAGGCCTTCGTAGAGAGTTTTGTACGATTGATACAAGGCGTACTGATGTCCATTCGAAGAATTTCGCTAACTCCAAGAACATTGTCTTCGGCCTGCATTTCGTAGGTAAGGTGAACCTAGGCTAGAGAGCTGAAAGTACTTTAAAGCCACTACCACCTTGCCGGAAATCATCGATGGTGCGCCCCTGGGGAGTCTAGAAACGGTCAAGCTATTCAGCCGTTGAGCATCAGAGTGTGCAATCAAAGTTCGCTCATCAGTGTTGCAAATAGCTCAAATTTAAACAGGGTAGCGTCACTTAACTCTCCGATGTGCACCTCGCGGTCGCATTTTGAGTAAATGCATGTCCTGAGATGGACAAGAATTTTTCTTTTTTGAGTGGTTTATCAATAAGTCTGTGTAATGGAGAAGCTTCAGGTGTTCCAGTCGGGTGTTCATCCCTCAAGAGAAGCTAAACTTGGTCGCTCACCCAGAGTGTATTGGACAACAAGCAACTGTTTCTAAATCATCACATCACTTTATATTATTAATTTGGACGATGCGATTCATTCCCATATTTTGGTTTCAATCGGTACGTTATAATATCCTTTTAAAGTTCATTACGGTATTTGTACAAACATGCTTTAAGACCCAGAAAATTAAACAGAGGATACATCGATACTATACTCTGACAGGTACAGAGGTAAGCAGAAGCGGAATCTATGTGATTTGTCGTGTTCACGACCTTCACTAGAATACGCACTGTGCGGCTTTGCTTTTCTGACATCAGTCTGAAGTCACCTTCTTATTATCCAGTCTCCCTGGCCACTTGTGCCCCCTAGGTTTTTTCCTAACACGCATGAGATACCACTCCAGTTCTTGTTTACAGAAGAGATGTGATATTCTGTCAACCTATTATTCTCAGGAGGCGCACTGATGGTACCTCCTCTTATGTTGATGAATCGTTTGCAAGTCAGCTGCCAAGCTCGGCGATGAAGATCAAGATCAACAGTTATGGATTAACAAACATAATAAATGTTCATCAGCACGAACTTTGTACAAGAATGTTGTAGAGTGTATTGGTAACCTTATCCTAGAAATCACCAAACCTTCTGTCCACATCTTTCTGTGTTATTGTCCCTCATGAGTTTTCTACACAAAAGTGTTTCATGCGCCTCAATCCAATCTACAGAAAACAGATTAATCGAACTAATAAAACCTTCCGGTTGACATAACACCACAGATCCTCTCAGTCTCTGATTTTGTAGCGTTCTGTGATGTTGTTTGACATTTTCATGCACCGTACCAAGGTTACTTTTCAAGAAGTACTTGGCAGTTACTTATTTATTAATTTTAGTTACCTATTTTATTTATTTAGGTTTGACTGATTTACCTAATATCACAAAAACCAGAAACAGTCTTGAAAAATATATATGGAATCAGCCGTCAATTTTCAGTATTCTGTTTTTTAATATGCTCGTTGACGCCACTTTTATGCGAAAGAAACAGTAAATGAAGATCCATGAATTTTGGACCATATTCTCTTTTAAATGCGTTATTTTTCTGAATTCAATGGGCCCAGACCGGTCAGTCTTGAATATAAGCGACGCGAAAGGTGGATAAGTACGAACATCTAGAGTTGAATAGCAATAAAAAAGCAATTTTTTTAATTTTGTGTAACACGCCATTCTTGGGAGAAAATGGATTTCTGAAGTTATGTTTAGAAAGTTGTGTTCACAGT
This sequence comes from Opisthorchis viverrini, assembly GCF_000715545.1. NCBI lineage: Eukaryota > Metazoa > Platyhelminthes > Trematoda > Opisthorchiida > Opisthorchiidae > Opisthorchis > Opisthorchis viverrini. The sequence goes on along the minus strand of NW_008751659.1, from coordinate 639,865 downwards.
GTTGGGCTGTCATCAGAGAGGGGTCCGATTTCTCTTGCGTCTGTTTGTGTAATTATTCAATTCCATTGGTTGCTGACCGGTGGCTGTTAATTATTCAATTCCATTGGTTGCTGACCAGGTGGCTGTTGATCTGTTCGCCGAGCTTGGCAATTGGCTTGCAAACGAGGTGACATCATCAGTGCGCAACTATTTGTTGTTGTCCGAAGGAAACTGAATTATCATCTTTTTGGAATACTGTGCAGGGAATTCAAAAAGTCGGTGAGGTCATCTGTTGGGAGCCTTCTCCAAAAGGATATACTGGTCGTCACAAAAGTTTCCATGCACTTTGATAATGAGTGGAATAAGATCTAATTCTTGGTCAAGGTTTGATGCGGCCCCTCTTGAATAACTGACACATTGATACATTGATACATTACGGTAGGGGAAATAGGGCATCAATGAAGTCTGTCAGCCACAGGTATTTTTTCCAGGACTAGACAAGATGCACTGAATTGAACAGTGGAAGTATTTTTCATTATAAAACATTTTAGCGACTATTTCAATCCATTTGCTCACACCATCGTACCTGTCTGTCTTGTGTTAACTACATAGGACTTTTCAAATTAGCTACAATTCCGTATTTCAAGAAGAACTTACTGCCAGTCCTTCTTGATATAAATGAAAACTCCTACGAAGAAGTTGACTATTCCGGAGCTATTCCAGGACTTCTGGACCAATTTCTCACATCAGATAAGAAAATGTATCAAAAGGAGTAATAACCCTAATTTATTTCTGAATAGCTGCACACATATTTTCGGGTTCTGTTACAGCTCCTCTCCTCTGTAACCACGTTGGCGGATTCCAGGTTTGAGGGAAGAACACAGGACAAAGTTAAAAATTTTCCGTTGTAGGTTGAGGACATAAATTTCAGGTGCTCTGCTTTGGGCTTAAAGTAACTAGTTTTTCGCCGTTTTGTTTGTCGTTGCTGATCTACATTTGATCAGCACATTTTCCAGACATTGGTTCTGAACTCGGAGTATGAGCCTTCATCACCGAACTGCTACCTGAATGATTCTTGAAACATTTTAATGTCATTGCCTAGCAATTATTCATTCATCAGCCCAGGCATAATGACTTTTAGCCACAGCCCAAAATGGAATTCGGTTGACCATAGTTATGTTCAAATCCCCAGGCGCTCAACCATGCTGTACTTACTTATTTTCCTCTCAGTCTGTCGACAGCCTGTCGCCTTCCCGAAGGTCGCAAGCATTTCGAAAATCCTGATAGGTGATTGGGCTAACTTGCCAGCAAAAAATAATTGGCTTATCTGATTGGTTGGCTTGTCAGAAGCCGCGCGCTTCTACACTTGTGGCGTCTCGTACAGGCGGTGAGTGTAATCATAAAATCTTGATATGGAAGGACTGGACTCGTTATGCAGCTTGTGACTGTTGTCTGGTTATTCGCGTTTCTTCACTGCTGGACAAGATTAGGCGGTGTTGCGCAAACGTCCGACACATCATGTCATTTGCAGCTGGAGTGCACCGGAACTACCGAGACAGGGCCAGGGCGTGTGAGGATACCTGTCCGATCTGCTCGGGGCCCCATAGGACCTACGGGAGAACGAGGCCTGACCGGACCTCCTGGACCTCAAGGACCAGCAGGTGAGATTTCACTCTAATTTCTAAACACCAGAGATCATAGCTTATGGGTGTAAATAACGCCAATACTTCTCGAATTTTAAGCTCGAAAAATGCAACTAGTTGGACTTAACATTTCGCGTTTTTTCCTCATCTCACGGTTGATCAAATGTGTAGTGCTTCTGCAACAAGGTTCTAATACATCGTGCTTATTATTAATTCGACTAAGCGAGAAGTACCCAAATAAGCTGACCGAAGCTCGGGCTATGTGAAGTCTAAAATTTCAGCTGAATTTTCCGAAACAGCAATTGAATCTCGGGTAGTATAGATGAAACACTATCCATATGGTTGTTGAAAGCCGTCCTACAGCCCACAACCGGTTTCGCCCCTTTTTTGGGTTCATCAGGTCTGCGTAGATTCCGAGCTTCCGTCAATCCTGCATTCTGCTCAGGCCAAAATTGCACGAAACCTGACAAATACCAGTCTGGTTTCTTCAGACGTCCCACTCGAAACTCAGCTGAATCTCTCATTTATGGTGTTGTTCAACTGGTGCTGCTCCTAGCCCTTTCATGTTTCATTTGGTACGACATTTGAAATGTTGCCGTACGTTGTATGGACTCAGCACACAACTCACAAAGCTTTTGAAAACATTTCAACAGCCCATGAATGGTTTCACCCTTCTCGGCACTCATCGAGTAGGCATAGCCCCCGAGTTTCCGTCAAACTCATGTTCTAGATGAACACAAACTGTACGATATGCGAGACTCACAATCACAACTCGAACAGTGTCACAGACAAGAGATTCAGCTGGCATTCAAGTGATCTCTCGTGAAAAGTGAAATGGCGTGAGAATTCCAAAAAGAATAAATCAAAATATGGGCTGCACACTACGCTAGCTCTCGGAACGTTCGTCAGTTGAACAGACGATGGCGTAGATTGCATCTAAAGAAGAAACACCATTGGATAGCAGAAAAAGCTTCAGCCTTTGCGACGCTCATGTCGCATTGAGATTGAAGAACACATTTCACTTGGACAAGCCCTGAATCTATATTTTACCGACACTCAAAAGAGGCCAACTTTATGTGAAATGGCTGTTCCTAGATGTCATAGAAATTTCGTTCTATTATTTTCCGTCATTTCAGAATGCTTTGTTTTAGCGTACAGCGAAGCTCACATAATGTGTATCACTGTAGGTTGGCACCCTCTGTAGACCGACTACTTTAATCAGTCCTCTTAATACATGCTATAGCTCATTGTGCTTGTAATGACTGGGAAGCAAATACGTCCAGCCAGAACGGACTGCATTGTCCATGCTCTAAAGCCAAACTAAGCAGTGCAGTGAATCACATTAACTCCTATAATATTCATTTGTTTGCCAGCAGGCATTGTAAAGGAGCTTTACTACACGACAGATATCCTAGATGTTGCTGACTGATGTCGTTATGCGAATAACTTACATATACTTGAGCTACATTGGAAATGTGCTCTCAAACGGATTACTTTTATTCTTTAAACGTCACGTGAAATCAGAGTAATCGTTGTGCAATCAAAGGTGAGGATGATTGTGACAAACCCGGACAAACTCCTACTAATAATTTGATAAACGGTGAAACAGTGGAAAACCTGTAAGTTTTGAGGACTAACATAAGCTCTGTTCAGTTATCTTAGCAGTCTTACTACATCAGACTACTTCCAATTAAGAAATCAAAGATGACTGATTGACTCAACACGATTCCACTGTCCGCCTACAGGACGGAATAAACCAATGTTTTCAATCAAAAAATTAATTAAATCCTTAACCCACCTTTTTGAAATTTGTTCCGAGAACCAATGCTTGTTAAACTTCCGTCCTTCCTAATTTTAAAGACATTTGCCAAAAGGATTAAATTCATAAGCTAATTAATTGTCAGAACTTCCTGAGTGGTTTTAGACAAAAAGCATTATGCAATAGCGTTTAGTGTACTTGGAGACCGCCGTCTCAACAAAACCTCGTACAAAAATTCGCCTAGTTTCTGGTTCAGATTTGTGAGTACGCTTCAGAAATGTGGCCATAGCTTCCATGTGCTGCAGATCCAGGTGAAAAATGGCGCCAGATAATATCTGTCAACGATATGTTGTCCCAGGAAATTTAAGCGACTGGCTACATACTTCATCGCTCCCTCATTTTGCTCAGGCTTAGTAACTTCGAGTCGGACGGTCGGCATACCAAGTGAATATCAAATAGCATTCTACGCTGGGCTGACTGAGAGCATTGAAGCGAAGCCCACCACAAAAGATTGTCCACTTATTTTCGATGCTGTCGTACTCAACCTTGGAGGAGGATACAATGCAACAGCCGGCCAGTTCACTGCTCCCGTAGCTGGCGTGTACGTGTTTGTCTTGGTCCTGTCCGCACAGAGTTACGAAAAGGTGGGTTTACTGATGGGTTTTCTCTTTTTGCACAGATTGTTCACGTTTTTAGGACCTTAACTGATCCACTCAAATTGCATGTCACAATGCATTACATCATAGCATCTATCCGGGTGCTGATAGATATACCCGAGGCTATCTATCATCAAGTGCCTGACGGTGGCTACTCTCAAAAAGTACAGTTCACGCTGACTATAGCACTTACTGATAGTGTAAGTCGACGCCATGGATCCACTTGAGTAAATGGAGAGCTCGTGCTAGCAAATAAGTCCTTGTCTCGATAGGTAGTACTGTTTAGGGGAGAGAAACCTATACTCGAGATTCTGTAACCACCTGAGGAATGAACGTTTGATGAAAACGACTTAAAATTACGGATAAGCAAACATTAACAAAGAGTTACACACGCTGACAAATGGCTTCAATAAGCGACAGACTGATGTGTTCCATTAGATCAGATCGAATTGCCCTATAGCATTTACTCAAAAGATTGAAACATCTGATGATGCTTCAGCAAGTTCAGCGAAGAAGAGGAAGAGGCCCGTAGTAGTATCGGTAGGACTCGATTCCACAGTGCTCCTCAGGCTCTGCTCACCAGGTTCCTGAGAGTTTACAAACTTACGTTCCCCAAACTGTGGTCTCTGATCCCAGGTGGGGAAACAGCTCTCCAGCCATCAAGTAAAACTGATTTCACAAGTTGGCTTAACTAAGTTTACCATATCCCGGTTTAAGTTTGGTAATTTTTCACGTTTCCTATGTTTGTTAGTGGACTCAGAGTAGCCTCTCTCTTACCACTTTTCTGATGCCCAACTGCACAACTTAAACAAGCTGGACGTCAGTGATACATAGGAAATAAACCCTAATAAATCTTGCCCTTAATTGGCACCTCGAGTAAGAAAGTACCGGCTAAAAGTGCTCTAATACGGCTCATCATAATAAAGGCGAATAAAAGTCTCATTGTGTTACAGTAAACAACCGTCTAAATTTGTGATAATCATAAAGAGAACGCAACTGATCATATCCACGTTGTGTAACGAAATATCAGATGCCATAAACGACAACCCCTTATGTGACTGATTTCCTTGTGTTCTGTCACTCATTTGGCTTAAGTTCGAAAATAAGGCTGTCTTTTACACAGAATTAACCTAACACATGTTTATTACCTTGTGTTTGGTAAGACAAAATAGTCATCGCGATATACACTCGTTTGCGCAGCAGTTTGGTTTTAACGTGAGACTCGATCGAATCCTGGCTAAAACTATCTCTCTCTCTGGGTTGCAAATGAGTGCGTTTTGTGAATCTCGTACAATTTGGGTTCAAGTAGAACGTAAGAGTGAAAGACAGTCGAGAACTACAATCCAGAATAGTGAAACTGGGCCTGAGCTATTTGAGGTTTTTTCGGCAAGCTTGCGAGTAGTGCTTTGTTATTTTGGACCTTGGACAAATCCGAAGAACGGCGAGCACCGGACTCTCATAGTGGTTTTTAGACCGATCATCATGGAACGTAACCACATACAACGACACCAAGCTACAACCCGTGCTGGTGAAATAATCGTACGCTAGGAAGGAAGAGCACAAAAGGATGGCAAACACTTCCACAGTAAGTTGCACTATTCGATTCACTGATTTGGAATAAGGACTGTAGCATTATTATGCTTTGTAATTATTTTTTAAAAAGCTTGTAGATTATTAGAGTGCTGCACTGCCAACACAGACTACAAAAACATGAGATATCCGTTTCGTTGTTTTTGAAATAGCGTACGACTATGATTGGGGTACCTCCTGGCCAGTTTGACAGCTTAGCAAGACGTGTAAACTAAATGTGCTTAAAGAACAAGCGTAAAATCAGAGTTGCACCACAAGGAGTTTTCCATTTGGAGAGATTTACGGCAGCTCTGTGTGCCCGCAGTGTTTAACTTTAGCGTTGAGTTCGGTGAAGGTCCTCTGTTTATTCGAAAAAATGTTTAAAATTAAAAGCTTGATGTCTGTTTTTACGATAATTTCAGTCAACAATCCCAAAAACAGCCTCAAGTTAATATTTCAGAGTGACAAGAAACATAGGTTTATCACTGGTAAGCTGTTTTACACTTTAGTTCCACCTCAACGGATCAGCAAAATGCTTGAAAATAACAGGCAGACCTTATGCTTTATTTTAAATAATGTACAGTGTACGTATTTAGAAGACAAGTGAAGCCATAACACCTCAAGAATAAAAGGTAGGGACTCTTGCGACAAATATGAATGTCATACCTTAATATTAAAACTTTTCGTTAGGTTCGAGTCCCTTTAAATTAGGTGACTGACACCCGAACGTAGAGAGTTAAATGCTGAATTAATGCCATGGGTGGGGGAGCGCACTGGACCATACTTACCTACAGATCTTAATTTATTATTCTATTCTTCAATGGGCTAACAGGTTACAGCGCGCAGAATTACAAACCACCAGATCATATCTTAGTACCGCTTGTCTTACAAAATGCAGTCACTTCATGGATGTACTTACACCGGACAGCTAAAATTTTAAGCACCATACACCTGATAGCAAGACGTCAATACTTAACAATATTTAACATTCCAACGACCGTATTTGCTTTACTTTGGGTGAATGGAGTCTCCTTCATGTATATCATGTATATCAATTTGGCTTTGACAGAAGACTCCCTGGAACCCAGCTGAATCTCTCGTTTTTCGTCTTGGATATTCTGCTTCTTTGGCTAAATGAAAGTTTGACTGACACAATGTTAATTTTTCACTAATCTGAAGTCATCTGCTGTCTCTCACCCAGCCTTATCAGGCGCACCGTTTGCCAATTGAATATCGTGTTGGAATAGCGAACAGTTTGCAAAAAAAATCCGAGTAATCTTCAGCATATTTATACATACTGTGGCTTCGTTTGCGTTGTGCAATCTACAGTACAACTAAAAGAACGAACAAATTGATCTAAACTGTATTCTCCGGCCTGAATAGTGGACATCAAGATCAATCCGCCCATCGCTTCATGGAAATCAAGTCAACTTTGATGCCGTGAAAATCCCTCTGTTTATTACGAATACTACCGAACCGAGTCAGTTTGATTGTGTTGGGCTAGCCACTGTCTGATCTGGCTGAACCCATAAAACAAAAGATGTTCACATACAACAGGCCGCAAGTCACGTGATACTCTGGTTTGATGATGGGCTAACATCCTGCCACATCAAACTATGCCGACGGATCTAAGAGCACACTGCTTAGGGCTATACCCGGTTCACACTGAACCGCGTATAAAACCACTGAAAGTGATGTACCTGATGCGAACCATTGTGAATCAGTTCGATGAAGAACAGAAAAAAGCATCAGAATGTCTACCAGATTATCCACAATTACAGAATCAACTACATGGTTGAAACTCGCAGAGTAGGGAAGCCTGGTGACCCATAACACGCACAATAATACCCAAATGCAAGCTGACTACCGCTCGTCTTCCTCCGTGGTTAAACCATCGGACAATCTCATTTAACATATCAATTATGTAGCCACCAGGTTCCTCACCGAAACTACCAGAAGCCTCCGAACTCAGTTTGAAAGTGGTATTCAAATTCTTCTACAAGCGAAAATCTTCATTTTATTCTAGCAACAATAGGTGACGAAAAATAATCCAACAGAGAAGCGCTGCAAGATGAGGTTAGAAGATCAACCAAGTCCTACAAATACCACTACTGCCCTGCCCATTCACTCAGTCGTCAAAAATGAATTGACGCATGCCGCTAAGATAATCCGTGGAAAATAAACTGATCACACGGTCACATAACATTGAAATCTCCACTGTTACTAAACAAAGTGGATTTTGGAAGGTCAAACTTTACCCATGAGTGAAGAACAAAAATGGAATGTTTCGGAGTGATCAGTTTCTTTTCCGCTCTTGAGAAGAAACGAAACTGCACGGACTCTACACTGCCACCTCCTAGGTAGAAGTGTGACGTTTGAGGTGCACACAGAAATAAGGGTGGAATGGTTGCGGGAATTTTCTTGAGTTCTTCACTTATCCATCTGCAGGAGCTTACGAGTAGTACCCAATAATCAAATCTAAGATTGCTCTCTTTTAGAGGCATAGGATTCTTAGAATATTACTTTGTTCAGACGACTGAGGTCGACAAGACTTTTTGAGAAGTGTCTAATGTGTCCTCCGCCTGAATTTAATGGATTTTTTCATAATTGGAATTTTCGTCTAAATCGGTTCACAATGGGCGCGTTGTGAAGTTAGATTTGGACACAGTGGAGGTCTAACGCTGTCAAACATCACATCGAAGGTTTCAGGTCACTGATCAAAATCCGTCATTCAAAGTAGTTGTAAGCTTGGATAGTGAAGTACGTGGTACTTGTGTGACCGGCCTGCTAGCTGAAATTAAGCCAGTGTACCCGTGCTCAATGTTATGATAAGATTTATGCGGAGTCTTCTGACCAAGCGACTACTCCCCTAAGTTCGGCTGGACAAACGTACGTAAGTTGTCAATGGCACTCATACAGCGACATAAAAACGCATGAAATCAGCCGGTACGTGACGCACTAACTTATTTCCTCCATTTCTTGAAGTATGGGACCTCTTTCAACAAGTTGAGGTTGTTCCTAAATAACTGTAAGGCTTGTGGAAGTGATGCTTAAAATCGGATAAGTGTTGATTTTTAAGACACGCGAATGTTCTATGTATGGACTTTTAAGACTGTTTCAGTTTTCATTTCCTGAAGGCGTCGGGCAGTTTCGAAAACGGGCCACACGACAGAAGCTAAAGGATGGAACCGATACTGGGTGTCAATGCGAGCTTTTTGAAATATTCTTATGATTGGTTGACTGGAATGTCAAACAATGGACACCGTGATTTGGGGTCCTTGAGGTACAATCAAGAAGGTTCATCTGGTAAAGCTGCCGACCAACTGAATTTTGTAGGTCACATGGAAGTCTTTTTGATGATAGCGGGTGGCCCAGATGTCCTTTTTGGCTATTGGTAAAGGTCGTCATTCAGTACCACAGGTTTTGAAAAGTCTTCATTTACGGAGTTTGCGAGATACCCTAGCAGTACTCATCACTATCTTTTACGATGCTTGAGAATCCAAAGCGTATTGACAGTATTCGTCACACCAGTGGGTGGAAGGAACGTTTGGGTGGAGACGGTCGAGGCTGGGTCAGCAAACAGCAAATTTAGGTTCCCTCTTTTATTAACCTGCTGGCAAAACAAAACAAGCAGTAGTAAACAAAAATTGGTATGTTCAGGACTAATATAAATATCACATTATCCTTAGCTCATACTGTGCTGATTGCACACCCGATAATTCCATAGCTATAGGTGTTTAGTGAATCTTTGCATTAAGCGCACGATGGGACACGGTCGTTACAATCTAAGAATACTACCGCACATTTGCTCACTTAAACAGTTTATCAGTTTCCGTCCATGGCTGAATAAAACGTTCGAACCAACTGCTCCGAAAAGTTTTGCCATCCAACGCTTGTCTCCCAAAAGTTATACAAATCTTTTTCAAGCCTAAATGAAATCTCGTCCACTGTCAGTGAACAGCTCCTACTTCCAACATCTTTCGCGTCCGGAGACTAAAAAGGATGAGGTGTTCGCGTGACAAACAAACATTGTGGATAGTAAGAAAGAACAGATCGGCTTGGTTGTGATGCTTATCTGGAACATCAATCCTTTACCGACTTCACACACACCCACATAAACCCAAAACAGATGAGACAACCCAAGTAATGAGTCGTTTGTAAAACAGATGTAAAACTCACGATATTCGACGATTTTGGAGAAAACCAAGCTATACTTGGGAGAAAATGAATACTTGAACTTCCATTCAGCGAAGGCATTCGGTTATCAGTTTTTTCCTATCGATTTCACATCAACGGAGCAGTATTTTGTCCCTTGTTTACACTTGTGTACACCCACCCCGTACGCTTCTCTGTCATAGCATAAATCCACCCTGGTCCCAAAAAACTTGAGTCACTCACAGTAAAATCTCCACAAGATTGATTGATCAGTATTGTGCGTGGCAGAATGGCGTTCGCCAGATTGTCATGCCGGCAAAACCATTTTAGAGGAGGAAGAAAACACAAAATTGACCAATTTTGCTGTGCTTGCCTGTCATTCGATGATCACTCGGGTGCTCTCGTGGTGTGGATGACTCGTTAGGAATCTTTAATTTACGAACAACTTCATTGAGTTTTTCAGAATTAAATACACACACACACACACACAAGAGTAGTCTTGTGAACAGAAAGCAGGAGCGACCATAAAACTACTGCTGAGCTATACTTAATCTTTAAAATTTCTACTCATTTTGAGAATGGTTTTGCATCTCCAGTTAAGCCATGAATGTCAGATATTTTTTACACGAATCTACACTAGGCAGTTATTCACTCAGTAAGTGTCCACACAGAACTTTGTTTGTTTCAGCCTTAATCTTAACCACACCAACGTCAAAACTTTGGCACCAAATGTATCACATGCTGCCGTGATGCGTAAGAAAGTGTGATGTACATCTGAATTGGCACATAAAATGAAACTCGCATCATTTTTAGTACTCAGACTCTCCGTTGTTTTATGATGTCTCAAAAAGACCTTGATGTTATTCGGTGAGAAGTCGACATGAGTATTCAGGAGAAAAGCGGTCTACTATGGTACGAATCCTGAACGGTGCGCAACACACCCCTCAACCTACTTAATGCTGAGTCATCCTCGGATTGACATTGAGTTTCCTGCCCTACTATCTTAAGAACTTAACTGGGACTAAGTTTTGCGAATGCTGCAAGCCCACTATGCTAAAGGTTGCGAGCTTGCGTCTTCCATGACACAAAGGATGGATCCAATACATTTATTGGTTGACATTTCCTATCCATAAAAATCATTCGGCTGTAGCATGCTTCAGGTGCCTAACTGCCATGCCACCCGAAGGAAGCACGAGGGCTGGGATACTGCCACGTTGCACAAGCCCAGAGAGGGAAAGTTGAGAAGCAGAGGTCGGTTTCGAACCACAGATCTTTTGGCCAGTAAATTNAAGTCGAGAAGCAGAGGTCGGTTTCGAACCACAGATCTTTTGGCCAGTAAATTCGAGCTCCAACAACTGAGCCATCTCGCCCCCTATCCACAATCATGAGTTTTATCATCGTGAAACCTAACCACAGATATACAACCAGCGTCGTACAGAAACAACACAATGAATCGGTACGCCATGAAGCAGAATACGGTCTTTGCCGTTGTCGAAGTTTGAAGTGACAATTATCCGAAGATCGGTATGAATTAAGCTCAGGCATCCCCAAAACTTCAGTTGGCAACATTGTTGGACCTTGGTAATTAATTGCCCATCACCTTGGATGCAACTTTTTTAGGTACCCCGCATCCCGACTTTATATTCCACCGCCATTGCGTGTTTTCCTTCTCGTTGTCCTTTATGATATTTTCAACGATAAGTAACTTTCATGTAATACTCTGATTGCTTTCAACATTCCAGTGATTGTCTATATTACTCGTGCGTTATCGGGTATTTCACACCGGTAGGTATCGCAAACCGCCGGTCAAACTGTTGAAGTAGAGTTCGCCACGATCGAATAGTATTGGCAGCAACCGATGATGAAAAACCAGGTTGACTCGCCGCAAGACCTTATGATGAAAAATGCATTGTATGCTACGAGTTCCATCCTGAATGGGACTTGTCAAGTGGGCGCAGTGGGATCGGCCTCGTCAATTTGGCTGAGGAGCTTCACCCTTTATGGTAATGTTACACTGACACTAACCACAACGGCGACGCATCAGAGTCAGGGCGAGTTCCGAGTTAAGAATTGCCACCATTATTACTATCTCCAATCACTCCAAAAGAGGGGCACTTGATGCGCAAGCGCAAACGTCCAGTGTAAAATGACGAAGTTGGATTGATGACGCAGAGAGTACGCTAGCAGATATTCTATCGTTGTGGTAGCTATCCTTTTGGATGTCCCATGCGCCAATGAGTGACGCTGCGTCGCTGCAAACGCCCCAAAGACGTGTCTGGAAATTTGCTTCATCCGCAGCGCCATTCGAGTTCCCATACATCTGTCCAACCCTTTTAAAGTGTACTGTAATACGGCAATGACGTCACAGTATATTCGTACTGATGGAAAAAAAGTTTCTTTTCACGTTCACAGAGGTTGTCAGAGTCCTCATTGACACTCGTGACCTGATGCAACAGAACTAAGTCTACGTATAGTACTGCATTCGATGCCGACCTAAAAAAGCTGGGATAGAATTCCTCATGCAAGCAAAGTAAACGAAAAACCGGTTGTATATCAGGCGGCCTCAGACGGAGGAAAACCTATGTACAACACTGTCCATAGCAGATAGCCCTTAATTCTGCACTAGAAGAAGCCTATTCTGGCAGTTGGAGGGACATGAATAACAAGGGTACTTACTCTACGACATCACATGATTTTTGGAAACAATCCTTGCCACAATGTTTATATCTCAAGGAAAAGCCGTGCGAATTCCTACACAAACTAAGCAAGCGGAACTTCCATAAGGTAGGGATGACCATTAACACTTAGGTATTCTGGCGTAAGTTCTGGTGTTGATGGAGAGAATCCAGTTTCCGAGGAACGGGATTGTCTACTTGCCGGTCTATATAGGATATTGAGGATCTGTAACCGGAGACGTTCCTACTTCTAGAAAATCGTTTAAAAATGATCACCAACTTCATTTTCCTTATCATACTAAGATGACCATGTTTGATTCCCTTTCGGTCAGAGTCTTAAGATTGCCAAATCTTATACGCAAATGTTTTGTCAGGTGAGGCTATAAGCAAGTGCAGTGCCACAACAACAGGATAACGCTACGGAAATCCTCAACCTTCTAGAAAATAAAAGCCTCGAACATACTGCATTCGACAAATATTCTAAGTATATACCCTAATAAACTATCATAACACAATTCGCCACTGGAGAAGGATATATCGAGAGACAATCATCCAACCTATTGGATGTGAAGAGGAGTCTGCACCAGAAATGACACCGGACACTCGCCTAAAGCATTATGTGGATCCACCTCGAAGACCGAGTACATGCATCCCAACCTGGCGACCTTCCTACCACAAACACATCTGATGATCTACGACTTAAGGGGTAACGGCATAACGTGATGGATCCAGCGTAACCTTACAGGCACGTGACTGCTGTCAAAGACGTTTACGAGGTTAGACCTGGGTCTAGCACCTGAAGGATACAATTTCAATGGAACACTCATCAATGTGGTTAAAGATATTACGAACGGGTGGATAGTGTGTATGTCAAGTTCATTTACCACTTCACTGCCTTCCAAAAAATGAATACCTCAGGCATAAAGAGAGGGAGACAAGAAGCTGAGAACGGTTGTATCGCATATCAGGACCATTCAGTGAGGCTCCTAACAACTCATTGCAGCTAACTCAGCTTGGCGAGCCCAAATGTCGGCAAGAGAGACAGATGGCTGAGCGGAGGTTGAGCAACTAGACTGACAAGACTTGTCAAAGATTCCATCGATATGGAATGATCTGTCTCAGACCGGACAAGTCCAGTCATGACTAGTCTTCAAATACACACACCAAAATAAGTGTGTATTTTAAATAAGCGAGGCGAACATCGACCAATTAAGTCACCGTAAAAGACAGTTTCAAATTTATTATTATATGGATTAGCCAGCTTCATTGGCTTGCCCATCCCAAAAGTAAATCACTGGTGGAGAGTAGGTGAGTTTGCGTTCGATAAACTTTTGGTGGTAGCCCAAATGTCTGTCTACAGGCATCAGTATTCACGGTACTAAACACACCTGTTTCAGTCGATCAACTCACACATTTGATACCGTGTGTATGATAGAACATCAAAGTACACGAATGAACACGAGCGTTTTGCGCAAAACAATTGCCGTTTGAGAAAGGAATGCTCTGGAAATGTGGGAACTCTAGCAACTAACTCTCGCATCAATTTCCCGTGAGCACCATTCACTCGCAATAGATACGAAGCGCTTTTGATAAAATATCACCAGATAAGTACATTTATAAGTAGTTTACAAGGTTGAGGGGATAACAGACGAGATCTCAATGGTGAGGACTCAGTAACTGGCTCTAAAATGAGTAGTCGGGTTGGTTGGCGTCGGTAAAGTCATTGTCTTTGACAGGAGAGTGCTGATTGCAATTGCCTCTGGTGTTTCCCTATGGACCATTTAATATTTTTTAATATAGTCGGTTGGGTTATTGCATTATTATTATTGTGATATAGCCAATACTAATATATTCAATATTAATCAGATGGAATGCAACTGTTTGCCAGACTCAGCTGGCCCTTGCTTAAATACGTCACGATATAATTAGCCTCCCCTGGGAGGAATAACCGAACAGTCCGACCAAAAATGGACACTTCACCTGTTAAACTTTCATGAAAACCCACCTCTGATTCGACCAGCCAAGCGAAGCACTTCCCAAGGCTGGTATCATCCTACGCACGATAATCCGTCACACCAGCGCTTGACAGTCTGTTAGACAAGATAGTATAGCCATAATCTCACCGCTGTCCATGTTGCTGGAGTAATTCAATATTTCCGAAGAAACCTATTATTGCCTTGACCGGATAGCATTGCGCAGAGTGATTTTATTTTTCGCTAAGTTATGACCAGGCAACAGTCATATGACGGAATACATTTCACCAATGAAATCCTGAGTTTTTGTTTCAACCAGCCACTGACTTGGGCAAACTAATCTAACTACTAGTGATAATTGTGTTGAGCCAACTAATCACCAACTCCACGGCGGACACTTATCAGAACACGGGTGAGGAATTTCCCCTGGTCGTTGCCACAAAGGAGCATTTCGATCTGAACAAGCTGTCACATGGGGCTTTCTTTCGAGATTCATCAGAAGGGAGTAGGTGGAATCGGTCATGTGGTACCTTGGCTAAAGTTAAAAAAACATTAGAAACTACCCCCAAAAAGTGTTGAGCAGACTCCGAACATTGGTATGCAAAACAGGTTCTAGTGCTTCATGAAACGCGTTTTAACCAGTTCACCATTTTTTCCATCAAGACAGAGTTGATAAACCTATCATGTACTTATCCACTTCCGTTTCTCCTCTATCCATTCATTTTACAGGCCGGTGCAAAGCTTATACACAACGGTACACCCGTACTTCTCTCCTGGTGTGAAAGCACATTCTGGGCCACGGTGACCAACCAGGTAATTCTAAAACTGGATAAAGGAGACAAGGTATGGCTTCAGTGTCGGGAAGAGGCCTACCGCTTGCACGGACATATGTACAGCAATTTATCCGGCTACCTTATCTATCCAGCTACAAATTAGCTTCCAGGGTAGCAGAAGTCGAAAGTTAAAACACAAGCTGCCAGTTAAAGGTCAACACACAAGTTTTACTACTGTCATTTTTATATATTATAAAGTCGGCGTTTGTGAAAGTCTAATCCAAGAGTGCCAGAATGGCATGTCCCTCCTAATGACAAAGCAATAAAGGTCAATGTACAGCTGACAATCTTCCTCTGTTTGCACCGCGTGATCACACGACATTACAAGTAGACTCAACGAACTACAGAAATCTTAAAATTTTGAGCGTGTTGTGTTCAGTAGGACCCCTGTGGATGTGCGGAACACGTTGGAGATTCAAATGAACATGATTCTGATACGCGGATAGAAAACCTGAACTGCATTAGACGTCAAATGAACAATTTGTATTGGGTCAGGTTATCTGGAACTGTGGCTACCTGGAACGAGTGCAGTTCAGAGTTGGAAAGATGCACATACAGGGAATGAGACATGGCCCGCTGTACGAATGAGGTCGACCGAAACATGATGAAGCATAGATAACCGACATGAACGTAATTCCTCTAGAACCATATCGTACACACACTGAAAGAGGTCTGGACGTCTAGCTTTCTCCCGGTTGTGGTTGACAGTGACCGATAAAAAACCGAGTTACCGTTGCACAGCTGACCAACACTTACACCCTGCAACACAGCATAAAACACGTGCGCGCTGCACCACTGAAGGTTATTAAGTCACGTCAATTCCTAGGACGATCGAAAACAGCGGTCACTAAATCAAGTGGGTACCCTACGGCTTAGTAGCCCGCAGCAACCAGAGGTTATTAGCCAATAACGACAGCTGTACGTGTCATTTTGAAGCTTCAAAGCTCAAGTAACTGACGAGAAATGCCTGGACCTGTGTCCTTTACAGGACAAAGTTGGGACCCAATTCATTTGAGAGAACCACGGAGTGTCACAAGAGCAGAAGACAGCAGGCGAGAAGTGAAAAGCACCGTCCGGTTCACATTGCTACGGACAAGTAAGGGAAACGTCTCAAATGACCGCCTGGAAGACTTAAGTGCTGAGTACCATACGTCGCGTGAGCCACCAGATAAGCAGCGGCTGAATAAGGGCAATCACAAGGAGGAGGTAGACACGGCGTTTGTTCGATTCCGACTGATAGGCGTCAGGGTGAGGTAGTAACTTCAATTTGAGGGTGCGGATCTGTAACAGAGCAGGAATACAAAGTAAGACAACTGAAGTGGGTTGGGCTACCTACAGAAAAATATGAGCAAAGAAGGTCTCGAGAAGACCAACACGACAACTGTCCCTCGCTGGTTTGGTCTCCGCAACTCTATAAAAATGTCTAGGGACTGGTCAGATATTAAGTAGCAAACGCCAAACCGCGTTACCTTGAATTCACATGTAGGCATATTTAGATTTCTGCCGTGAAGGCTTGATAGCAGGACGGACTAAAAGCCTACTTGACCACGATAAGATAGATCATTTAAAAACGCAATTGTTCAAAATCATGAAACACAATAACTCTCTCAAAGAACGGTAAAACAATATAAGGAGCAGCAACCCTTCCGGGAAAGTCACTCGATGAGCTCTATCCTGATTTGGATGTATGGGATTGATGCAAGTGCAGACAATTTATAGCCCTTCTACTTACAGCACGTTCTTGATTCCGGGATCAAGCAGAAACGTTGCAGTTGCTTGTATACTGCCCAAGAGTCAATAACATGACCGCTAGTGAATAGTGAATTAGTTTTAACCGGCGAACATTTGCCCATGTCTGGTTGGTGGTTATCGTAACCTTTGTAATTACTGAAAACTTGTTGGCTACGTTAAATGGAGTTGTTCGACAAAACTCGCAGCTACTCACTGAATAAACAGTGACACGGCAGAAGTTTACGTGGCGTCATGCTGAAGACTAGTCCAAATTTAAACACAACACAAGCTCGCGTAGCTAAGTCACGCTAGGGAGCTTTGGAAATCCAACTGACGGCAAACCACCGGCCTATTACATTAATTAGGTTGTATTTAGATAGCACATCACGGCAGCAGTACTAACTGAATCAAAAGATAAATTGGGCGATCGTAATTGGTGAAAATTCTAATAAGATACACGCAAGAAGTGGAGACAAAAACATACCAAAAAGAAAGCCAACGCCAGACTGACGTAGACAAGGGCAAAGTAATAGCCCGGTCGATCGAGGGATACATAGGCAGCAAGGACGACAAGCATGCTGGAAAGGAAACGAAATCAGTGTTAGGGTTCGGTGTACGTAAGAGGGTCCGAGGTGAGCTGCGGGAACTCTATGTTGCAGTGAAGAGGTAATATGGGTAAACACAACAGAGTAAAATAAAACAGATACATTTTCACGGCTTTCAAATAGAGTGATGATGTAGAAGTGAAAAGTCAACAGTGGTTGAAAAAAACCAATGAGCAGAGCGGACAACCTGTTTCCTCAACATGTCCTGATGTTACAGTAAAGTCCGCGTTGAAGGCCCCGCTGTTAAACCCAGATGAAATGGTTAAGCTCCATCAGACATAACACACGCACACCTCTGATTCTCATCGAGACATGTGAGTGCCCCAGTTGCTTATGATCCGAAAAACTAAACCGGAACTTGCCACTGAGTCTATTCAGAAGCCCAGAACTCATGACCAGTCACGAACTCCTAAACACCAAGCGAATTCTGCACACCAGAGGATGGTCGTATTACACAGGGCCAAACAGTCTAGAAATTGTGATGTCGTGAGCAGCTAAATGGTATTATTATTAGAGAGAGAGAGCTGGTCGTTGGATATGAAGAGCACTGTATCAACTCGAGAGTTTATGATTTAGTGTGAGTTACTGAATCAACCGGACTTTCCGACTGTGTCCACCTAGATCAGAACAGCTTGTTAGCACATCATGCCCCGTGCATCTCCTCGACTGTATGGCAGCTATGTACGAAAAGGTGCCACAAATGAATTATTTTTTTGGTTTCTGTTGTGTCTTGCTGAACGGTAGTGCAACTCTGTATCGGTCCTTGGCTTCCTGTTCCGCACACTGCTATAACAAAAGGCACGGTAGCTCTACGCAGCCCTTTTATGGAGACAAAGGAAAATTACTACAACTGTATTTATAGGGTAGTCACAGAGTGTTCCACAAGGTCGTGCCAGAATCTCCGTAAGGGGGCAGGAAGCGTCGAGCCAAAGGTGCTTGATTCGGATTGGCAGGCATTCTGACCAATCGGGGCATGCCTTCGTTTGGTCCGTGTCCTGCACGTGACACATCCGTTCAAATAATGTGTTCGTTTATTAGGGACGTCTGGCCTCCGTACAGTTTCAAACAAACGAAACCTCTGGATGAGCTAAAAACAGAAAGCTTATTCGTTTTCCATATCACCCAAAAGAGCAAAGGAACGCTGGAATACTCTTGAACACATCAGCTTTCCGGTTTGTGGCTGTAACAGGTAAGGGTTATGACCGAAAGACGTCAGGGTTTTTAAAAAACAGATTTCCTCATAATTATGATACCCCGAGGTAAACTTAACCTTTGTTTTCTTACGAGGGGATGCTGAGAAGTCGTCGCCCTGAATTAATTACCGGAATCTGAAAAGTACCTAGCAACTATCGCTTGAAATGTTCCGCTGTAATCTAAAAAAAGCTAGGCCGCAAAATCATAGCAGTTTGTTTGCTATTCAGAGGAATGTTTGTAGCTCACATGGCGTAGATGGTCGTTGGTTTGATAGCTGAGCTGGGTAATTTGATTGCAAACGTTTGATCACCGATCGAAGTGACATCATCACCTCGATTGGTGATGAAACGTTTGCAATCAAATACCCCAGCTCAGCGAAAAAACGACAATCATTGCAGTTTGTCTTCACTGCGTTATGCTACAGAAATGCAGACAAAATGCATGAAGTTTTCCCGCGTAAAATGATCGAAAAAAGGAATTCCTGAATGCACGATAAGTTTCCGCCATATTCAAATGTTAAAAGGGGGTGCGAAAACTTTCAGCAGGGAGATCTCCGGTGGGAAATGTGACTGACCGGATTCACGGGACGATTCTGATAGATCGTGGAATGTCAGCAACAATAATTGTGGAGAAGTTTGGGATACCCGGGAAACGTGATGGGTTTATGATCCAGCCACATGAATGTTCCAATATCCAAATACTGACGAGGAACGGTATTGAGAAAGCAATTCAAATTTGATTTTCCAGTATTTCCGGCATGCTGGTCCCAACTTTTTGGAACGATTATTGTTGACGAAATACGGTCACATGAATACGAAAAAACTCAGAACCCAAAATTCGGCAAACAACACAAGGTCCAGGATTTTTGCATTGGTACTGACTACCGTCCAGACAAAACTGTCCATGCAGACTCTAACCGAAACTTGCTGTGTCGACTGAAGAGTGCACTGAAAGGAAAACTGACGGGAAGTTGCAGACAGTGACTTGTTTTATTAAAGACTACGCGCCTGCTCGAGAACCACAGATATTGGACGAATTTGGGATTCGGTCGCGTAAAATATTTTCACCAAACCCCTTGAACTTGTTCCCTCTGACTACTTTGTTTCATAGCTTTAAGGCGAGCTTGAAACGGCACAGTTTTTCCTCACGCAGGGTTGAATTCAGCAAAGGAGAAGTAGCTCAGCGGCCGCATCTGAATTTTTCCGAGAGTTACAGACACTTTGGACGCCATGTGCTACGTACGTTGGAGTGGATATGTGGACTGACATGGCAACTTCATGATTCTAGGTCATTTCTAGAGTAGTCCGCGAGCTTTTTCAGCAGTCTTCGTAGAGTATTGTCAGCGACCGCCTAAAACGCTGGCGATGGGCCCGAAGTTCTGGCGAATTCCAAACGAAAAATAATTCCACAAGGGCATTATTTGAACCGGGAAAAAGCACGTTGTAGCGGATATGTATTCCAAACAGCTCCACTGATCACTATCATCACGAAGTTCTCGACGATCGTACCCACGCGAAAGAACCGAACTCTCATCATGTAGGACTAGGTTCACTCACTTTAAAACGTTCTGATTGACCTTAGGGTTCACCACCGAAAATTGGATGTTTCACTTGGTTATCTTGAACATCATCCAACCAACTGAGTTTTATTCCATAATCTACTAAATATACGCGGCATACAACTGTAGTTAACACATCCATTAGCAAATATCTAGCAAATAACTATCTATCTAGCAAATACTAAAAATTTCAATCACTTTACACTCTGACGGTTCAGGATTTAAGCAACCTTAATGTTTCTTGCTGGTAGCGTTGAAAGTGTGCGCTGAATGGAAAAATATCCTTTAGCTGTAACACCCTTCCGGTGCCTAGCTGTCATGCTACTCGAAGGAAGCACGAGGGCTGGGATACTGTCATGTTGCCCAAGCGTTAGCAATAACGATAGCAGTAATACTCGTTCAATCATAATACTTCCGGTAGCTAGCTGCTATGCCATCCGAAGGAAGCACGAGGGCTGGGATACTGTCATGTTGCCCAAGCCTAGACAGGGGAAGTCGAAAGGCAGAAGTCGGGTTCGAATCACGGACCTTCCGGTCAGTAGATTCGCGTTCTAACCACTTGGGCCATCTCGCTAAGGCATCTGCTGAATGGATGCCATAGTGAACGGTTGCTGTCGCCGGTGAGGTAGTGTAGTAACGGTATTTTCCTCAGCTTAGTTCTCGGTCTGAGCATCCCAAGCTAGCGTTCACGTCAAAACAACCACCAAAGGTGCACAAAGTCTATTAACGCCCAAAACGAAGTCAAGGACAGTTGTACAGCGCTTCGTATATATAGCGTAAGCGGTTATAACTTTCTGGAATTTCTGACGCGTTCTGGATGCGCCATTGGCAGCCGGCATTTGGCCAATACTGGGTCATGATTGGCTGTTGGGTCCAGATTGTTGACTAATCAGATCTCATCTTGATGCCGGACCGGCAAGCGTCACGAATTCTGGGCCAACCTCGAGCGGGCCAGGCTTCTCGGCCGTAGCAGCGTCTAAAGACGTGCGGTATAGTGGGATCCGCGTGGATTCCTGTCTAACAAGTAGTCACCCGAAAAACACTGTCCCTGGATCGACTGTTTCATTGCTTGGTTGGAGACTAGTGTTTGCCGAGTGAGAGGGGTAACTTTGAGGAATCTGAAGTTACTTCCAATCTGCCAAACAATTGAATTTGCTTTCAAAAATACATGACGACTGTTCACAACCGGCCAGTGAACATGTCTGTCGCGCGAAATATGCTTCCGCAACTCCACTGCAATATCACCTGATTCCGATCTTATGTACATAGCCATCCTCGGTGTCATGTATAGTTATCCAGAGAAAATAAGACTGTTCTTCCGTCTTACAACAGCTATTTAGTGTGAATATGAAAATGTCCGCCGTAGAAGAAATTCATCATAGAGTCCCCGCTGAAACCTTTTCTCACTCTCTCCACAGAACTGGACTAGCAACCGGTAGGGATGGGGTATCCGTTGGTCACTACGGTAGCCTGTTGCAATGAGCAACCAGATTTATCCATAACATTGTCAGAAAACACACTGGTAAGTAAACAAGAATCATATCCGATGAACTGTACATCTGGCTGTCTAATTCGCTAAGTTACTTGCTGCCAAAACCAAAAACAACATTGTGAGGTTAGGTTGGAAATTCAAATCAATCTAGTATGAATCATCCTCGTGTCACAACACAAGACGAACTCATCAGTAAGTCTACAAATTTTACGGATAACCATAAGCTAAGCAACGAATGGAGTAGAAGCTTGAACCGCTCTGACAACCACATCCCAATTAACCAAGAAACTGAACAGTGCGAACAAACAAAGGCTGTTCCATGTCGCACTCCCGCTCCTTAAATCCAGCCAAGGTCTGAAGATATTTAACAATTGCATATAGAGGTACTGAAAACTATGCACTACTGGGTACGACGACGAATGGACAGCCCAATAATTAAGCGAATAAAGCTCTACTGTTGAATAAAATGACACCCAAGGCAGGTCAATAGATCACAGACGACGTGGGACACTGCGGATTTCGATCCGTAAATTGGAAAAGGTTGAAAAGGATTCAGACCCAAAGTGGCGTGAAGTGAATATACGCACCTGACAAACTTGTACCCCGAGAACGCAACGATATCCAGATACGATAGGTGTGATTGTATATTGAACACGTATATGCAGAGCATGAAGACCAAAAGTTCCAACAGAAGCCACCCGAGAGCCTCGCTTGACAGAATGCCCAGCAGTTCCGGGGAAAATCGGCTCTGAATGCCCATGATTGCTCCGCTCACAAGAACATAGGTAATGAAAGCCATCAGAGGAATGTAAAGGTCGGGGGCGTTCAAGTCGTCACCAGGGGGTACTGGTCCGGAGGGATCAAAATGGGTTGACCATTTCTAGAAAAGACAGGAAGACAACGCTAGTGTTAGTCTGTAAGGATAAAAATCCTGCACACTTAATTGAAGTAGCCCCTCCAATCCACCTACTCTGTCAACAAGCCCTAAACTGCCATACAATGGATTCCGCCAGCCACAACTGTACGCACAAAGGGTTAAATTGTCTCAGAATAAGTGGAAATACTTCAGCCGAGAGTCACAAGCATAGCCTAATCGGATTTGAAGTGGTTTACTAGTTAAAATGTATTTTTGTACATTGAGACAAACACAAAGAAACCCATCTGCATCTAATTTCGGAAATTCTGTGAGCATCGTCCTCATGACTTACAATGACGGAAGGCTGAATGAATTTAACACTGTTCGATGCATCTGGACAGGAAGTAAGGCTAAATGCAACTATGAAACCTCATGCCTTATGAAACAAACACTACTTACAACTTATATCAGCAGCGTACCCCCCTCACAATGATGGTCAACATGCGCATACATCGCGACAAAACCAGCTAAATGCTTTCACTACAATGAAACGTTGGAAGTCTTAGTTGTGTAGAACACACCAACGAATACATCCTGCTCTCAAACCCCATGATTCCGCTTAGCTGCATCGAAATACAGATGCTGTCTGATTCTGTTTAACTGTGTGGGTCAATAATTACTACCAACCACTGGCGCCACACATGTACAGACTAGATTGCACTTATTCAGACTAACATCTCAATTGGTTTCTCCACTACCTTGCCAGTATTTATAATGATTCCAGAAAAGTTCGTTTAAACCCACGTAATGAGCGGAATGGACTTCACGATGGATACAAGCAAGTATCGATACTTATACCTTCGGGAGCAAGATTAGCTGCACACATGAGTGATCATCTAGCAAAGTATTTGTTAGGTGATCAAATGACGAATATTTCATACGCATGTTAACTGGAAACGTTTGCTGTTGGACAACTGCTAGCACTTCCCCAAGATACCAGCCTAAAGGCGATCCAAGCACGAAACAAACCATAACGGACATGGATTTATTTTGCTGTGAGATAAAATAGTGTCTATGGTGATGAAAGGGATTTTGCGCTGTTTATTTGACATGGGGCGGGTTCGAAAACTGATTGCGACATACCTATCTAATTACCAGTAACAGATATTATTCCGTTCAAAGGGCTCGAGTTTGACGGATGTGCTGGTAAACAAACGTTAGTTAGGGCAACTGAATCGGAGATAAGTGAGGGAGGCTCTTTCACAGCCTCTCACATGGATGTTTACATCATCAAGGTAATCTGAAAAGCAGGACGTTTCTTTTTCATCGTAGTACAAGGATAAAGCCCTTTGATGGACCCCAGTATTTCCTGCAATCAATGATTTGGGTACGGCCATTCGAGCGGACAGGAATCATTACTGGAAGGGTAGAAGAGCTCACGTTCCTCATGGTGGTCTTTGTTGGGAGGTCGCGGTATTCAACACTGTCACTGAGCAACTCATCCTTGAAATAAGTCTTAAAGTTAAGAAGTTAAGAAGGAAAACTAGTCCACCCAGGGAACAACAATCATTCATGTAA
Source organism: Opisthorchis viverrini (assembly GCF_000715545.1). NCBI lineage: Eukaryota > Metazoa > Platyhelminthes > Trematoda > Opisthorchiida > Opisthorchiidae > Opisthorchis > Opisthorchis viverrini. The sequence continues at coordinate 615,609 of NW_008751659.1, read as the reverse complement.
AACAGCCCGAGTGGTCTTGAGTTGGGATGATCACTCTTAGGGTATCACTACTAAGGAATAAAGAAGTAAATATTACTACGCACATCTTTTAGCAACAATAGGATGAAAAACTGGAGCACGCAAAGTAATATGTTTGTCTGTAAGGCTTTCTAAACAAAAGTTACCTTCTGGTCACCACCACTGTTATTATCCACAGAAACTACTGTATGAACAGAAGGCGGGAATACTAAAAGTTGAAAAAAAACAGTTCAAAGAGTTTCGAAAACTCGTTCTTGAATACGTGACCCGACTGCAAGCCGTTTGTTCAACTAAGAGTTCTGAGTTCAGTATGGCTTCGCGCGGAAGTTTATACAAATGACTAAGGAGAACCGCTAGTGTAAATTTTGGCTGATCGCAGACCATCTTTATGCAGTACTAACTTCCAAAATAGCCAAAGTCGTTTGGTCGCATGGTGTACTCCAGCAGCAGTCCGGCTACAAACTCAAATCGACCACATCATCATCAGTTTCCGATGGCGCGGATCAATAACTGACTGCCGGTTGTTTTGCAGCATATTTGAGGATTCTGACCACGCAATTGTCCGGAATCCTTTCTCCTAAGTTTCCCTGGGCCTCGTAAGGTGTGGATAAATCGCTTGGCAATTGAGAGGCTGGCAGATCCGGATGTCAGACGAATTTACGAGAATCGTCTTCCAGTCTCTTCCAAAAGCTCCACCGTCAGATGTAGACTAATATTGGGACAAGATCGCCACCTGTTTACATAGTGTTGGGAATTTCGCCTGTGTCATCACCCAACCAGGCACACGCAACCACTGATTATCAGACCGAACGGTGGCACCGGTTAACCCTAGGAGAAACATCCCAGCCGGTCTCGAACATAACCCGAAGAGTTATCAGACGTCAAGTGAAGGTGAGCGTGCGAGCCAACCGTGAAGTATGGCGGACACACAAAGCCACCGGCTTTCTAGCCTGTAATGCCCAAAGATTATTTCAGTTGATCCATGCGACCGGCCGACGGATACCACCGGTGAGCGAAACCATCAAGCATCAGAATTGAACGACCATTTCGAATAAAGAACGTTCGACCACTAGGCCAAATACTTCGAACAGCAACTGTCATGGTCACCAGCTGACACTCATCTAGAGTCCACATGTGAAGTAGAATCCTGGAAGGTGAACGTGGAACCACATACTGCCTCGGAGGTTTACGACTGCATATGTTCTCTTAAGTGCCGCCAAGCTCCTGGTTCGGATGACCTCCCACTTACATTGGTCAAAGACGGGGACGAAGTCCTCAGTCAACGCCTGTCTGATCTGTTTGCTCGCATTCGGGAAAAGAAGTCTGTACCAGACAACTGGGAAGAGACAGCGATAGTGTCCATTTTCATAAAAGGGGCTCGTATTGGGTGTGGTAACCACAGCCAGATGAGTTTCACCCCGGTTGTAACTGTTGGTGTCAATTGTGGCGTCAATTGTGTTTCGTCGCCTCACGGTGGCTTGTGAGATACTGACTCGAGAACATCAAGCGGGATTCCGGCCTGGTAGGGGCTGCGTTGACCAAATTCTCACACTTCGTCAGGTGCTAGAACAACGCCATACGTATAAGCGACCCACGATTCTAGTATTCCTGGATTTCCGAGGCGCATTCGACTCGGTTGATCGGTCTGTAATGTTTGACAGGCTTGCCCACCGAAGAATGCCCGGAAGTTTGTGGACATAATAAGCTTTTTGTATTCCCAGACTTCCGAACGTGTGCGAGTGCACGGAGAGTTCTCCAAAAGCTCCCGTACACAAAGCGGTGTCCGTCAGGGATGCTCAGTCTCTCTCCATGCCTGTTTAACTTCGTGATCGATGAGATAATGGGACGAACGCTGGCCTCCTAAACTCTGGTGTTCAAATAGCCCATGGAGAAAAACTTGTGGATCTGGAATATGCAGACGACATCGTTGTCATCTTCGAAGAGAAGGCGTAGGTGTTTTTGAATGAACTGACTAAAGTCATCCCGTCCTTTGGTATGCACTTTGCACCAACAAAGATCACGCTTAAAATACAGAGGGAGGCACTGGAAGTTGCGGAGCGTTTCACGTACCTAGGAAGTGGTATTAGTTCTGATTAGTGTGATAGATGAGGTCAATGCACGAATCTGTAAGGCTCGGGTCGAGTTTGCTAACTTGAGATACCTATGGCGTCAGAATGGTTTATCCCTGAGTCCCAAGGGACGTGCGTATCAAGCTACCATGCGGGTTGTTTGTTGTATGCCTGCGAGACTTGGACTGTTCGAGCAGCGGAATTGAGAAATCTTCAGGTGTTCGACCAGCATTGTCTCAGAACCATAGTTCTGGTGGGTTGGTGTCGGCGAATCCGTAATGAGGCAGTTAGAAAGCGCGTTTTCGGTTGTGTAACAGGTACTTCCATTGAGGAATGTATCCAGCACCAGAAGCTGCGTTGGTTGGTACATGTGCCTAACCGACGTTTGCCGAAGAGAGTACTGTTTTCCATGCCCAATTCAGAGTGGGGGAAACAGAGTGGTGGCCAACCCTTGACCTGGCAGAGGGTTATGAAAGAAATCACGCAACGTTTGGGTACTGTCGGTACTACTCGCCTTCCAGGACGGAGACCGCGTAATCCCCAGTGCGCCTGGTTGGAGACACTACAAGATATCGCTGCCGACCGATGTCAGTGGAGTTCCTGTTGTCCATTTCTATTCGGATTGCCTGAGTGAATTTCTGGAGTGGTAGGCACCTCAGAATGATTGTAGCAAGCTACCACTCAGTCCGTTCCCCGTCCACCTTTATTCTTTTTCCACAATAAGGCTTTCAAATAAGTCATGATTGTACGGTGGTGAAGCATTGGTGTTGAACACTGATGTCATGTTGTCGATGACGATTATGACCAGAGCTGCCGCTCCTTCCTTAAGCTCTTCACCACTTTGTAATTGAGGGATTCGCGTGCAAAGTCATACTCATCGCACTTTGATATGGATTTCCTGTCATCAATACGAAGTAGCGATTTGACGATATTGTGGTCAATTGGTTGTACGGAGGAGTCGGACAGACAGCACTAACGTCGCTAGCATAGCTCCTTTCACATTTTGCCATGCTTCATCAACGTACTAACTACCAGTCCAGTAATAGTTTACAGTAAGTAGTTGTTGAGCTAGCTCAGATCCATACTGCTGAGCTATGATAGTTTTTCGAAGACGGTGGATTGGTTAGTTTCTTGCTGATTTGCCAGGGCCTGAGGGAAAACAGCATGTCAGGTGTGCGCGCACCATAGCGTCAAATGAATAAACTTGTGTGCCCTAGAAGAAACAGCAGTCTTGCATTATAGCTCTCTACCAGTGGACGATGACCACGTGATCCAACTGGAAGCATGGTTGATTTGCAGTTGGTGGCCGCCAGGTTGCACGATGCAAACATTTATGCTAAAAGTTCATACTGGCCAGAAACAGTTCACAATCAGCACACAGCTGGAGGACTCGCTGTCCGATGTCTGTGAGACGAGGATTGATTCCAAGGGGATCAGGCGTCCGACTCGTCCATTTACATCGACCGCAAAATGTCGGTACTCTTCGGCTGACGAATGAGTCTGGATGACTCCCGACAGAAAGCATCCTTCTCAGGATCAGAAGTGCAGTTCGTTGGGGTATAAGCCGACAATACAAACAGGCACAGCTTTCATGCCGAAAGGGACTGAGCCTGAGTGAGCTGGATAACCGGACGGCACGAAGATGACTGTTCAGCAAAACCCATTCAGCTGTGGGACTGAATGTAACTCCCATGCCATATAATATTCCATGAGTTATCGCTTTTGGATAAACGGACGCACAAAGAGAGAAGTGTGAAAGATCTGAGTTTGTCCTTGGCATTTTGAGATGCAAAATCCCACTTGGGCCTTGTATACGTGTTTCGAGGCACAGTGTACATCAATTCTAAGGGAGTGTAAGGTTTCAGCGAGCATCACCTGTTGGCCAATTTTATATAAAATAGGGACTTTAAAAACTTCTATGTAGAAAGAATCTCATGGACTTAGAAAGTTGTTTATTGTTATTAGGCAGCGGGGTGTGTAAAAACCATCGGTCAGATAACTGACATTTCAGTGACCCAGTAACGTGTGATTGAGTGATGGGAAGGGGTTGGGAAGGAACATCGGTCGACACAGAACTGTGCAGGGAAATGAAACTACCCGTTTGGCCAGGTCGAGCAAGAGGGTTTGATTGAGGTAACCCATCTTGAGTTTTTGACTCAAAAATCTGACCCATAAGGCGTTGGGAGGATGTAGGGTTTTTTTTTCGAGAACCAAGTCCTCGGGACCTTAGTCCCTGACTCAAAAGTCTCATCAACGAGATAGCGGACAGTAGGGATCTCTTCGGGCACCCTGCTGGGAACCGATGACTCAATAGTTCGACGTGTCCCGCTGCAGGGGTTGGCAGTAAGCAAGACATTATTGCCTCACTCTTGATGCGGCTGCGCGCAGTAGGTGCCCTTTGAGCAGCACCAGACTCTGGTTTTAAAAGTATTTCGACCGTGTTGGATAATGCAATGGCGATCACGGTCAACCGCTGGGTGATCGGAGAGTGTGGATTTTAAGGCTGATCTTTTTTTAACCCGTTCTTTCATGGAGGAAGACAGCATCGCTGCTCCCACGGATATGGACATGTTGGTAGCCTGGGAAAACACATTAAGGCCTCCACACTTCTTTCGCACAGTACAGTACGACTTAAACCCCAGACCGCTTCGTAACACAATTACTCGTATTACGGGGTCTCGCTGTTCTTGATCTAACTGCTCCTCTTTGGTAGTCCTGGCATGTTTGCACCTTGCGGAACGAAGATACAGTCAGTGTAGCCCGCGGGATCGTTGCACGTTCATGCCTAGCCACTACATCAAGGTGGCAGCTTTAGGTTGGGAGTCTCCGCGTAGACGGACAACCGAAATAGTGATTTACAGGAAAAACTCCGTTTCCATTACCCCAACCCCAAAGAAAAGTCCGGGAGAAAAATTTGGCCACAGTATCCGGTTCCATCCCCCTCCCCACACGAATTTCGCACCACTGTCAAAGTTCAGTGGGTTTGTGTCAGGGGTATACGTGACGCGACTCCACAAAAGGTGTCAGTTTCAGGGCAAATTTCACCAAAGTAACTTAAGTTGAATGTGGGATCTGCCATACAAGTTAACTGTTTAAGAAGCCACTGAAATTTAGGAGGGAATCATCACGCAAACTCTGCCGAACGATTCGTAGCAGCCTTCAAATCCACACCAACACTGCGGGAACAGACGCGACATTGGCCACCCTTCGTTACAATTGGCACTTCTGATCCGAAAATCGCACATGAGAGTTCTATTTGTTTATTCGTTTTGCTTTGAACACTTGCAGGCAGGCGATAATTGTAAAAACACCCATGTATGATCGACCGCCGGGATTTCGTACGAACAAAAGTTGTCCCGAATAAATTTGATCCCTTTGCATGTGACACTAATAACCCGCATGGACGTCGAACCCTCAGACATAACACACACCATGCACCAGTTAGACTGTGGCATATCTGGAGGCAGGTATGGCAATTGACCAGCTTCAATAAATGACACTCAACAGTTCGCTATCTTTGGTTGGAACAGGTTAGATAACCAAACCATTTGGCACAGAAAGCAAGAGCCCGGAAATTGAGTAGATAAAACAAACGTTGTTCATTGACTGTTTGTAATGGAATGTCTCTTTTTGCACCCGTTAATCCCAGCGATCCATTTAGAAATCCGCCAGAAATAAAGGACCGAAGAATCCCATTCGTTACCTGAGGGTTTCATTACTTCAGGGATATCCCTACATCAGTGTTGGGAGTTTTTCTCAAACATTTCTACCTGATGTTGTTAAAACCATTCTCCTTCCCACTGTGACTTATCATTGCCACTCATTTGTACCATACACTAATTGTTGACCTAGTTTACATCTTGTAATATTCATCTATCCTCAAAGTACTCTGCATCAAGACTGTCTTTTTAATAGCGTGCTGCATATTAACTGAATAGGGCACTGTCAGGTTCTGTAATTTATAGACTTAGTAACTATTTTACTTCATTAAAGTGACAGGTTCACAAAAGATAACAGGGCGGCTCCAGGGCATTTCATAAAGGGGTAAACTATGCTAGTTTTCTTAACACACTTATCCGAGCATCCAACCTGTGGGACAACAAGTTTCCTGGGTTGTTGGTTACAACAAAGAATTCCTCACTCACAAGCAATTTCTTGTCATATCGACCGTCACGTGGTGCTATAAGCTTTGCTGCATAATCGAAAGCAAGTTACTTCCTTCCATTCTCCCTCATTCACATATCTGTTCTCCCTCTCCTCGCCCCATTGCCAAAGACATGCGTGAACACATTCTAAGGACTAAGAGATCCATTCCCCACCCGTTCCCATTAACAAAAGTATCTACGATTAACGTGGTCGACACGACCGCAGACAATGCGAAATCATTCTTCAAACTCTGACACTCAGGTCATCTGGCAGCACTCTGAAGACAGTCGGATAACAAGCTGCTCTTACATGTGCACTGGACTTGCATCCTACTGGTGTGTGTTATACCTGAGAAGCGACAATTTAAGACCGAAGCACGGTTGTTGAACTTATCTTGCCACTAGTCTCCTCTACATTTTGAATGCGCAACTCTGATCCAGAAGCCGCTGTTGCTGAGGTTGGTATTGTTCTAATCAACCAAGCCGAAGATCCTCTGGTTGAATAGTCATTCCTTAACAGTCGCCCATGTGAAGTTCTGCGAGAGTATCTCAGAAACGCTTCGATAATGGGTGGTTGTTCATTGTATCTGCTTACGCCCCAACAGACTGTGCCTCTGGTACACTCAAAAACAGCTCTAATGACGCTTTAAGCGCCTTGTTGCGGCGGGCTAAGAGGTCAAATTTGTTGTGGTTGCCAGAGAAACGGATGCAGAAGTAGGTGGACCTAAAAAAATCGTTCAGCCGTAGCACCCTTTCGGCGCCTAACTGCCATGCCACCCGAAGGAAACACAAAAGTTAGGACACCGCCCGATTGCCCTAATCCAGACAGGAGAGGCCGAATAGGCCAAGTCTCACAGCCATACAAC
>NW_008751659.1:599583-605527 GCF_000715545.1 Opisthorchis viverrini | reverse complement strand
CTGTTTTCGCTTAACCGCCCTGCTGTATGCACCAAGTAAGGCGACGCGGCTGCAGTACTAACTTCCGAAAAAAGCGAATTCGCTTGACCACATGGTTCCCATGTAGGCAAACCAACTTCCAACGGAGATAGACACCGTTGTCATAAGTTATAGGTGGTGTGAGCTCGTGGATTCGCATCACGCGTTTGGTTATTACCGCTTCTTGTTGTGCTCTTCGAGGAGCACAAGATGTACACAACTCGTCTGCCTGTTGATGAGCTCTCTGACCTTGATGTGAAATAAGTCTACTAGTACCACTCACTTGCGGATTTAACTTTTGATGTTGACTCTTGCTTCCGCAAACCAGCAAGAGTTTGGGCGCTCCGCCTGTGGAATGGTGTAACCAACTAGACCTAGGCGTTAGATCTCGGGAAGCACTAAAACTGCTCAAATGTCGGACGAGTATTCCTTCTGCTCGGGATCACCAAATCACTAGAACTGTTAGACTTCAGGTAATAAAAGATAAAGATAATCGTTCAGCTGTAGCACTCTTTTGGTACCTAGCTACTATTTCAACGTAAGAGAGCACAAGAGCTGGGATTCTACCAGGTCGCCCAAGACTACACAAGAACAGTAGAGGTGCTAAGGTCGGGTTCGAACCACGGACCTTCCGGTCCGTAAGCTGGTGCCTCAACCACTGAGCCATCTCGAGCTCGGTGGGAAATAGCATCTGTGCGGATCGAGAAGCTTGATGGGTCTAGAAAGCTGAAGAGATGGTGGGGCGAACCATTTCAGGGATGTGCCTAAACTGTACCAACAGACACGCACAACGGACCCAAAGAAGCCTCCGGCAGGCGAAACAATCACTAACAACAACTGTTCGACTATTTCCAAAATAGATAGTCTGAATCGCTGGTCCGAACAATTTCATGACCAACTGAACTGGATACCTGCAGTTGCTCAGTCGAATTCCTAACCGGCACCTCAGACCTGGACAGTTAACTTAGAACCCCCGACGGCTTCAAAACTAAAAAACGGAATAAGTGGATACCTTAGGTTCCTCAAACATCACCGAGCTGCTAGTCCTGACGAATGTCCACCGGCTCTGTTCGAACATGGAGCTGGAATTCTCAGACGGTACTTTTTTAACTTATTCACCCCCATCTGGGATGAAAACCGTCCCAACTAAATGGTGTGAGTCGACATTGGTACTCATTTTCAAAAAGGGTGCTCGCGTTGTGATAATCACTGAGCAACTGAAATGGCCCCCTTTTATGAACAGTCTCTGCGTCCCTTATTTTACGCAATTTTTAGGTTGGGTGGAGACAGCACCTAAGAACAGCAAGCAGAATCACGGCCGGAAAGGGGCTGTGGGATCACACCTCTACAAACGGGCAAGTGTTAGAGCCATAACATACGTATAGCCACCCTACAACCTTGAGGTTCCGTGACTACAATCGTACGCTCGATTCTGTCCACCGCTTACTTCTTCACAAGAAGCTTGCGCAACAGGTGTCCCAGAAGTATACACACTAGTGGACCCTTCAGTGTATGGCAACTCCACAAAAGCGCCTACGAACAGTGATGTCCGACAAGGATGTCTACCCTCTCCACTTTCGTATAATTTCTTTATTGATAAGAGAACACCAGAAGGTTCTCCAAAACCCGGTATTTGGATGGCAGGAGGCGAGATTCTTGTCGACCAGGGAAATGCAGACAACACTGTTACCATTTTTCGAGAGGAGCGGGAAGCGCAGGTGTTGCTAGAAAAGCTGACCGAGGTAATCCATTTCTCCGGCATGTGCCATGTACCCCAAGGTGTAAAGTCATGCTGTTGGACTTAAAGTATTTGACATGTCTTTGAAGATTCAGGCGGTAACAATGGAGTTTGCGGAATGCGACGCATATCTTGGAAGTTGCATAAGCTCTGACGATAATGTGACAGACGAGGTAAACATAAGAACCAGAGGTTGTATTTGCATTTGCCAGTTTGCGCCACTTGTGTTGTCAAAAAGGCGTATCACTGGGTACCAAAGAGTGCTCCTACCAGAGTGCGGTGTTAACTGTATCGTTGTACGGCTGGGAGAATCAGCCAATTCGGAGAATCCGAGCCATCTTCAAATTTTTAGCCGCCGATGTCTCAGAACCATAGCTGGAATCAGATGAAACCAGTGAGTTCGGAACAAGGTGACAAGGAGATCGGTTGCAGATGGGGTGTACCAGAGAGTACTTCACCCAAAGAATGTATCAAATCCTGCAAGCCAAGATGGCTTAGCCACGTGTTAGTCATACCAAGTTACCGACTGTCAAGAAGAGCGACGTTTTTCGTGTCCAATTCGGAGTGGTGGAGAATTAGATGTGAACGGAATTTGAAAGAGTAGAAAAGATTGAGTGTCGTTAGTGCGGTTCGAGTTCCGGGATGGGGTCAACGTGATTCTCCTTTTGCTTGGCTGGAGACAGTGAATGATATGGCGGCTAGCCATTGTCAGTGGCGTTCACGTCAGTTTCTATTTCGAATGTCTGAATGAGTGCTGAAGAAGACGACTCGGATGTTTGTGGTAGTCTAGCCCTAGGTCCCCGTTCCTTAACCGTTCGTTCCTTCTTTCCATAATAGGGCTTTACTCAAATAAACTAACATGGCTGTACGATAGCGAAGCACCAGGATTCTCAGAAAATGTGCTGTAAAGCAATGAACATGAGTGCGATATTCGATGATGCGCCTGTCAACAGCCCCTGTTCCAGTTCACCACACAGGCTAAGTCCGGTTGGGCGAGCAAAAAACTCACCTTCTCACCTCCTTGCGCTTCATGCACAAGTATTACTAAAAAAATTGACAAAGGTCAGCATCTACTTGACAATGATGTTGAAAACCTTCCGGAGTTCGTTTCATTTTCTCACCGACCACGGAGTAGGATGCGAATGGAGACTGGGCAAACTTATCGGACGTTGTTTTGTGTACGGAAGCTCTTGGGGAGCTCTGCACCTACCCTCACAAATGCGAAGCATTGAAAATATAAAGAACCTATTATACTGACAAGCTTCCAAGGCACTCCATGACAAGCAAGTGTTGTGTAGAACAGGCTGGACACAGAGTTGGATGTGTCTTAGAAATCTAGGAGTATTAGAATTGTGGGTCTCCCACACGTCTGCCAGTGGTCCAGCACCCAGCGGTGCAGAGTCGATCAACGCAACGCCCACCAAGCAAAAGTCCCGGTTGATTGTCCCGAATCAATGTTTCACCTCAGGGCGACAAATGAAGCCAAGTCTCGCTACTACTAAAGCCAAACATGCCCCTTTGAGATAAACATATTCAACACGGCTTCTCCTCTAAAAGGGATACTTACCGGTTCTCCCCAGGTGTCTGGGAGAGTTTCGTTTTATCATATGGGGGCAAATAGATCAAATCATCCAAGAACGATGCAGGTGGTAAGTCATCCGAAAGAGCAGCCCCGTGGCGCTTGACAGACCATACGCAGTCATAAACCTCCAAGACCGTAGGACGATTCAAGTTCATCATACACGGTTCTACTGCAGCTCCAGGATCCAGATGAGTAGCAGCAAAAACCACGAGAACTGTTGAAAGCAGAGGAAATCGAATCCGGAGAAGCACATGGTCGGAATCAAAGCGAGCGGCAGCCAGTTATTGATCTGCACCATCGGTAACTGATGGAGTTGTGGTCCATTTGTGTTCGTGGCTGGCACGCTATTGAAGGACACCACGTGGACAGACGACTTCGGTTGTTTTGAAAGTTAGTACTGCATAAAAGCAGCCTGTGGTCTGCACACAGACGAACGGGGCCGTCAGTCTTAATTGATGGACTTGTAAGGTGTTATTAACGGGGTAGGAGGGATAGGTAGAAGAGAAAGGGGGGCACCAGTAGTAGCCTGTTTTGCTTACCCGCCCTGCTGTATGTAACAAGACGACAAGGCTGATGACAGCACACGACAGTCGGTATGGCTGGACAGAACTTTTATCAGTAGAAATCATCGTCGTAGGCGGGCTGGGTTATTGCCAGGGTGCCCAAAACGATTAGTCCTGGACCAAAGGCATTGACTTCAAAGCCCGAACTCAAGGTAACTGTGTTTGGCAAGAAATGCGAGTGGATTAATTTTTTAAAGAACCAGTCGCAACACATGTTCCAAACTCCAGCCTGGAGGACCAGGAGACTGTTGGTCATACCTCCAACTATTGATCAACCTGGCATGAGAGATTGCAAGTGTCGCACGGATACCCCCATCCGGTATAGCTCACTGTGCCATGGAGGCACAGAAACCGTCACATCATGGTAAGGTCAAATCTCTTCGTCCATTGATTCGAAAAGGGTAGACCACCACTGTGGAAAAACCACTGTGACATCAGCCTGATAGCTGTAGAACCCCAAATTTCACCCTGTTTGCGTAAATTGACGGAAAACCTGGACAGAGTCCGGCAAAAATCAGAATAGGGGTGCATAGAATATACCTATTAGAGACGCGCTGATACCCGGAAAACAAAAAATGATCATCTTTGATTCCGCAGACTGGCGCACAGTAGGTCAGTGTTTGTCGACCAGTCGTGTCCCAACTCAACTCTTGAGCTTACTAAAAGCAAGTAACAAGCTGATGGTGTGGCGACAATAGGCTAGCTGAGTGAAAACAGAGCGACTCAGCAATGCTCTATTCGGCTGACTCAGAAGGCCCCTGGCTCCACAATCAGGCCCAATGACCCAGAGAGTTTCAAGAAGCTGAACCCTATGATGATCGGGTTAGTATGAATACTGGTGATTGCCCGTATGTGGCAGATCTATTTAGTATGTTCTTACATAAGAGAGCAAAAGTCACATAGGAACACGTCTTTGAAGTATCCTGTGTACAAAGAAAGGTGTGGTTTGAATGATGTCTGACGTACGTTGTGCTTTATTCAGGAAAGTCAGACAATAGCTCTGACGCATGGGTTCCTACTGAGCTACCATCGCGGTAGCTTGCGAGACCGAGTAGGTAGGAGCAATGACAAACGTTATGGAAACCTGATAACTTGTTCATAGATCAGTGCCATGCATTGGGAGATCTGGAGTTCTCTCTCAACTGGCTCTTCTCCTATAACCCTGATGTTCACAACAGGGCCATACCGGAAGTTTTCGGCAATAACAGATCGAGCTTTACAGATGACGCAAATGCGCTGAAGGGAAAAAAACATGCACTCGATCAAGGAGACCGATGGGGAAATGAGTGGGCTGGAAAGGTAAAACACGAGAACCGTCCAGTCATTAGGGACGGTATTAGCAGCGACAGTAAATAACGCAACGGCCCATGGTCGAGTAGCAGTCAATGAGTCAGTCTCTCGAGCAGACGGTAAAAGATATCATTTTAGGATGGTTGAAACATGCATTAATTACACTCAACCGGCTTACTGAGGCTGTTTTCCACCTCAAAAGCTTGTTGGTTTGCGGAGAACAGGTGTGACGTAGCAACGCAGCATGGAGTCGGCTGCTGTCAAGTTAGGTATTTTGGAACGCTGACGCCTTCCTGAGTGCCGCCCACGTGGTTCTCCTCGGATTTGGTTGATAACCCTATAGGGCATGTCAAGTAAACAATTTCAATCTCAACCTTGCTGGCATTTTTAAACGGACTGTTTGGTTTAAGCATGCCCATCGTCAGCTTCTTGGTTTGTATCGTCCACCTGTAACACTGTCAGAGAGCGCCCAGACAGATCATCATCATCATCATCATCATCGACAGCATGACATCAGTGTTCAACACCGATGCTTAACTGCCGTACAACCATTACTTATTTGAAAGCCTTACTGTAAAGAAAAGAATAAAGGTGGATGGTGGAGGGACTAAGTGCTAACTTAACACAATCATTCCGAGGTGCCTACACCTCCAGACATTCACTCAGGCAATCCGGATAGAAACTGACAACAAGAACGCCACTGACATCGGTTGGCAGCCATATCTTGTAGTGTCTCCAACCAGGCACAGTGAG
>NW_008751659.1:552044-596088 GCF_000715545.1 Opisthorchis viverrini | reverse complement strand
GGGCTGGGATACTGTCAGGGTGCCCACACGTAGACAGCTGGACGATTAGGGTCCTCAGCCAAAGCCTTTGGCTCAAAAGCCTAACCGCAAGGCAGCGGAACAAGCCGCCGCATGTTCCAACCCCCAACCGGGAGGGCCAGGAGACTGTGTTCGTCAGACCTCTAACCATTGACCAACCTGGTATGAGAGACTCTGTGAGTGTCGCAGGACACTCTCCAGTATAGCTCAATGGATCGCTGAGGTGCGCAAACCGTCACACCACGGTAAGGTCCAGTCTCTTCGTGACCGAGCTCACACAGAAGAGAAAGTACATGTGCAGAGAGTGACGCATCCTCAAGGTCACCATCGGTACGACGCGTCCGGGTGAGTTGGTGGCTCTCACCGAACACGGCTTAGCAACACACGACCAGCGTATTGGGCCTGAAATTGTTCACGACCGGAACACCACCATTGGCTGTACGGAAGGAACAAGTGAACGGCCATATTTGGCTAATTAGTCATCCTATATATTTACGCAGACGCCCTGTATGTTTTGCCCTGGCAATACAGCCGTGTCCCCAGTTCTCTGTCTTCTCTCTATCGCATAGTCTGGAAGGCTCAGTGCAGGCGCAACCAATAGCTCGGCCACCGCACAATACAACAAACACCCTTCCGGTACCTAGCTGCCATGCTACCTGAAGGAAGCACGAGGGCTGGGATACTGCCAGGTTGCCTAAGTCTAGATAGCTTGGTTTGTATCGGGTGAACTACGCACAGGAAGTTTGGTGAGAACAACCGACAGGGTCTTGCTTCAGTGGGTTTGAAAGATGTAGGCACCCGTTCTTGTGGGTTCCTCAAGATACACGGGAGTTTTAGAAACAGGCCATCACTCCTCTCCTTGCTTTTCACCTAGGGCATGCTTTCTCCATGGTTGTGTGACCGCTGTCTACGCTGACGACAACCAGAGCAGTTGTTTTGAGGTGAAGTTGGGGAGGCGTCCAAGACAGAAAGAGCCGATGTTAGACGACTTCAACTTGGTGTTGTACGCATAACTTATCAATTCAGAGGTACTGTGCTTGAAACTTAGTGCTAGGGTCTGGTAGGGTGACATCGTAGAAGCGAGGGTGATAAGTAGGGAGTACGGTGGACAATATTCGGGGAACGTGGATCCGAGAGAACCTACCATGTAGTAAAATTTACTGAAAAGAGACGCAAGGATAAATGCCACCGAGAGCTACCTCGTCCCTGAGCTGGTTTACATGGGCCCAAAAAACGGAACAGGGGGCTTGGGCTAAAAATAGTTACTGTCAACATTAGGCCGTCAAAAAGATACCGACGCTCAATAACAAGGCACTGACAAGTGACATAAGCTCCAGAACATAGGACCCAGTATATCGGTGAGTACCAGTCGGTGGTCACGAAGTTTGATAAATTTGGTTGTTTGGGGAGGCATGCCGATGAAGACTAGTGAAGCAATGGGATGACGTAAGAAATTCGGACTTGTCTGTGGCTCATACTCAGCCAGTTTTCCTGGCTGCTGGGTAACGACAATCTCCCCGATTTTAAGGTTCCTTGCAGATATTTGTAATGGACACCGTCAACAACCTAACCATTCATATGACCATCACGTTAAGTTTGAGACGCGTTCATCTCCAGTACGGATAAAGACAACCAAAGCACCCTAGTGCTTTGTTTTATCTATCTTCAATTTCACTCGTGTTTGTTTGCCTGTGGATTGATAATGCATTACTCTATAAACGCTTTGGACTGTCACCGTGTGGGTTGCGTTTTCGGTGTTGCAGTTTGAGACAATTCACTAGTTCTCATTCGCTAGTTGCCTCTACAATCATTTTGCGTAGTCTGCGCGTACTCAGGTGCATACATTTAAGGGTTGCGCTATGTCACTTAAAAAGTGGCATCTAACTGAACTTTTAGTTACCCCTTATCACCTTAGAGATTCACTCATTCGAACCCCATTCATATTGTTTGAATTACCTTAGCCTCATGGTGACTACTGTTTCCTCTAAGCTGAATCTGTACCCCACGGGAAACACCGGCGTACGCATCCACGAATTACGGTTTTCGGACATATCGACTGTCGCGTTGTCACGTACCACGACACGAATGACAAAATGGACGCGTATTCTAACCTCTGCAACTTGACTTCCTGTGGGTAGTAATGAATGGCCAGCGTTACCCAATTCAATCCTAAAAGACATTGACAACTACCAGTTCTGTCGGTTCTAGAAACGCCGCACGGACGAACGTCTGCACATATGTAGACGTCTACACATGCATACATGTGTGGAAGTCATTTCCTTTATAACGGAAATGATCAGTGAGATTACTTAATGTCATTGAGATTTGCAAGTTTCAGTGAACAAAAAACTGAAAATAAATACACCACCTACCGTGTGAGCAAAAGGAAACAACAACAGTCCGAGCTTTTTCGCGACATAGGAATTGTTGACCGCGAAGTAGTACTTTATTCGCGAGGAAGCCAAGTAACTGTTAACCTAAACAACCACCCTTAGACCAATGACAATAGTTACGTTTCTCTGGACGAAATCTGCTCCTTGTCCCACAACGGCAGAACCATACTGCATTGCCAGGCCAGTTACAGCTGGGTCGGGTATGAAGTTGTAATTTGGATAACCAGACTGTTCTACATAACGACGTCCTCCATGAGATGCTTGATTCACATATTCCGCCGAAGGAACGTAGAAGCTTGCCTGGCTGGTCGCAGCTGTAGATATGGTCAGAGCGAACAAAACCACTCACCGTTTCCCGGGTAAAACTGCGAATAACCGTTGGGTTCGTTGGCATCAACGCGCACATTACCAGAGTAATCCATGTATAACAAGTGAGGCGATACTTTCACCAGCTTTCGTACCAAAGCCGATTACTTAAAACAGTACCGAATTATTTAACCCGAAGTAAAGTAGACTGACGAGACAGGGTACGTCAGCGAAGGTCACGGGAAAAAAACGGCAACCAATCTGAAGGCTGGTGCGTGATTGGCCACTTTCATGGATTGATAAACAGGATCGAGAAACTCAACCTAGCATACGGTTTGGGACTTATTTTTGTCGTTCAGCAGCTTCGGTCCATGTGGAAGAAAAAACGAAAAACGATGTAGGGCCGTTCTTTTATTTTCCGGTGCTGCATAATATGCTTACTAGCGCGAGGATTCATGGAAGTATTCGCGAATCCACACACTGACTTAGGGGATCGAAGTTACTGCTAAAGCAGTTCTAGTAGGGTTTATTATTATCGTCCAGTGGGAGGGCACAGGCAAAAACTGATGTGGCGCCACCCATTAATTTCTCAGCGTTGGGTGGTAAGTTTGTCATCGCGAGGACTCACATAAAAAGCATCCAAAATTGATTTCAACTAGGGTCTAGGTGCACCGTGGGCAGCTGTCAAAGGAACTTATTCCACTGACCAAATACCACGAGCAAGAAAAAGTGCGCGCTCTAGTCTCGGAATTTCTCTTACCCTGTCCCCTCCGCGGTGAAAATCCTGTCGGACAAATCTCATTTATTCAGGGCATCAATAAATGTCAGACCCCATCGGAAGCAACGATGATCAAGGAGAAAGCGATCACATGTCTACTGGAATTTTTTCGACAGCAGATTTGAGGTCAACGACAAATTTCTTGGCAACTTCTGAGATGCACTCAATAGGGGTTGCGAGGTTCCTGGGTTAACTGGCCGGCTTATCCAACAGGCTCTCTGGAGCAGGCTCCGTAATTTACCTAAAAGTACACGCAAATCCTCCCAAGTAATCCGATGAATGACGAAGGACTTTTTGACCCAGTTTCAGCAATGGAGTAAAACGTACAGTCCAACATTGAGTAACATTGAAATCCTTTCAGTACCTGGCTTCCCAACATAATCTGATCAATTCTTGTTACGACTTGACCCATGACAGCTTTGAAATTTTGGAAGTTTCTTGCATCTTTCTGCAAGCAAGGTTAGGTGAAACCTGTTTCCGAGCTGAACCCCCGTCAACAAGTTAGGGAATAAATGGAAAATCTGTGAAATTTATGGAAGAGGTCAGAAGTTATTGGTAAGGGAAAAGGCAGGCAGGCGTGACCAAGGAATACTGCTTCTTACAATGGCCAAGATATCATTCGTAGCTTAAAATCGCAGCTGTTCACTGAAGAATCTTTTCCAGTTACTTTCCGATTATACATTTTGCAGGGCCTATGGTGAGTAATTTGTTGATAACAAGAGGAGAAAATAGCGTCGGTGGAATTGATTCTGCGTCCTATTGTTTGGGTTATGGTCTTGACCCTCCAGAAAGTAGATATTGGAAGGAACGTGAATCCAAGTGTGTCATATGGTAAACGTCGCTGCAATCCTTGCCAGCATTCTTCTCTGCACTAACGGCAAAGACAACGGGCTTTCATGGCTTTTCAAAAGACCAAATACGTTTTCTAGCGTTCCAGCGGGATTACAGAAATGCTTAAGCAAAAAAACCTTATCTCTGTTCGTTTTGTACCTTCTAAACAAAGCATTAGGTATGAGGCAGTAAGACCTGAACGTGATACGGAAATCTGCGTTTAAGTTTCGTACGCTGCTTGACTATGTAAATGAAAACGTTGTGATGAAGGGGTTTAGGAGCACCACGTTGGTTGGTAATGATCGCAGTATGGTTGACTCATTCTAAAAATGTGTGCCGCTTTTCATGGTAGTTCGGTAGGTTGTAATCGGTACATAAAGAAGAACCTATCTGGAAAGTTGTGGGGTGAGGTTTTGACAAAAATTATCAATGCCAAGAAGCCATTCAAAGGGACCGGTTGTTGAAAGGTAGAAGGAGAAGGAAAGCCACGAATGGATGATTTGGCAAATGGGCGGATGTGGGATCAGAAACCTTTATAGATGAAAATGATTTATTTCAGATAAAGCATGAAGGGATCAGGAAAGTTTGTTTGTGACAACGCGGGCATTGACTACAAGCTGCGGACTCGCAGCAGCACGCTGAATGGATACACGGTTTAACAAGTATTTAAATAATAATGATATAATATACGTAATACATGATATAATAATATAATAATAATTAAATACTAACAATGATCTTCACCTGAAACCAGCGCTTCGAGCTTTCTGCAAAGGAAAAACATGGGAGGAGAGATTGCACCGGCGGTGAATCTCCTCGCTGAAAATGTGAGCCCGCTTGAAACGTTTAAGCCCAAGAACGATAGGTAACGCTTTGAAGGCATTTACAAGCTGATTTTCGCCATTGGAGTGTTAAAGGGAGATGCAAATAGGTGCAACTAAGCTAAACTTGAGCCCGGGATGTCACTGCAGTGTCATCAGTGAAGCATCGGTATTGAACCTTGATGGCCTGCTGTGGAAGATGATGGCCGCAGTTTCATCAGACGTGGAAATGTACAACCATATGTGCATGTTTCCGGTGAGGGAAGAACCACCCGCTGGGTTTACAATTGTGCCGCTTAAAAACAAACAACAACGTTTCAAGCTGCACAACCGCATAAACATGAGTTACTTGAAGGTGCTCAAAGATGAGCGACGTCTAATTCGGAACACGTTTGCAGGAGGGGAACACAGAAAAGCCACGATTCCAAAAACATGGCTGCAGAAAAAGAGACGCAAGGACTTCTGACAGCAGAAGGCTTATGAAGATATCAAATAATTTGGAGCATACTACGCATCAGACAAAAAATTAACAGCAGCAACCTTCAGCCCAGCTGACCAATTATCGTAACTGATGTTGCTGTAAGTATAGTAAGCTTCATGTCCGTAAACGGAAAGTGACACGAGGTTAATCCGTTTGCAGCCTTTGCGCGTCCAGGTCAAAGGGACGCTAATAAACCGTGCCACGGAACCCTGTGCTTGAAAAAACAAAACCTACTCTTCTCAAAATCATCGTTCTCAACCTCTCGAAACAGCTGGAAAATCGCAGCCAAAGTTCGTATCCTACACCAAATAGAGGGGACTATGTTCTCTAGCGTACCATTTGCAGCAACTTTGGGCTTGGCGCCCGACGGAGCGTAGCGACGGAATGAGCCCTGAGGGCGACTCGATTTGAAAAATGTATGCAGACTCCAGGCCTTGTCCGAAAAAGACTGGCTTATTTCTGCGAAGTGTTCAGGGTCAGTTATCAAAAAAATCACCCGCATACGTGAGGTAAACTAAGCCAAAAGACTAATGACGATTTCAAGTAAGGACTAAGCAGCTGCATATTGCTTCCAGGGTTGTAAGACTAGACTGGATTTTCCATTAAGGTGCCCTAGACTGAAGAAGCCGAAAAACTCCAGGTTCATCATAAATACGAACCCCCTAACCGATCTATCGCAAAGCTTAGCCATCCCCACCAATCAACAAACATGGACATCAGACTGAACACCCAGCACTGACCACGTCACTAGTCATAAGGAATCTCGCGGATTGGTTCCCTGACTGCCTTAAAACCCAATCAACCTACTTACTTATTCACTTGGCCTGACGAAGCTTTTGTGTCAAAATCGAAACGTTGTCCAGCAATAAATCCACCGATTGTTTACCAAACCCCTCTGAAATGATGACTTCTCAATCGGTCCCACACATTTTCCAATTGATAGACTGGATTCACTTTTTATTCACTGACATAATGCACCACGGCCGTCATCAAGCAACAAATCTGAACTGGTTTTGGCTGAACTTACACCTTTATCTACGTCAAAACAAGCTTGAAGGCCGTTGCCATGTGTTCGGAGGACGGTGTGCATTCAGCCAGTAGATTATTTCACTTGCTGTTACTTCGGAGCTTTTTGCGATATGGAGACCACAGTACAGTGCTGCCAACATGTTATTACAATACGAAAAATAAGATCTACCGAAGCTGGTGCAGAACGCTGTAGAAAAACAAAACGTGAAAAAGACCCTCATATTTCAATTTCTGTCAGAGGAATAACAATAATGTTGTCTGCTCTGTGTACATGAGTCCAGTACCCTGGAGCTTCGAGTGCTAAAATGGTAATTTCAGTCTAGAATAATAAGGCAAATACCTGACCATCATTTCTGGTGCGGTATTTAATTTGTTCATGACAGGACCTTTATGAGTCTTAGTACACTTAAGGGGCATGATCAAATTCCAGTGCGTTTGACTGGAAAAGACATAACCTATGACAAAGGGCATAGCAACCGAACTTAAAACCCTCCAGAAGCAGCTGCTTTCACACCCTCAGAGGTATGGATGCGAAACTTTAATCGTGACCATGTACCCATAGTCTATAAGGAGGAATAAACATTGCAATCAAAAAAACGCCCTTGAAGTTGGCGAATTTCAGTCATCAGTGCATGCAGGTATCGATTCCGGTCACTCTCTAAACCCGTATTCCCGGAAGTCCACCACGGATGCCTCAGATTCCTCCTTGGTATAGGTAGGACTCTCTCAGGTATTTTATGAATTCTTGGACAGCGGGCCGCTTAAACATACTTAGAACACTTGTTCAATTCGGTGAGGCAGCATAAGTGATCTATCTATGCAGCGGAATCGGAATCTCTTTATTCCTTCGATAACCGTTTTCTCCAAATGTAGCTCGTTTGGCCTGGTGCCAGAATAATCCACGTTTGTTCAATTAAAAGGATTTTTTGTGCAAAAGGAACTTCAGTCAGTGTGCGTGTCCATAGCCAAAACCCATGAATAAATGATCATGTACTACCAAAACCAAATAATTAGTTACAGCAAAGCTTGCTACTTTCAGTGCACGAATTACAGTGGCGTAAACAGGAAGGTGTCAACCTTTTACTTGACAGAGGAGAACGCAAAAGAGTGCTGTCGATGTGGCTGGCATTCCGGAGTGTTGTCGACGTGACTCCCCCTGGGCATGGTTTGGAACGTTGTAAACTGTGGTCGACGATATTCTTGTGCATTTTTTCCATCCACATATTCTGGATGATTGTCTGAAGTCGAAGAATCCTCCATATAAATGTAGCAGTAGAGAATTCGGGCCTTTTCTATGCGCCTTCATCCTCCATGCAGTAAGGGTTACAGAAAACCTTGTTTTTACGACAGGGACAATGGTGTTGTATTTTCATTTATGCTCACAACTTGTCTAAAGCTATCTAGGCTACCACGAGGTTCAGCTAAGTCCTATCTCTGAAGAACGAAAGTAGAATCCATATATATCACGTGGTTTTAACAGAGAAAAATACGTGACAATTACTTTATTATTACGCAGTGCCAAAAGAGACACATAGGTTTTTCATAACTTTGCGGTAGTTCACAAAATAATTTCAGCCGCGTTAGATAAAGGAATCATTTTGCAGCTTCAAATAAATTTTGTCGGGCGTAATTTAAAGCGGTAAAAACTAACATGATCATAGAAAGGACCGGTATATGCGCTAGTTACGGAACAGTAAACAACACGTTAGCATAGATCCATATGTCCAACAAAACGGTAAAATTGTAGAGTAAAATCTTTCAGCAGTTATGTTATAAAAATTAGCTGGAAGAGAGTTCGTTTACGTCAGCTATCTAAGGAACACTATCAAACATTTTTTGTGAAGAAATGTGTGTCTGTTAAATAAATATGAACCAAAATTTATTCCAGTCGCAAAGCTCTGGAACTATGTGGTGAAAGGCCTTTCGTCTTTGCACTTATGAAACGGCTTACAATAACCCGATATTTCTAAAGTGCGTCAGAAACGCGAAGGCAACACA
Organism: Opisthorchis viverrini; assembly: GCF_000715545.1. Taxonomy (NCBI): domain Eukaryota; kingdom Metazoa; phylum Platyhelminthes; class Trematoda; order Opisthorchiida; family Opisthorchiidae; genus Opisthorchis; species Opisthorchis viverrini. Next base: position 587,433 of record NW_008751659.1, on the reverse strand, counting down.
AATTACAATAGTGATTTTTTTATTGCGTGGTCATTGAGTAAGTTATTACTCGCCTGATATGTGCTTTTGATTAGTCAGCTGGGTGCCAAATTTGGTGTCCACTTTTGCTCAAGATAAATTATTCAGCGTATTACGCTGGCTGAGTTACTTTTCAGGGGTGGTAATTGAACCTCAAGATCGAAAAACTTTGTCTTGATATCCATTATCATTGTAATAATAAAAATTAGTATGGGACTCTATTCACAAAAAATTATACCAAAGGGTCTGGAAACAAACTCGCCGGAGAAATCGAGACGAATGATTTAAGTTTCAAGGTGTCTAGGAGATGAAGAGACAGTCTTCCGGTCATCAGACGAAGATGTTAAGTATACGACTGAGTTTACAATGGCTCGTCCTTTGGATCAGGATGATTTGTAGCAAGTGCTAAGTGTGCAAAGTCTTGCTTCCTTTCACATGTATTGAATGCCATATTGCTAGATAGAATTCAGACGGCACAAGCTAGTACAGTGAAATTTGCCTACCAAGCAAACAAGAGCTTCATCAGAGGCATTGAGCTTGATTGAACTAGGTAACCGGACGACGCAAAGACGACTGTTCACTGGGATCCAATCCAGAAAAGCGGTTTCAGCCCTGGGGCTGAGTGCAACTCCCACAACATTTATTCCACTAGTCATCGCTTCTGGGTCACCGGACACACGGAGGGAGAAATGTGAAAGAGCTGAGTTCATCCTTGGCGTTTTAAGATGCAAAACCACGCTCGGGTCTTGTATGCGTGTTTTGGAGACACAGCATACATCGATTTTAAAGGAGTACAAGGTTTCAGCGAACACTGCCTGTTTACCAATCTTACATAGAGTATGGACATCAAAAGCTCCTATATAGAACGGATTCGTTGGATTTAGAAAGGTGTTATTTTGCTCAATGTTTTTAGGCAGCGAGGAGCCTAAGGCCCTTTGGTCAGATGACTGACAGCCAAGTGGCACAGAGACGTGTGCTTGTGTGGTGGGAAGGGGTTGAAGAATGACATCGGTGGACTCTGAACTGCACGAGCAAATGATATTTCCGGTTTCCCAGGCCGATGAAGGAGGTTTGATTGAGGTACCCCACCTTGGGCGTTTGACTCAAAAGTCTGACCCACAAGGCAGTGGAAGAATGTAGGGTTTTGTTCGGGGACCTTGACCCTAGTGTCTGACCCAAAAGTCTTGCCCACGAGGCAGTGGGTCAAGGCATGTGCCTCCTGAACAGCACCGAGCTCTTTGGGTATACAAGTATTTCGACCGTATTGGATAATGCGCTAGCGATCACGGTCAGCCGTGTGGCGATCGGATTGTATGGTTTTTCGTGCCGACTTTTATAACCCGTCCTTCCTCGGGGGAAGGCAGCATCGCTGCTTCCACAAATATGGAGATGCTGGTTGCCTGGGGGAAACAACTTACCGTCTTCACACTCCTGTCGCAGAGGACAGTACGATTTTACCCCCAGACCGTCTCGTAGAACGAGTACTCGTAGTATGGGGTCTCGCTGCTCTTCGTCAGGCTGCTCCCCTTTGGCCTTCTTAGCATGATTGCACCTTGTGGGCCCGCGGGATCATTGCGGGACTCAAGCTCGACCATCACTTTAAGGTGACAGCTTTAGAAGAAGTTCAATTAAACGTTGGAGCGTTTTCACTTTACAGTACTTTATCGTTATCAGACGTCATCATCATCATTGGCTACAACAACAGCGCATTTTTTCTACAATGATTATAGCTACATAATTACATTCACTGCTGATTTAAGAAGAAAAGAGGCATTTGAGGCGGTGGTTGATATAACTGACACTTAAATACGGTATTGTTAGTGAACCTTTCCAAGGGGAGCTATTCAGTGAAGGTGGTGGCTTGAGCATGAGCGTCACTAAGGATGTGCCCTGGCTATTTTGACAATTCCTCCAACCATTGATGTGTCCCGTCTTCGAATCCTCATTCGGGGGGGGGGGAGGACACTGACCAGCGCATTTAAGCATACTGGTAATGGCTTTTATACTTCACTGTCACGTCATCGCTTGATCTCTAATGGCTCGTTTTCGCCCTCCGCTTGGTTGCGCAAAAAGAACTCTTTGAGAAGGCCGGTTGACTTGCATAAGGAGCACTTAACCAAGCCAGCGCAACCCATTTAGTGTGATCAATTCATCTATTGCGTGTGAATTATCTTTTCCAAAAAAGTATTCGACTTACTTCAGCATTAGTGATTCCGGGGTCCAAACAGACTCGGTCAATTCTCGTAAGACATCGATGGTCAAGCAATGGAAGAGTTTTGACGTCCTCAGAGGGCAGCGGCCGGATTTCCGACCCATACAGCAATATGGGTTACACCACAGTACTCTAAACACGAACAATGACGGATAATATAATGTCACGCCCATGCCACAGTTGACGCAGTCCAAAAAAGCTGGTTATGGCCTTCCAGACGGATTAGAATGTCATCTTTCACGAGACCATCGAGGCTGATACAGCTGTCCAACTGGAGAACTTTGTCCACCACCTTAATCGGTTTACTCAGTTTATTGATCCCACCCAGTTTTACAGTCACACTTTTCACTTTGCAGATGTGAAGATAATCACGACATTGTTTTGAACTGCGGTAATACCCTTACTATGCACCATAACGTTACCCTAGCTTCATGAGACGCATCCATGCAGCGAAAGCACTTATAAAACGCAGTGAATAATACCTTATGAGATCATCTGACCTCAATTATTCGGTATACATGTACATGTAAACATGCAGCATGTGATTTGTTGCATGGCCAGTGACTAACAAAAGCACAACTGAGGGCAAAAATACAGGCTACCCCATGACTCCTATCTTCCAGTTTTCCTTCAAACAATTTGCACTGTGATTAATTGTACTACCAGCTTTTACCACAGGTATGGGTAATATGAGCTACTCCATGATTTTGAATTGGACATTCTGCAAAAATGCATGCGTATGCCTTAAGCATAGGGTGATGAGCCAGGCATCCGATGGGAAGATGGTAACAAACGAATGGTCTTAGAACACATATTGAATACACCAAGATCTCCGGCTAATCTAGTCCAGCTTTATCTGGTTGCCAGAACGGTCAATCATCGTGGTGGGGAATAGGTGTGTTCAGCTTACTGTAAGTTGATCGTGCTGTTTGCTTGCATAAACATGTAAGCTCCGTTTCATCTTATTCTACAGTGTAATCATCAGTTTTCTGCAAGACTGTCATTGCTGCTGTCCCGATAAAAACCTACAGATAAATGGAAGAAGAGGTCTCCAGCCAAAACGAGAGAAGCCAGACCTCTAGCCCATTCAGCTTGAAAGATAATGTGTCTGAAACAGTACCGGATAGTTTCACGTATCTAAACGCCAAGTGCATGCTACTGGAGAAAACACCTAAGATGAAGTCAAGCCTGTAAGTCAGACCATCCTAACATAATAAGCACCAACACTTAGATACGACCATCTGGCTCAGCTCATAAAGTATATACTGAAAACGGACGAAGAATCCATCATGGAGAGGCTTGGAGAAATAAGTGTGAAACTGAAACTTCTAACATGTCCAGTCGCACCTGATTTCATAAAGGATGTGCCAGAACCAGCAGAACAGCTGTCAGTCGCTAAGTCAGAAGTACCGTTATATCAGGTATGGTCCCAAACTGAACTTACTCATCACTCAGGTACAATCGAAAGCACCGAAGTTTCAAACTCCAGCTCTTACTTCGTGTCCCGATGTCGCCAGAGTCTTTTATGCACTCGAACAAGCAGGATTAGGTTTGAGATATCTTCTTTGTACTAAAAAAAGCTTTCAGGTCTTCCATCGGAAGAAGTTTTTCTTCTGGCTGTTTCAGTAAAAAAATTTGCTAGTAGGAAAAATCCGAAGAAATTGAGATTTTGGGGGAAAGTATATGGAATACATAAAAATTACTACGTAGTCGAAGTGGAGGAGGAACATCGAATTCGTGAAATGTCACAAGAGACGACAGAAGACGAAAATCCCCAGAAGAAACCAGAACCGCAGTCTCCTTTGCAAGAATCTGACGAAGCACTGGAAAGCTTACAAATAGACTTGCTTCCAAAGTCCGACTGGCGACCCCAACAACCAACGCCACCAGATGAGGTTGGACGAGGAACGAACAAGGCAGTTTACTACGTCTGCAACAGCCCCACAGAAGAATGGATAAAACTTCCAGATGTGACACCAACGCAAGTAAGTTTTCCCTTCATACATACAGTTTTGATGTCAAAAACAGCCATTCTACTCAATGTTCGAACATCAAAAATGGCGTTGATGCTGTACAAATTAGCAGCAAACACAACCAACGAGAAAGACTGCAATGCGAGAAACGAGTTAATTCCCATTATTCGAGGTAAATTAAAAGCAATAAACGTGTGCACCTTGTGCCCGGTTCACCTACAGCCCTCACTAAAAGAGAGAATATTTGTTTTTTCTACTGAATCAGTTTCATAATGCCATCCAAGAAGCTGAACCTTTATTTAGCTTGAGTATCGCAAGAATAAAACTATCGGACCATAAGAAGAGGGGAACGTAGCCTACTGAATTAAAAGTTTACGAAAGTTTCCACGTTCGGAGTGATTCCATCCCGCAACTCCTATTTTTAATGTCATCTCCACACTATTTGCAGTAGAAGGAAACACAAGATTCATCCAAAAGTGATGACTGCACTAGTAGAAGCCCCCAATCGGTCCAGAAATGCCTTTGTTGAGAGGTAGTCTGGGATCTTGTTTATCAGCTATTCAAATACTAACCGATACTCAAAATTACTCCAAAACAGATTTGCGTGAGCCGCCAAATCCGTCATCTATGCACTGGTGATCTCGAAAGCAAAATCGAATCATTTCCCCCGTTCCCGGGGGTGGAGAAGAATTACTTAAGAGCACAGATAGCAAGAATATCAGCCACAACAACCATCTCACCAATCAATTACTATCAGTTTGAAGAAGAACAGATGGAGGAAAATGCATTCAGTGAATCTTTTGTTCCAAACCCAGAATATGAACCATTGTCTATTTACGAACTCGCTGATTCGTCGCTGGCCAACTGGGTTCACCACGCAGCTTACATTCTACCACAAGGCCGAACAACATGGTGAGTTCTTAACAGACAGTCAGACCAAAAATAGATACGAATAGTAGCATACAGAACTCCTGCCCCTACCTAATTTGATTCATATTCTACAAGGTACTAGTACTAGTACGGTCTTCGTTTCTGGATGAATCGCCAAGCCACATGACGGGAACGTCACAAAATCAGTGTGTATATAAACCATAAATGCAAATCCACAAATTTATTCCTCTGTATAACCCGGCTCACCATTCTAATTTTACCTACGCTCTATTAGAATGTGCTTCAAGATATAGACACAACCGGGTTTCCTGATAGACTGGCCAGAATATTTTCCCTATTTCAACTTTACTCATGGCTTTACTTGAATGGATTGACATGGCCTTACAAGAGTAAAGCACTAAAAGTGAGCGCTAGTGTTGATGGGGGAATTAGGACCCCGCAGCCTATGGTCTCAGATTTGAAAGGCCAGAATAACCAAAGGGTTTGATACACAGGGATTTGGAAGACCAACAATGGATTCGAAAACCGACTGGTTCAAGGCGCTGAGCACTAGCTGGTTAGTGCAGGTTGCTAATCAACATGAATTCAAATATTATTCTTTAGCTGGAAGTAGCCTAGATAAGTTTGTTAGATGGTGGAATTTTCCACTTCTCGTGTCTATAAGCAGATCAATAACTAGAGAAGAATGGTTGTGGTACGTTCGGTCGCTTACGCTGCAGTTTCATGTGAAAAAAATTACCCAGCGGGTTAAAGAACAGAATGGATAAGTTTTCAAGCGGCTTTAGACCGCCGTTTGTCAGTTATTGTGAAGCTGTGGTAATCTGTCTATCTACACTGGATCTAGTAGGCACGCCAATCTGAGGACGAAATTGCTTGCCAGATGATCGAAAGCTAGGCACCAGTAAACCGACTGCTCACGTGCATCTGAGTTTTTATTACATTGATCCTTCTGCAGGAATGTTATAGGTGACCTTTTGATGACCCATAGAGTTGTTCTTTCCACTGTTGTGATTTCATCATTGGACAGGTGGAACCCAAGAACTACGGAACCAAGTGATTTAGAAGATTATGATGAAGATATGGAAGAGACAGCTGAACTTGAGCCGGAAACCGGACCGCCGCTTCTGACGCCTCTTTCTGAAGACGAAGAAATTGGTGAGATCCAACCATGGTCGACAAGGATTACATCCCAGTTGGTGCCGCATTACGCATACGCCGTACTCTCATCTAACCTGTGGCCTGGATCCCACACGATTGCATCTGGGAGGCAAGTCCATCACGTCTCGGTATTACCATAGTATGGGCGTCGTGAACCAGTAGATTCGGATTATTGTGATTTTGGGACAGAGCTCGCTAGCAAGGGGCATATTCTGAACCGGGTCCACACCCTGCACACCTATTTGATTATTATTCCAAATGTTCGCCTTCAAGACGTGACCACACTGTTGTCACTATTAGAGTTGATCATGTAAATTCCCCCTGATAGAACTCTCGTGATGGTCTGGAAACAAATCGCAAGTCATCTCCTTCTAAACGAACCAGTCTCCAAATTTCCAGTGAATGTTTTAGAGGCAGTTCGTAAAAAACCTGAATAGCCTGAATAGGGTACCATGTATCTTAGAAATGAAATTCCCACTACGAAGCATATTCCCAGAATTCGAACCGCAAGACAAGTAAAATAACGTCATCTTCTAAGGAATCGAAAGGTGGAAAATAAAAATCTGTTCTGAAATCTGTTCTGCTGTGAAAGCGAGAGAACACCAACGAGAGTACAGTGTTGGACATCAGTCGATAAAACACTCGAATATTTATCATGATCCATTTGACCGCAGCGTACTTTATAATTGATATAATGCATACTGATGGCTTCATAGTATCCACTTGTCTTAGCCACGCGTTTCCGGACGCGCGCATGTATTCGATGTCTACAATGAATTAAGTCTAGGTACATGCGGCTCCACCTTTGTCCAGTCACATCCCTCTAACGCTGCGCTCGGGCATCTCACAATCGGTATGGGTCTGCTACTTAATACTATCCAATGAAGCCAAAGAGAACTCGTCCCGATATAGTGATTCTTGTTGCTGCACTCGGTCGATTGGGTTTGGCGACTTCACAAGAGAGGAACTGACAACTGACATGCCAATGGGACATTTGAAGACGTCCCGTTTTGAGAAGTAATCTGAGTTATCATAGTTGGCCCTAAGGGGCTGTTTACTGCTCCAGAGAACAGTGAAAGGGCCTGTAGAAATTTCCGCGGCTTAAACCTCTCCCTTTTCAAAAGTGTTTTTTTTTCTGAGGACTTTTCCCGCGAAAACCTCTGCAATACGAGATATGGCTAACACCAAGTAACCCATAAAGTAACTACCACTTTGTAGTTTGTGACTTTTGACGCATAAACGAATCACTAGCCACCGCAATACAGTCATCCAACCATGCAACCTTTATCCCAAGCTGCACATTATTTGGACCAATGCTGTAATGTATCCAGGTTTCCGTCCTTACTACACGGTATCATCTGTCACGTAAAGAAATGTCACTTTAAGGGGGTAACCCCATTAAAATCGCAAACCCGATCCTGGCTAGAAGCTAGCAGCGGCTTTAGAAACGAAGTAAAAATTGAAACAATATGATATATACTGCCCCGCGAAACAACCCTCCCACGTAGCAAACGACTTACCGAGGGCACTCGCTTGGGAGGTAACGTGCCTGGAATCTGCAGCCTTGTTGTAACTAGGATTTACACGTTTAACACTGCAATGTTCCGTTTGTTTTTATTTGTTCAAGATGCTTTCAACGCGGCGCATTTTCTGCGTTTTACGACTTCATAGGTTTTTCGAAAATATCTACATAGGATGGGCACAGAAGTTCTTGGGTACGAATTTCAGCCCCCAGCCTGCACCCAAGATATTTGAAGAATTCCCATCTGGACCAGAGGTAGACGAAGCCGATGATCCAACAGCAGAAGAGGAAGCCGCTTGGCGAGCTGCCCAAGAAGAAGCGACCAAAAAACTAGCGGAGGAGGCCGAAGAACACGAGGAAGAAGAAGAGGAGCAGGAGGAGGATGAAGGTGATGAATTCGAGGATTAGATGTTCACCAGTGACTTATATAGATCTGTAGGACGAAACCTATCTAGGAAACGCATGATAATTTTGAACAAATATCTATCATGAGTGAGTAATTCATTGAAATAAACATCCATTATGAAACTAACCAAAATCCGAGTGAATTAAGAATCCATAGAACTTGGGTTCAATGCTTTATGGCAGTTGGTGTTGAATGTTCTAACTAGGCTTACTGGTACAAAATACGGTATAACTGTCTACCCCTATGGAAAATTGGATACTGAAAACGATAGCAAGCAATGTTGTAGACAAGAGTATCACTATAGTCGCTACGTACAGCAAGAGTTCTGTATTACCGCACTACGACGCTAGTTGTAAAAAAAGAGGAAACGACTGATGGATAGTCCACCAAGGTGCCTACGTCTCTGACAATTAGTAAACAAATGAGGTACGAAATGGCGTGCGTCTTCAGACGCGCGCATAAATGGGGATGCGGTATGCATGCCAATATATTAACTATTGGAAAGGATAGACGGAAGAGCGTCTCTGGGTTGTAAATTCGTGACTAGGTAAGCCGACATGAATGAGATAACGAATTGAATGAGTTATGGGGAAAATCCACCTTCCAGGATGGGGTCTTCGCGTACCTACTCAAATAATTGCAAAACTTGAATGTCAACCAGTAAGAGTGTGCGTACCAACAAATCCTATCGAGAACTACGAACTGATTTCTGGAACCCATGTAGCAGGGAATGTTGTGTGGTTGGCTAGCCTAGGTACCTTGCCTTCTGCTCCGGATTCCATCAAGAGATTGACGGGCGCTAATGAACCGATGGTGCTGTCGTTTATTACAAAGACGAAATTCGGGTAAATATTTTCACAGTTGGGAGCAGGCCATCATGGGCTATGGACTGCATTTCCATTAGGTCATTGATAAAATCCGAACATGATCTCTTGACTTTACACAAGATTCCCAAGATCCTACGTCCATCAGGGCACCGAAAATGACTATTTACTATGTAACTCAGGTTTTTGGTGTTAACAAACTACTTGAAGGACTATAGTAGGTCCTTCTTAAACCGCTTTGTGCGTGGACATCAGACGATCGACCTTGATGCACTCAACTGACGACACGTTCAGTGAACTGTGTTCAATCTTTTGACAGCTTCCATTAGATTATACCTGCTTGAGAACTATAAGTTAATTACCGGATCCTCCGTTGAAGATCATGACAGTGGCCCCAGCAACTAGGTGACGATTCGTTAGTGGTAATTTCACTGAGGAATTCGACGAGCGGATGAAACCAAACAAGAAACCTCTACACGTCATCTGCATATTCAGTGTTGGTGATTTCGTGGATTATGAACTCTGAACGTGAATGGATGGTACCACTACTAACTTGTGAGCCCTTTGAAGGATGAAACGCACGGTGGATTGCTTTCCCAAAGTTGATCACTTCCATTTGATAGCTATCCAACTGAAACCTATCTTCCTCGAGAAGCAATGATTCACGCCTTACTAGCATAAGGTACCCAGTGCTACACTTGAGAGTAAGTTCCCACAATAATGGTACCCGATTGCGAAAGCTTTCATCGCTCGCTTTTCCGGAAATACGAAAGTTACCAACTTTGTAGTCAATGGTCGAAATATGCTCCTAGTTATCTTAATGTCGCTAAACAGCAGGGCGCACGGTTATTCTACAGTTTTGGAATTTGAGTGAACGTTTTCAACTGAGGTTTAAACCCCAGTTGAGTTCTCAGTCCTGGGAGGTCGAGAAACACTGAGCAGCCCTTCCATTCTTGGTACCGTGGAGAGATTCGAGGATATTCAATGGTGAATTCGAATTTAGGTAGGATACAAAGCCAATCATCCTTCAACCACCGAATGCACATTAAGTAGTCATATGTACTGGCTGGCATCTCGAGTGAGGACTTAGATGATAGTTTCATTTATCAGCTGAATTTTCTTCCTCTGGACTTCTCGTAGCTGTTGGTAGCGTGAGATTTGGGAATTTTCCATTTTCCTTCTTTAAATGGAATTCATCTACCCTGAAAAGCTAATAGAAGCACCCTACAGCTAATTTAACCTTTCTTGAAAATCACAAGTAGTGTGCACCCCACGAAACTCTAGAGAACCTCGAACTCGCGAATTCCCAGTTAGTGGTTTAACCACTACTCATTCGGCCACGAGCGGCTTATCAGCAGCGTGGTTAACTCGCATTTAAACAGGACATAGCACCACTCATCTGATAACAGGTCAGTTGTGGAGCCAGTCAACGTGACCACGCAATATGGTTTACTTGATTGAAGGAGACTGGCCGTATATCCTGTTTAATTGCCAGTTAATCGCACTGCTGACCAGCCGCTTGTTCCTTCGTGTGGGAATCATTACGCACACGCATCCCGCAAATCTCTAAAATGCTCTGGATCGGCGTACTTCCAATTATTTTGAACAATGAAATTATGGTTAATCGTCTGAATTTTTTATTCACTCACATCAAACGCTGGATATTCGATTTTCCAAAGTTTCTCATTTACGGAAGTTTTCCCTAAGAGTGGGATGTGTACAGAACTCAGTAACTGTAACTTTCGATGTCGGACCGTTGCGAAACTCTGATAAAGCCAGTCCAGAAACAGGATACTTCAGGAAATACGCCACTCATTGAAAGACAGTGGTTCTTCATACCGTTCAATAAATTATGCGGAAGATTTTCGCTTGAATTCTACTGTACAGTCTGGATCAGTCTCTTCAGCCCGCCACGGTATCGGTAAAACGAACCTTGTCATTACGTCCGACGCGTTTTTGAGTGGATTCACGTTGGTAGGTACGCGCAGGACAGTCTGATATTCAAACAGAAGAAAAGGAAGTTGGCTTCCGTAAGTAGACTCTATGCATCGAGGTGCACCGAGGTGCATTCATGTTATGGCTCCGTGACGTGACAGCCATTATTGAACACAGTCGGGATTCCCGTCTGGCCCGTTTGAAAAGAACAAATAGACCTGGTTTAGCAGCTTTACGACAGGGCATCGCGTCCAGCGTGTCAACTTTTTCAACTTGGGCCTAACTGTATTGAGACGGTACGTACTGTAGATAAAGCAGACAAGCCGTTTCACACAAACCACAGCAGTTCCAAAACATGACAGAGCGTGTTGGGTTTCGTAGCGATCTCACATACAAACACATGTTGAGTAGGGGTGCTGATCAGCTGGTATCTCACTCAGCCAGCGTTTAGTGCTTCAAATTTCATTTCTATTGGCCAAAGCGTCGTGTGAAATGGTGAAGTGGACAGAGCTGCTAAACACCGGAAAACAGGAACGAACAGGCTCAACACAAAACAAGTGCTGGTCTTAACTTGAATATACTTCGCACGAGATGTTGACTGATTCAGTGTTGACTGACACAAGCTGGTGCGTATTACAGTCTGTGATTGGGATCATTCCATTCCTGATGGAGATCACTTGAGATAGCCGGAATGCCAAGCAATAAAATTATGCTCAAAAACGTGTTTTTTCTCCACGTTACACTAAGCAGTATGACAAAGAGTGGGTACGCATACCGGCTGTTAGATTTAGGTCAATCGTCGGGTGAAATCTCTATTGAAATTTATGAATATTCTCATTACCCACAGTCTACCGCTCAACAATAGCCACACCTATCATCTAGTATTGCTGTCTCTGAAATAAGTAAGTTGTAGGTCGATTCCGCAACGCTGCAGGAATGGGCCATTAAAATGGTCCGATTTACTTGACTGTCAGAGAACAATGATCTGCACTTTGTTGCGCCGTAGCACAACAGATTACACTCGCCATTTGATTCCCGTAAGATAGACCGTCCCACTCTTTCACGCTTAGCCTTCCGCAAGTACACACGGCTGCACGCATCGGCGTAACAAGTTACTTAGCAGCCTCCCAAAACAACGGATACGATATGGAAGGTGGTAGGGCGGTTAGGAGGGAGATCAAATCCTAAAATTCTGGGTGCTGTCGTGTGATTCGCCTTTCAGGATTGGTTTTTGGTGACCCTCTTTGAGCCTGGCTTACGACCGTAGCTAGCAGCGTCCGGCTGTCAGGTTCTTTGTAGGTTGCCTGGAATTGTGAGCACCCGACTGTGAAAGCGCTTCTTTTCATTATTCTTTCGATTGCTTATTTTAACGTGGTTGACCGCCGTTAGGCAGAAGTACTCCCACACCAGTTTCGTTGTCCAAGATTAGTTACTCTCCTTGTGTTAATAAAGTTATGGAGATGAACAGTAAGTTCAATATTATGCAGGACCGGGTGACCGACGGGTTTTGAGAGACAAGCTGAGAGCCGAACGTGAGAGGATTGGATTCAAAAATAACTACCCACTAATTTCCTTCGACAGCGGAGCTGAGGCATCCAGATATTCAATAATACTTCAGTTTCTCTGGGGATTACATTTGCAGGAGTTTTACATCGACTGTACGTTTCTGGTGGATTGTCAACACCAACGCCGAAGGGTTTGACGACTGGGTAATACATGTGCCCTTGATCCCAAGTGGGAAGTGCAGATACGTTGCTGAACGAGGGAGCCTACGGGAATTCGGGATCGAAGAACTGCACGGAATTGAACCCTCGGATAGCTGAAGACGTGAGTCCACGACTAGTTGTTTGTTCAGAGTTCACACGAACACCAGGTTGGGTGCGGTTTTCCCGTGAGACGCACAGCTTCGTGTACTCAAATGGGAAGTGCATTGAAGTAACTGCCTTGCATGATACAGGTGATTATGTGTTTCGAACTACACACAAGTCATTCAAGTCATAAAGATACCGTAACGAGATGAACTAATGCTCGGGACTCATGAGGTAAGAAAAATAACATAAGAAGAACCCCATTCACGTTCGATCGCGGACCGAACTCAACTGGCATAAGTCGCCCAAGGTGTGACCCTACACGCTACACGCTTAAGACATTCCCAGTTTTCACTGGTTAACCATTGTGGACGACTGTACTGTAGCAAGAGACTTATTTACCTGGGGCTAGCAGTGAATTCCAATCATTTCCTTAGGGAAATCATCATTATCAGCAACAGCATAGAAAATAATACCAGCGTAGAACATAAGTGATTGTGTGTGGTAAGAGCACATTACATCATCCAAATAAAGCCTGGTATTACCAACTCACCACAGGCACTCAGCTTATCTATGTCTCCAACGATCTGTCAGGTAATCTAATTGGAAACTGAGTAAACGAACACTGATTTGCGGCTGCATCTTTCAGAGCCCCCCCAGGCCATAGTTCTGTCCAGATTAAGGAGTCGATATCGAGAATTTGTACGGCTGATAAGTGTGAATCAAATTCATTCCCTGTTCCTTCAATCGCATAGGCAATTTGGGTTCAGCCAAGGTGGAGCGTTTGTGAACCAACGAAGTTTGGAATGGTCTGGAAGAGATCTCTTTCGATGCCATAGCATCAAAGTAGCGACCCATTAAAATATGTTCCGCAATACCATCCCGTTATCTGTACCTGTCTGCATCGGCTTAGGCAGGCGCTTTCAATATTCTATGATCGTCAGGCAAAATGAGATAAAACCATAGTTTGATCATGCGGTTAGATGGAATACCGATTCTATCACGTTAGTCACAATTTCACATATCTTCATCTATCTCAGTCCAAATAAATAAACACCATGAATGAGAGAAGAGTCAAACAGTGCCGGACGTGTAGTTTAGCTCTGCACAAGCAAACAGACAAACCCAGTGGTCTACCCATCAGCAGAAATAGAATCCGTGATCAGAACCAATAGACAGATGTATAAAAACACATGATAATCTCAATAATACAGGCAAGAAGCTCGAAAAGTGCATTTAAACTCAAGGATTGTAAATGCATTCTGATGAAAGTCAGCACCATTTGTAACAATGGAAGAGCTTCCCGTGGGTGTTTATCTGCAGTGAAGTGACACAGCAGGGATGGAAAAATAAAAAGAATCTGGTTAGTGAAAAACACGTGATAAGTGCTATATACCATTGTTGCTACACTACCACTTAAAAGAGGCAAGCTAATTCGTTGGGCTGAACTCGGGAACAAGGAAATTTGGAACGTATTGAGGTTCTTCATCAAATGGGCAGATGAAATCTAGTATCCTTATGAGTTTGTTTATTCAAAACGGCCACGCACTGAGTGGGCTGGTTTTCGTCGCAAAAGTTGTTGTCGAACCAACGAAAGGATGAGACGGTAATCCCTTATAAGGCGACCTTTGAGCGGCCGGTCAAAAGCGGTTGCCGGGCAACACGATGTCATGTGCTCGGTATGCCATTTGCGTTATTTATTTGACTCTGGAGTAAGAGGACTGTAACTGGGAAAGCGTTCTAAACTGTTGCAATCAGGAAGCTGGCATCTAATTTCACTAAGGTTACACTAGGAGTTTGACGCCACTAACCAAAAAGCAATCACTGTGAAGGGGTTGTGTACGGTAGACGGATAAAATGGGGTGGATGGGGTTTACTACATTATTGGTTGATGAAACTATGTTAAACTGAGTGTACAAGTGTTTGTTTCGCTGAGGTGAGAGTTTGGAACCGCACGCCATTGCTGGTGAGCAGTGAAGAACGGAATTACCATGCACAACCTAAATGGGTCGTGCTCCCGAACAAATGAAATCAACAGTTCAAGGTAAGCGAAACAGCACTAGTTGAGGCAAATCCAACTCCCGCGGTGAACATAGCTTATGGATTTCATTTCGAGTTCCACAGCGAGTCAACCCCTTACTGCATACTTTCAGTCACATCAAGAAGCAATAGTGCGACCAATAGAGTACATGTATATGCTTGTCAGGAATCTTTCTACTTTCTTATAGAAAACAAGAGATTGTTCAATTTGGATCGCTATCTCTACCACCTTTCTTCTTTTAGTCGATTGCTTCATCTAAGTAAATTGACCGTGTGGCAGTAAAACACTGGTGACCTAGGACGGAGTCGTTTTCAATAATGCTAGTAAGCATCTCCAGATAGCTAAGGGCCTACAAAAAGCATAGACATTGCAGGATTCTGCTACCATTGAATTAACGTAGGATATACCTTATGAATCTCAACGGCGCTGCTGGCATCCTAGTGAGATGTTCAGTCGTGAAATTACGCAAGACAGTGAGGAACACAGAGGCTGCAAAGCATAACACTGCAAAAGTTGTTTGGAGAGGATTTGCAGTAAAGCGATCGTGTGTCACATAGAAATTGATACGAAGATAAGCATCTATTTGTAACACAGTGTCTGCATACTGTACATTAAGGGGAAATGAAGACGACCCCATAATCTCTCAGAATCTCACATCTCGCGACACCATTATGGGGAAACGGTCACTAAAAATGAGAGACTTACGGGACAGACAGTCAGAAGGCAACCTGAAAATTCCAACTAACTCACATGCACAACACAAAGAATAAATCAGCTTACCTAACAGGCCAGTTTCACCAACTACTCGTCTCCGATGTGAAAATCGGCTACTTTGTTCATTGTTTCAGCTAATCCATCATCTCCGGGAGCCCCGATGAACCGGGTATCAAGTACATGATTGTAGAGAGCAGTCTCAGTTTGACTAGAAATGGTAGATTTCGAGGCGCTTTCCTGAAGTGTCTGCTTGGAGCTTGAGCTGAATGCTGCGGAGGAAGGGTGATCACCGATCTCACTGAGCAATGCTGTTGGGCTCAAACGGAACGGATTGCGCAAGTAACGTTCGAGCTGCCCACTTGCTGCCAACACAAGACCGACAAAGAACAGAGATGGGTGCGCTGGCCTGCTCGTGTATTCGGGATGAAACTGTGTAGCTACGAAGTACGGATGACGAATGGAGCCGCAGTTGGAAGGAATTGGATCATCTTTGACTGGAGAACATGCGTCAATGCTCTGAGATCTGTCACGACTAAGCTTTCCGTAAGGAAGAGGGCGCAACAGCTCTATAACTTCCATCCGATTACCGACGTCAGCATCACGACCAACAACAATCAGGCCAGCACTCTCAAGTTCGTCCACAATGTCTGGATTGACTTCGTAACGATGACGATGGCGAGCATCAAAGAATGGAGAGTTAATCAAGCGATGAACGACACTGTCAGAGGGCCTAGAGGCGGCTGAATCTCCAGCACCGGTAATGGGTAATCCAGATCTGCCATAAGTGCGACCTATGTAGGTATCAGCTGTTGATGAGAAGTACAACGATGTACGCCGGCGACCCAAGCGCATTGTACCGCCCATTTGACCGGGATTGAACTCAGGCATATCAATCACTACAGGATGTTTTGTCTGGGGATCGAATTCGGTAGAATTGGCATCCTGGAAAAGAAAATCATGCACAAGAGGTGAGTGAAATTAAACGATGGCGAAAAAAATAACGAAAACCACGTGCTTACGGTGAATGAATGATACCAGAATATCGCGAGTGCAGTATTGCAATCTTGAACAAACACCCTGCGGGAACAGTTTGTTATTGAGGAGGATGGTGGTATCACACTTAGTGTAAGTCCTTGTTAGATAGTTCGTCATAATCAAATTGCCCAAACGAATACACCAACGACCACCGAGCTGTTTCTTCGTGAGTCGGGTAACGAACACAGATCGTATTGCACATTTCCTACGCCAAGGTGATGGAGTTTTTGTTACATCTGAATGTTTGAAACAGCTTTTTTCGAATGGACGATGTGGTATTTCAGTTCGTCCGGAGTGAATATGCCAGCTCTCCAATATCCTAGCAAGCATGTGAATGAAACACACTGGTGCAACATGGATAAACCATGCAACGCCCACTAGCCATTACAATCGGGATAAGTGAGAGCAATCATCAGCCAAATGTATTCAAACCTTTGGTTAAGTTGCCGATCGTACACAATCAAACTAGCCCACATTCCTAAAAACATCTCCAAAGTCAAATTAAGTCATGGAAACCTCACCGATGCTCCTAGATAGTGCAACAAAGGTGTTAACAATGTCAGGTGACACTCGGAGAGTAAAATACCAATCAGATGAATAGAGCACTTTAAAAGTTGTGATGTATCCCACAACCAATCATGGGAGCACCAACGTCCCGACTTCGGTTTCGGGGAGGGGGTTGTTCCTTTTAATGGAAATTAAAACGAAACGTTGACGCACTGTCAGTTTGATCCTCTAGATGAAGGTATCTCCTCTTGATGCGTTTGCACTTGTAGTTACTCTATAAAAACAAGCAACCAACAAAAAATCTGACGGCGGGATAGATCGAGATAAGATGTGTGATAATGACGATGACGGAACGCGTGCCAAGTTAAATGATGCTGGTGAAAGGAAGAAGGCCTTCGCTGCGGAGTTATTTATTAGAAAATGCCAACTGAACGGTTACAGACTATTGAACAGGGAAGCAAAACTCTAATTTGCACCCTAGTTACAAAAACTGGACACCCATCTTCTCCTGAACGAGTCTTCTTGAACTTTCCTGGAGATTCATTGACTCAACTCATTCGTCGGTCAAATCCAAGCAAATGTTACAAAGTGGCTCCACGAATTCCGCAACAGATCTCCCTTTTTCAATAGACGCAAAGCGAAATTCTACGAACACATACCACTCGCGTGCCTCTCCATCAGTAGCGTCACCGTTACACTGGTCGTTAAGCCGTGGAATTGGTCACTGGTGTATTGTAGCCATTGTTCATATCGAAATATCTCAGCCAAACAATCCGTTTCAGGAGCACGTGCAATCTACGAAAACAGTTCACTTATGGTGTAAAAATGTGTCACGTGATACTCTGGACAGATCAAAATGACCAAACTATCCGCTATTTGGCCAAATTACTAAAGACCAGATTTCAACCAACTATGCTGAAATAACATCCTGGAACGCGTAGAGCTCAGTTAATGACTGACAAGGAATTTGAGTACAACCTGACGACTAGATGGGTACCGGCGAGGAAAGGAAACTGTATTGAGGCTGATGACACTCGAAGAAATTCGGACGCCAACAAATATGGTAGGAAACACAATCGAATTAGTTGTAAGCAATTAACATAGATACTGGGACGCGGAAATTCGAAGCTGTTATGAGGTTCGACGGAACAATTCGTCTTCATAACAACATCGAATTCCGCGGCAAATGAGTAATTCTTAACAGGTTCAGAACAGGTCAATCACGATGGAATAGTGAGGTCAATTCAATAGGATGGCACTAATGGCCATTCATTGTGGAGGGGGGGGGCATTTTACAGTCTGACTGGGTGGTTAGGCTAGAGGGATAATTAAGAAGAAGCAGGATCACAAAATGGGGTGAAGGAGCCCTCGGTGTGCTGACACCTCAACCTGTTCCATCAATTAAGGTTGCAGGGTATCCTCTATCGTTTGGAGTTTGACTATCCTTGTAGTGGAGTGAATGGACATTAAAATATGGCACGCTATTCAACTCTACGCAATCAAACGTTGAAGAAAGGAGTCGGAATAAGGACAGATAGTAAACAGCATAGATTTGCCCACAAATCGATAAAAAATCCGGTAATTAATCTCACCTTCCACCCCAACACATTACGAGCAAATTCTATGACGGCACATTGTAGCCCGAGACAAAGACCGAGAAACGGAACTCCACGCTCCCGACAAAATCGTATGGCCTCAAGTTTCCCCTCCAAACCGCGGGGGCCGAATCCACCGGGGACGACCACAGCATCGGCGCTACTAACAGACAACCAGGCTTGATGAAACTGATCTGGATTAGAAAGCCGAACCTGTTCCTCGAGATTTTCGCAACAGACAAGCTCGATTTCCATCTTACAATCAGTGTAAATGGCTGCGTGTTGCAAAGCCTGGAGAGGTAAAAGACAATGTACGGCACGGATGTGAACGAGAAGCTAAGTACACACGAGAGAAATAGGAAAAGCTCTCCAAAAGCGGAACAGTTCAAGATATACTATGCTAGTGTTTTCAGTGCGCTTAGGAGTGTGTTCGGGAGCTCATCATGATAAATGGTAACTTTATTAAACACACTGAAAACCTTCGTAACAGAAAAGTTCACAGAAAATGGCCGAACTCTCAATCAGTCAAAGGTGCTCCTTTTCCGCGGAAATTCCGTAGGAATTCACCCAACCTAATTGAGGAATGCCTCTGTGTGCCCCACAACTCTCAGTGAATAGGAAATAACTAACAATCATGATGTTATACAGCCTTAACGCTTCAAATGGTGTAACGGTTTTCTGACAGTGTACACCAGGCATCGCACCTTGTTCAAACTTAACTAGATGGTGTCCATTGCGCAGAAGCGAGTTTAGTTAACCAGCCCGGGAATCTCGTAAACCATGTCACCTGGTGTTCATATGTTTGGGGTTAAGATAATAATTGTTGTCTTCAGAATGGTCTATAAACGGTGCATTTCCGCAGCACAGAACAGTAGACAACCTACGAAAGCGGTGAGAATTAGAAGTCGAACTATTCTATACGTACGAACGTATGCAACAAAAGTACGGAAGTACTTGAGCGCTCTATGATTACGATCAACTTGTACTGTAGCCCCATAAAGTCGGAAGTAAACCAAGCTACCGGGTGTTTGGGGGGGACATCTCACAACATTTACTTTGTAAAATGTTCTCGGCTTGTTTGCCATAATTGTTGCGCACGAATTGCAAGCATGCAGAGATTGGGATGAATTCCACGCACTAAGATGTCAGTAAATGGATCAGTAAAACACACTTTCTGCATTAGGAGCCATGTAGAGCGAGGAATTGACGAGCAGATCACCGCTCAACGTACATTAAGCTAATCACTATCCCATACGTCAACTGCGACTTACCACTGAAGTACGGATTTTGACCAATACGGGCCGCAAAGAGGACACAAAAGCTGGGTAGAAACTAAGACTACTGGGATGGACCCTAGCATAAGACGAGTCAGTAAGTCAAGAGACCAAAAAACATTGAACGGAAATTGCGTCCAAAAAAATGTACCTTATGAACCGGTCAAGAGCTACAACGGAATAAATGACTGATCAGATCAGGCATTCAATCGGCCAATAAAACGGCATGTAGACTGGCTGAAACAGAAAGCAGAATGGGTCAATCGGAAAAAGGGAAGAGAACCGCTGGATTGAAGCTACTCAAAAAACCAACCATAAGCAAGACAAACAAATCCCGAAATGAACAACCAAACAAAATGCCAGACAATTCCTAACCAATCACGCGAGGAGGCATCGTCAGTGCGAGGTTGGGCGGATGATTGCTCCAATTCTGTTTGCGTTCCGATAATTTATAACGACCTGGCACCTGAAACGACAAACTGAATCTAGCGCCAGACAAGCTTCAAACAACCAATGGTCGTGGGCTGCCGAAGAGTTTTCAGCAACCTTGTGAGTAGGTTCCTTTATGAAAACCAATGGGTACTCTTTGGAAGCTTTCTAAACACAAGCAGGAGTGGAGGAGTCACTCGCCGAACCGCACATGGACGATATTTTATCGCATGATAGCGAAGAATTTGCAAGTCAATCGCCAAGCTCGCCGAACAGATCAACCGTCACCTGATTAACAGTCATTCGTTTATTCTGTTAACCTTAGGACCAGGGCGAGATGGGCCAAGTGGTCAGATCGCGAATTTACTGACCGGAAGGCCCATGGTTCGAACCCGACCTCTGACTCTCGAGTTCCCCTGTCTAGACTTGAGCGACCTGGCAATATCTCAGCCCTCCTGTCTCCTTCGTGCGTCATGGCAGCTAGGCACCGAAAGGGTGCTACAGTTGAACGATAACTTTGGGACTACCTAAGTTATCTAGGAAATATTCCATCTGGAATGGACATCGCTGACAGTAGATTGTCGAAGCACACCAGTGGACCACCTATACGCACGCACTGATCCTAACCGGACTGTCCCTAAGCACCAAAGACATTTTCAATTTGGAAAATACATCTAACGCTCACTTTTAGTAGTGAAATGTAGGCATCGTTGAGTTTGGTGTATTTGCCCACAACAGCAACACGAACCGGGTGTGAAGCTTGCTTCAGGCGACGAGTCAGCGCCTTCCATTTGCCCAAGACAGGGTACTCGATCTGAGGCTTCGGACTCAACCGGAAATGTTCGAGGAGAATGCTGCATACACGCTGTTTGTCCAACATCAGTGGAACTTCGTACAGGTGAGTGGAGTCAGTGACAGCGATCACCTGGGAGTCAGAAGAGCATAGAATGGAAAAACTAGCACCAATTGTGAGCCAAAACTGTTCTTACCACTGCATTCACTGGTAAGGAAAGACAATCTGATCAAAATTTAGTGATGTGGAAGCGCAACATTAGTGTGAGGAAGGAAAAAATCCTCTGGTTCTATCCCTTACCTCATTTCGTAAATCTACTCACAGTGATCTTATTTGAATCAGTCAAACCAGTACTGAATTTAACCAGTGAAGTTGATACAGTATGCATGGTAGTGTGAATGTTCTAGTGACTCTGGTTAACTCATAGTAACATTGTTGGAGAACCTTAATTCGTACTTGTGAAATTACAGTCGAAAGAGACAATGAGAAACCGTACAACACTGAAGGCTGATGGATGGATGGATGTGCATTCAGGTGATTCTGGTTAGAGATTTGGTTAAATCTTTAACCCACGGAAAAAATTGTGCACTGCTGTGTGAAAAAATCATCTTCCTATCTTTGTAAGATAGAAAATAAGCAATCAGCAGCTGTCGGAGTAAGCAGGTGATGTAGTAAGCAACAACGAACCCCAAATCCAAGAAAAAAATCGCGACAATGCGAAGGGGAATCCGGCAGTTCAAACAAATCGCGACTGAATTCCACAGAGGAGAAGTAACACAAAACAAGTAAAACTCACATGGTCTACTGGAACCTGGCTGAAGAGGCTTATTTTTTCTACAACACTCTGCGATAGGGCAGAGGTACACCGACACATGAGCAGGTCCGGGTGCAATCCACACGCTCGTACCTCACGCACAGAGGCCTACACGTTAGGTCAAGACGAAAAAAGGACCAAATAATTAGATGTTGTCAAAGTAGTAGTGGTTAGGAAACTGTGTAAAACGTACCATATTTGTCTATCAATGGACCCATGACACCGAACAAGTCAACAGCTAACAATGTCACCATAGTTCATACAGTTTTGGTGAGCGGTCACTTAGGTGTACACCTCCTCCTTTAAGTATAAATGAGAAAATGGTAATGTACACGTTAGCCTTCGTTCTGGGATAATGGACCAAAGCATCAAGTTATACAGAATGCCCAGCTTTAAAAGTTGGTATGCCTACATACGCAGAGTTGATCTGGCAAACAGCGTCGGTCGAGCATTTTGGTTTTAAACCATTTCGAAGAACAGAGCCATAGCTTTTCTCACTGTGACCATTCTTCGGGAATGACAAACCATTTTCATGGGATTTGTAATGAAGCATTCCATGCAGCACCGCCGGTGTTCGATTCGAGTCAAGCACAGTTAGAAGGAGGCAGTTGGACCGGCAAAGTGCTATGGTGAGGTTCAATTCACCGTTTGCTCACAAAGGATTAAAAAGTGTGTCCATAGACCAGTTAACAGTACTTATTTCGTCACTGTACTGTGGTGAAGGGCAATACGACTGGATTGGTATTATCACGTAGTATGGGGTAAATCAAACCTGGGATGGATTAAAAACACTTACTTGAGTTGGTTTTGTCTTCGGTTCTCCCACTGTAGACAACATAGGCACGAGACTAACGTGTACACAGCAAAAATTTGTACTACCCACACGGAACAACATCTGCCGGAATGCTTCCACAAAGGGCATGGACTCGATATCACCAATAGTACCACCGAGTTCGATGATACACACCTCGGGGATCTGGCCGCTTTCATCAACAGGAATCTTGGCTACATCAGCAACCCACTCCATTATTGTATCCGTTACGTGTGGAACTACCTGAAACATCACAGATCAACAGAGAGCACCGTAAGATCAATACATCAGAAAGACAGGGCGCGCCTATATACCAAGCCATCACTTGTTGTGTTCAACGATAAACAGAATATTTGTACACTCCGTTCGGGAAGTAATTGAAGGTGATGGTGTGTTGGACAGGCAGACGGGCGTAACTTTATTCTAAACATGGTCTTTGATTATCGAAAACTGACAACCGAGCTGAGACGAGTAACTTTTCAGATGGCGCTCATGCGTAACGTTCCGACCGCTTAGCTTTCTCCGTCTTAAGAACCATAGGACAAAAAAATGTGACAAAAAAAAGATGGCTTTGCTCCGAATCTCTGAAGTTGTGTTTAAAGCGCCACAAGTAAAGAAATCGTCTCTTACGTAGCAAAAAGTATGAAGCCATGGGACGTTTGAATACCTTACCTTCAACTGAGAGATGGAGTTCACACTGAAACTCCGAACCTCACAATAAGTATAGGTAATCTGCTTAAGAGTAGTCACATGGATCTTTTCCTAAGAAATGTCAATCGAAAAGCCAGTGATTACCAGATCACGTGAGGTGAATAGCGCCATTAAAGAAAGTATGGCGATCATTGCTCAGCAAGAGTCACTTACACTGCTGGTCAGTCACTCGTAGCTAAATTGTAGAGCGTCCGAACCCTTATACGGATGTTCCTATAGGCTCGGCTAATGATTCTCAGCAAGAGTGAAAGTGATGTAAATGGGACCAATCTATGCTGAAAAGCCGAGAAGCACTGTACAGCTATTTCATACTTATTGGGAACCATCATCACACCTCTCGAAACTCCAGAGTCGTGAACCCACGACCTCCCAGCTACACGTCTGAAATCTTAACCGTCTGGTCACTAGCAGCTGATCAGCATTGTGTTTAACTCGCGCTCGGACGGGACACAGCGCCGCTAATCCTTCGATCACGGGACCAACATCACGTGG
The DNA here is from genome assembly GCF_000715545.1 of Opisthorchis viverrini. Taxonomy (NCBI): domain Eukaryota; kingdom Metazoa; phylum Platyhelminthes; class Trematoda; order Opisthorchiida; family Opisthorchiidae; genus Opisthorchis; species Opisthorchis viverrini. Next base: position 563,470 of record NW_008751659.1, on the reverse strand, counting down.
TCACGTGTGTTGACTGCGTATTGATTAGAGATTTCCCAACAAGGCACTATGAAATCCGGAACTTACAATTGAAAACCGCACTCGTGCAACATAGAGTAACAAAATAAAAAATCTGAACGATTGACGGTAAAACAGTGTGAGCAGGGTTGAGGGAAGAGGTAGCTCTTTCAGTTCAAAACAAACAGCACCATAAATACGGAGAATTGCGGATGCTGTGCTAACAGAAACAAGCCACATTCCTGCAAGTAAGAGCACGGAACGACTAGCATTTTTTAGAATTCAGAGGAAGGAAAAGCCGCTGAAGTTCTTCTAGCTCAGTACAGATCCTGAATCACTAAGGAACATGTCCCCTCTCACTGTATGTCATGCACATCTGAAGAACAAACGTTTCACTCCAGAACTGTATTCCGAATGGGTACTTCATTGAATGCCTCACACTAGGGTGTGCAGCGACCCAAATGGCGACATACATATTTATTCGCTTTAAAAATGCTGTTCTCCAAATACCCAGTAGCGCGATCTTTTCTCCAAAATCAAACTATTGGATAGAGTGTCGAAACCCCTCCCCTGATTGTCGGTGAACGAAATTGCTGAGACCTGGGAAAACCTTCTTCACAAAAACGAAGTCCGTTCAGGTGCATTATGTTGTGAGAACCTCTCTGTGGCGCACTTGCTTGTGGCTGAGAATTCTCTTAATTTGGGGGTGTTTGTTATGATTGTATTCTACTATGGTAGCCATGATGTGCTTAAATCCTCTATCCCTAGGCTAAACTTTCACTCTCAGAGCGACACATTTGTAGTTTGCACCAAATGAAGCTCACAGTCTGTATCAGAAATAGGGGCGTGGAGCATTTTGTTATAACGCGTCTTGCAGGTGCGCAAAAAGATGCGTGTCTAACAACTATTTACCCGCGAAAAGCTTTGACGAGGCTGATCTCTTGATTCGGACATAGGAAGGGTAGGGCTAAATCAGGTCATGATATACCACATGAGTATGGCACTGAAATGGGAAACCACACGCAATAACAGGTGAGCAATGATCTTTACCTGGACGGTTTTGCCTAAGTAGTCACCCTGACGCTCCTTCTTGATTACGCGCTGATATATTTTTCCCGCGGTTATATTGTTGTCCTTGGTGAGTGTAATATCCAAAAAGCGTTCATAGTTTCCCAGGTCCAGATCAACCTCGTTTCCATCGTCTAAAACGTAAACTTCGCCATGTTCATAAGGCGAAAATGTGCCAGCATCGATGTTCAAGTAAGGATCAATTTTGATGCAAGTCACATTCCATCCATAAGCCTTTAAAATCGTCCCCATGCTGCTCGAAATGATCCCCTTCCCAATGCCACTGATGACGCCGCCGGTAACCAAAATGTACTTCATGTTTTAGCTGAATGCTGAAAATAAAGAAACAACGAAACTACTAGTGGTTGAGTGAGACAATAAACAAGTTGGCCATTGCGACATGAAAACAAGTGGTCCAAAAGTCGGCAGGGTCAAGATACTATAACTAACACGTGTACACAAAACGCCGGTTGCAAAACTTGTTTGAAGTGCAACGGTGACGAACGAAAAGGTCAGACGCATAGCATCCATGGTCAATACTGGCGATTAAGTGCGACATTATCCTAGGAACGGGGGTGAGATGGACCAAGTGGTTAGAGCACGAATCTACTGACCGGAAGGTCCGTGGTTCGAACCCGAGCTCTGCCTTTCGACCTTCCCTGTCTAAGTTTGGGCAAGCTGGCAGTATCCCAGCCCTCATGTGGCATGGCAGCTAGGCACAGAAAAGGTGCTATAGCTGGATGATTTATTTATTTCAACATAGGAACACATAGCTTGATAGTTAACGAGTAGAATTTCACAAAACATGGACACAATGCAAAACCATCAACAGTTAATGATAAGATGACCTTGTGGAAGCCAACTACACTGTCGTTTTGTTAACATGCTGCATATTTTTGATTAGCATTAGATGTGGATGTATGAGAAACACTATACAAATCACATGTCAGTAGGAGCTGCGTTCGAGTGTGGCCGCATTCTTATCTAGTATTATCCAAGCTCTCTCTGTGATGTCTATCTTTGGTCACTGTACGAAACTTAAGAAAAGACAATATTTTCCATCCAAAACAAAAGTCCTTTCGATAAGGTCAGTTTTTAAATACATTTATTTGTTAAGCACCACGAAGCCTGCATGGTTTGCTAATACCTCGAACATCACCGTAAGCTCGAACGTCAAAGTTACGGACTAAGAAAAGACTGTTGTAATTTCGGTGAACCGTGTCAATCTTGAATCTAGCTCTGACAACCAGTGGCTTGAACACGGGTAAAAGAAACCAGACCACATTTTGAGATGCTGAAGCCAGTCATTATACCAATCAGGCTGGATCGTTCTACATCGTTTATAGAGGACAACCCGAACGTTCAGTAAGTAATAGCTCAGAACAGAGGGTAAAAATGGGGAATGGTTGAAATCAGGTTGATCTTGCCTTCACTCAGTCATCAGAAACGCACCCATAGAGACTTTTATAAAGAATCTAAAGGTGCGGTTTATCGGTTTTAACTAACAAAATAAAACTTAGACCGTAACTCATCCGAAGTAGGCGAAATGGTGGGTAGTGTCTGGTCCTGAAATGCTAATAGTAAATGAGGAAATTATACATACTGCACGCTACTTTCCACCGGCAGTACCCCGACTTTTATAAAAAGATTGCTCATCGTCTCTCCAAACATTCACCTCTTGATTGTCGGATTATTTTGGCGCTACCTCTTCAGTGGGGACTTTTGATGAATAGTGCGACTCTCACAAGGGCGGTCCACACTCGAAGTGACATGTAACCGTTGGTTGGTTCTTGGAAGTATCTGCCGAAAAGGTGTCCAAAATATGTTGTCCGGTTTTACGGCTGAGCGTTTCGAACCCATTTCGCTTTTCAGCTATTCCGTAATACTATTGAACCCACTGTTCATTCCAACTGTAATGTCCAAAAATAACTTAATTGTTCCATTGATATGGATACCATAACCACCTTCTTGTATGTTACGAATATGCCTATTCTAGCTGGCTGATAGATGCACGTTAGATTCCGAGGAAAATTAGCTTAGGACGATCAAAGTAAGGAATTGTGAGATTCTAGGGATAGTTCCGTTGGGCGCCTAAAACGCCTAACCTTTTTAGGTGGTGATGCCAATTCTTAGAAAAGCTCTCGGGCTTTCATGCGAAACAAACTAATCATGACCATCAACTAGGGTCCCTATGGAAGGGTATGTCTTCTGATGTGGACTCGCACTGAAAAACACTGCCCACAACCCTGAAAGATGCGGAGCACTCCGCTTGTGGAACAATGCAGGAAAATATATTCAAGCATTGGATTTCGACAAAACTACAAGCGCTCCACGATCGGGACCCTATTTCTACTAGCCAAAAGCCCAGTACAACTCGAGAGATTGTCAGATGTCAAGTGAAAAGCATCTGCGCGGATCGAGAAGCTTGGTGGATCCAGAAAGTTGATGAGGATATCAGTATCCCCGAGAACCGTTTACTTGTCAAGTTATTGCCAAATTTGCATTATGGAAAACCAGATTTTTAATTTTCGCGCCCTTTTCGCCATGTTACACATTTTTTCAAAGGGATCATACTTACTTCCCATTGGTCAATTGCACTTTATATATTCAAACTAATTTATTATTCCCCATGGGTGTTCAAATTATATACATTCAACGGTGCTCCAACTGTACTTTGCCTTTGGTTAAGGCAGTAAAAACTCTACTCCGAAGGTTCAGTCTTCTTCTCTCTGCGCTACGAGTAGTTGGGCTCGCACCATAGCTGGGAGTTTGTGCGCTCGTTCTCAAGTCGACTATGATCATGGGTCCTACACGCTCAGATACGTAACATGGAGAGATGTAAGCCCAAAACTCTGGAACGGGTGTAAAGTATTCCAGCTGATACAGGCAATAAGATCAAGGGGGCCTCCGGTGATCGAACCACCCACTGATAAGGTTTCGCTAGTATTTAAAAAGGACGAGCGAATCGTTGGGTATTTGGTGACCCTGACGCTATGCCCAGGGCTGAAAGCACCTTACTACTCTGGATCCCAGTGAACTGTCGTTTTTGCGCTGTGCGGTTGTCTGGCTCAATTAAGATCAAAGCAGGTTGATGCGGTAAACGACCTTTATTTGTCGTATCTGCATACGCTCCAACAGACTGCTGTTCTAAGGCTGAGAGGGGCAAGTCCGGAAGAAGCACAGTTAGGTGGTAGGCTTGGAGTTAATGCTCATCGTATGAATAATGAGGAGTGACTTCTTCCGTTGTGTGCAGATCATCTTCTGTTCCGGGCCAGTACGAACTTCCAACACAGACGTTCACATCGATTTACCAAACGACAGTTGTGGACCTAACTGGAAAATGTGGCTATCAGTTACCGAGAGAGAGCTTCAGTTAAGGACTGTCGTTTCTTCTGGTGTAGGCGACACTGACCATGCCACCGTTCGGATCCGGATATCATTCCACTGTATGTGAGAATTACGCGTGCGAAAGCTCAGTCCATCAACTTCGACAAGTTTCAGTAGCTGAAGAGAGTCGAGCTGATCTGGCTAGAAATCTACGAGAAACACACAGTCACGTAAACGAAGACTGCTTAGAGGATGAATGGAGGCGCGTTAAAGAAACAATGCTCTCAGCTTTCATAACTGTTTGTCCAGGCTATCTGACTCGATTAAATGTATTCTGGATAGTTTCGAGATCAGAAGAGCTTAAAACAAATCGTTCAGCTGTAGCACCTTTCCAGTGTCTAACTGTCATACCACCCGAAGGAAGCACCAGGGCTGGGATACTGCCAGGTTCCCCAAGCCTAGACAGGGGGAGGTCGAGAGGCAGAGGTCGGGTTCGAACCACAGACCTGCCGGTCAGTAAATTTGCGCTCTAACCACTTGGGCCATCTCGCCTCAACAGACCTTATTGTTGTCAAAAAGGCCATACCAGAAACTAGCGACTATGACGGCGCAAGCATATCCCTCAAACACGGGATAATCAGGAGCTTGAAGAAAGACAGAGGACACTGGTGAATTTCGAAGGCCCATGAGACAGAGGAAGCTTCCGCTGCAGACAACAGCCGCACCCTATTCCAACTGATTCGATCACCGGGTCAAAAGAAGGCATGCGTTAACGAGACAATATGCGGAAAAGACGGAACAGCGATTCACTACGTCAATCATCGTCTTGAGCGGCGGGCTAAAAACCTCAAAGAACAGTTAAGCTGGTCTTCTTCAACACAATGGGTGGAAGAGCCCGGCAAGCCTGAATGGAACAGGCCATTGGCAACCAAAATCCTGCTTGAGATATCAATCCCTAAGTCAAGCGCGTCAAGGCACCTGTTGCTGATGGTCTGCATCCTGCACACTTCAACGAAGGTGGCGATATCCTGGTGAACTGTCTCATAACCATACTGTCTTCAAGAAGGGCACAAGAACGTTATGCGAAAACCATTGTGGCACCAGCCTGGTATCCACTGCACCTAAGGTACCCTATGGCATTATTTTGCGCAGGTTGATCGATTATCAGGAGAGACAGATTCCTGAGAATAAAGCTGTGTTTCGCCTTGTCCAAGGATACCTTGAGACAAGTTCATGAACAGCGCCACTGTTTCAAATGTAACACAGTGGCCGTTTTACTTGATAAGAAAGCTGTCCATGACTCCGACAATCGTCATAAACTCTGGTGGCGTCTGGCGATCAAGGGTGTCCCTTCCAAATTCGGGGGGGGGGGGGGTGGCTCAAGTGGTTAGAGCGCGAATTTACTGACCAGAAGGTCCGTGGTTCGAACCCGACCCCTGCATCTCGACTTCCCCTGTCTAGGCTTGGGTGACCTGACAGTATCCCAGCCCCCTTGCAACCTTCGGGTGGCATGGCAGTTAGGCACCGAAAGGGTGCTACAGGTGAACAATTATCAATTTCTTCCAAATTTGAATCCCTTATTAGGCCATTGTATGCGACCTCCTGTGGCAGGTATAAGTGGTAAGCTTTCGCCTGAGTTAACCACGTCCGGTGGCGTAAGACAAAGTTGCCCTCTCTCACCTTTCCTCTTCAACTTCGTTACTAATATGCTGCTTGAAATTTCTCTGTCTGCCTCTGAAACCTCGATTGTCAAAATGCCCCTGGGACGTTCCTCACAGACATTGAGTACGCGGACGATATTGCTATCCTTGGTTGAGATGCTTCAAGAAGGCAAATCATTCTAAATAACCTAGATAGCTCTGCCACATGGTTTGGCACGCGCTTCACATCTTCAAAGTGTAAAGTGCTGCCACAAGACCGGGTGGAATCAAACCCGAACCTCCTGCTTGCTGAAGAGCGAATCGACGTGGTAGATAAATTTGTATACGTGGGCAGTTGCATAGGTTCCGGTGGACTGACTGAAGATGAGATTATTTCTCGAATCGGAAAGGCCAGGACAGCCTTAGCCAACCTCTGACACGCTGACGTGACCTGAGTTTGTCTGTCAAGGGCAGGATTTACACTGCGGTGGTGCGATCCACACTGCTTTATGAATCAGAGACACGGTCATTCCTTTCCTATCCTTGATGGTTTTGCCCCCAGGTGGTTTCCGAGGTCCGGTCGCACGAAGCTACTGATATAATCTTCAGGCGTACCCGGCTTTCTGGACTTCTTCCATTTCATTGGTTTTCTTCACGGTCGGCTCGAACGTTCACTTTGACGCCTGATCTGATAATTCATCGTGCCAAGTTATGTTCGGGACCGGCTGGGATATTTCTCCGAGGTTTAAGGACTGCCACCGTCCGGTCTGATATCCAGTGATTGAGTGCGCCTGGTGGTACCGTGCCACAGGCAAAGTTTCCACCACTGTGCAAAGAGTTGGCAATCTTGTCCCAGTATAAGGTCACATCTGATAGTGAAGCACTTGGAAGACTTTAGAAGACGATTCTGGCTAACTCCTCTAAAATCCGGATCGGCCAGTTTATCAGTTGCCAAGCGGTTTGTCCGCACTTTACGCGGCCTCGGACGACTGCATGGTCGGAATCCACAAAGGTGTTCCGAAACGACCGGAAGTCAGGCATTGATTCGTGCCAACGGTAACTGATGGGAACGTGACCGATTTGAGTTTGTGGCCGGCATGCCGTTGTAGGACACCATATGGCCAGACGACCTTAAAATAAGTCATGGTTGTACTGCACGGACATCAATGTTCCGAAACGACCGGAAGTCAGGCATTGATTCGTGCCAACGGTAACTGATGGGAACGTGACCGATTTGAGTTTGTGGCCGGCATGCCGTTGTAGGACACCATATGGCCAGACGACCTTAAAATAAGTCATGGTTGTACTGCACGGAGCATCAATGTTGAACACTCATGTTATGCTGTTGATGGTGATGATGACTAAACGACTCCTAATAAAGGAGATTTCATCAGGACTGTCGCCTCACCCCTTCTTGCTTAACTTAATCGTCGACATCATCATTGAGTGTACACTCTTAAGGACCGCGAATCTAGGTATCTGAGTCACGTCAGAAGACTGAAGGGCTTGGATTATGGGGACGGGGTCGTTCTGTTGTTTGTCGATTGATTTTTCGCGCAGAAAACTTTAAAGACAATATCCGACGTGATTCTCTGCTTCGACATGCGTTTTTCACCTTCAAAATGGGAAGTCCTATTTAAAGATTTCCCATCGTCTTGTGCTTTTCCAAAATTTTGGAACTTGAGGTTTTTGCCACTTCACGTGTCGCGGTGGTTGCGTAGGCAGTAATTGTACCGTAACGGATGAAGTGCGAGCAGCGCTCGCTAACTTGCGTCATGTGTGGCGTCGGAAACGAACTTCATTGAAACTTAGGCCATGTATACAGGACGAATGCAAAAGCAGTCATAGTTTACGTTGGTGTGACTTGGCCTTCCAATCCGAGGACGTCTTCAAACGTTTAGTCACTAGCGTCTCCGTAGAGTAGCAAAAGTTAGTTGGCTGAAGAGGATCCGCAACGAAATGGTGTAAACGGAAACTTGGAGACGAATCCGAATCATTAGATCAGCAGATCAAATATTCCACATTAATGTTGCTGAGGCATGCCACACAACTCAAACACCGCGTACACTGCAGGAGGTCATTTTAAACTCCAAGCGACCGTTGGTGAAAGGTCCGCGGGAGGCGGGCAACGAAACGGCAACGCGAGATGAAAGCGACTGCAGTCACACTGAGCATTGCGGAAGCCTCCCCGCTGCCTGGCTGGGGTTCACGCGATTCTGCATGCACGCCGTTAAAAGGCATGTAGAACATGATTCGCATCCGACTTCGGTGGTGCCAATGCTGTCGACTGCTAGCTAGCTAGCTAAGGCTTGCCTGCTGCGCTTATGTCAGATGAGTTTTGCGAGGAATGCTCCTTTGCTGGCGCGTCAATTCGACATGACACTTATATTTATTTATATTAATGCTGTCCAAAAGTATAGACACTTTATTCTTAATTGTATTTCTCAAGCACATGGGGCTTCATTGTTCCCTTTTCTGTCCATTCGTTGCAAGTTCTTTTCTCATGAGCATATGGCAGTAATGTGCCGAATGCACAGCCCGGACATTACAAGATGGTGACAACCCACTCCACTAATAACAGTTTGAGTCATGCTATTATTGAACACAGGTGCCTCGACACCGAACTCGAGACGTACGTATCGGCGGTGCAACCTCTGGTCTCGCGCCTTCAACATCTACCTCAAAGACATCAAGTCAGCGAAGCCCGGTAATTCTAGCACATTTTATGCTACACGCCTGATAATCATTGTATTGTTAGTTGTAACGATAACTACTTTTTTATTGCGTCCATAAATACCATTACCCGACGTGCTATATTGAAGTAAACATTTCCCGTAGACTACCTAGCCTCCCGCAGGGCGCGATACCTACGTACGCCTTGTTTGAACAAGTTTTAGCGGATGGGGTTTGCCCGGTGACCCCTCTTACACACTGCGGAGACATGGCAGAAAGATTTGGAAGACCTGACCACGTACTTTTGTGGAGCATGTTCTTCCCATTGCGCATAGTTGCTACGTGGAATGAATTTCCTCTGACAGTTGTCCACGCTGGTGTTGTATATTTGCTCTGTTTTTCAAACGTTTTATCATTTATTGCTAAATCACTTTCTTCCGTTTTCAGCTCTCAGTGTCAAAGTTTTGGATGAATAAAGCCTAGCTTTCGGGCCCTCCGTCTTTTCCATTGCCATTCTGATTGTCGTTGCACTCTGACCCTCGTCGTACACAACACAACCATCAAGTTATCAGCTGTAAACCGTTACCATAGGCACACTGCATCCAGCTGCTAGTCTCTATCACCGGAAAGTGGTCGAGTGTGGGAAATGCAGCCAAGCCTTGGAGACGATGGTATTTTTAGTTAGCTAGTTCTTGAACTTGGTATCTACGCATTGAAGACGATATCCTTGATTCACGAGCGCAACTGACTGCGCGAATGAGCCATTTCTGCCAATGTCATTGAAGATTGGTGAGTTGAGACCCGGGGTTCCCATCCATGGAGTCGGCAGTTGTCGACCCTATACAAACCCAACAACTCCAACCCCAACAGAAAGAACAGCAGAGGCTCCTGGATCACTAGAGCTGCTTAACCAAAAAGCGAGGGCAATCTGATGGGGAGGTCAGTTCAACAACCGCACTTGGGTGTTCAGTCCTCGTTTCAGATAGACAGTCAGCATCAATGGAAAGTGTGTACATCGTCTACATAGCAGCAGCCTGTTGTCCAGCTTCTTTCTGACTGCGAACTGACTGGCAGCCTCTAACTGAGCATCAGGATTCGGATGATGAGACCCGGTGTACGTGACTACGATGGCTAGCGACGATGGGCGGGGAAGGGGTGCTTCATTGCTTAAGAACGTGTCTACGGAGATGGTGCTAGAAACAGAGTGTGAAGAGGGAGAAGAACGAATATGTGGGAGAGGAAGGAGTAAGGCATCAGCAGTAGCCCGTTTTTGTCTACTCGCTCTACTGCATGCAGCATAAATGGGCGATCAGTCTCAAGCCACCACACGACGGCCGATGTGGCATGAGGCTAAGTGGGCTGGGGTGATGACACCTTGATAGGAATAACGCCCTTTCCGTGCATAACTGCCATAACACCTGAAGTAAGCACGAGGGATGGGATGCTGTCAGGCTGCCCAATCCTACATAGAAGCCGAGATGCAGAGGGCTGGTTCGAACCAGTAACCGAGTCGTCTTATAGTCTTGGTGCTCAGAGCTGAAGCACCTGAGGATTGTGCAGCGGTCATCTAAGGTCATCGCAGTAGTCTGCAATTCCATGCTGGACGCTCTTAAGTTAGCCCTTCGACTTCCTGATTTACATTCAAACCTCGTGCCATCCGTTTACTTCTTTTCAAGGCACACCTCTGCGAGCTTCTCGGTCCTATTTAAGCGGGCACTCAAACGTTCTGCTCTTCTTGGTTTCCTTCAACAAAACCGACCGGCATCAATCGCCGCCCGCTGTTTAGGTGAGCACGATGTCACTTCTCTTCAAGACATCCCAAGTTTGGCTGTTTCTCGGCTTAAGTGCCATATAAATCATACCTTAGTCTAAAGCTTTCTGTCAAGGTTGGTTTAAACATAGGTTTAACCATGTTCCTCCAAAATGGATAAAATTTTGGAAAGTCATCTCGTGAGAAACTGCCGTTAAACTTCGGGTTTTCCAAAGGTCTGGGACAATTTTTCCCTAATCCACTGACCTTCAAGAACACGCACATCCGAGTTGACGATGTTTGTTATAAACCAGTGCTGACGACTAGTGGAGCCCCGAATGCAGCTGGTTGTGATCAAGCTGTTACAAACCTTAGACTTATGGCAACGAACAAAACAAACCCGAGCCGGGAATTAAGGGCGAAAGCCTCGATCCTCTCTATCAAATTGCGAATCCCTAAACCTTCTCTAGATGCTCACAGACGAACGACGAGTACGTGACGATAATTTGGAAGCGGTAGACTATCCCTTCACCTTCCCGCGCCGGCGTGATTCCATACGAGCATGCCAAACTACATTCACACAACATTCCCCACTAATGCTTAAGCTTTCCAAGGGGTCAGATGGCTCAGCGGTTAGAGCGCGAACTTACTGACCACAATGTCCGTGGTTCGAACCTGACTTCTGCCTCTCGATTTCTTAGGCTTGGGAAACCTGGCAGTATCCAAGCCGTCGTGTTTTCTCCTGGTGGCATGGCAATTAGACACCGAAAAGGTGCTAAAGCTGACCGATTATTATTAAGCTTTCCACAGTGCACTACCGCGAAGCAGTTCACGGATTCACAGATTGATACACAGGATCGAGGCTTTTGCCCAAGTTTCCTGGGTCGCTTTTGTTCTGTCGGTCAGTGGCTGTCGTTCACCTGAAAGGCATAAGTGAAAAAAGGGTGTAGCACTGCTCTTTATGTTCTCAG
>NW_008751659.1:549490-550852 GCF_000715545.1 Opisthorchis viverrini | reverse complement strand
GGCACAAGTGAAAAAAGGGTGTAGCACTGCTCTTTATGTTCTCAGCGCGGGGCAGTATGCTTGCCAGCGCGAGGATTCGCATAAATGAATGTCTAATATGGCTTTAAACTGGGTTCTAGAAGGAGCGTGGACAACCGTCGGGGGAACGTCATTCCATTCAGCTACTACCCGGAATAAGAAAAATTTTGTCTAATGGATGTGTGTGCTCTGAGCTTGAAAACTTTCTTACTATGTCCCCGCCGGGTGTTTGCTGGGTCAACGGTAAAAAAAACTGTTTTCCAAGCTTTGTTCAGTGAGAATTAGGTCCCCTCAGAGGCGGCGGTACTCCAGGGGAAAGAGATCAGGCATCGTGAGACGAATTTTGTAGTCCACGGATTTGAGGCCGGCAACCATTCTCCTGGCGGCTCGCTGGACACACTCGATGAGGGTGACGCCTTTCGCGCGTCCCGAGTGGGCGAATTGTTTGGCGTATTCCAGGAGCAGTCTAACGTAGGCCTCATAGAATATTTGGAAGTCCATGCGAGTAATACGAGAGAAGGTGCGTCGGATCATCCGTAAAATGGCAAATGAAATACGGGCCGATTACTCATTGCGCAGTGAGAAGGAGAGGTTTGAGGAGACTCAGATGGCGAATCCGTTATGGCATCTATCCTCATGATGCTTTCTGATCTTTCTCACCATGCATAAAAAGCGCATTCGCTGAGTCACCTCCAAACGACATATGGATGCACCTTTCGCCATTCAGAGGAAGGTGCTAGTTCAAAGACCACTGCTTTACAGAATCTACATCTATTTGGAGGATACTGACAGTAGGACACTAGGATTTCAAGTCGTCCGCAAAAAGTAGACATGGACTTGCAAGAACATCTGGAAGGTGATTGATGTATATCGGAAACAGCAGTGGTCCCAAAACGGAGCCTTGAGGAACTCCAATGAAGACCAGCACTGTAGAGGAGGCCGAGCCTACCTTCACTCGAAATATTCTGTCTGATAGGAAAGCCTTCATCAAGTGTACAATTTTTCCTTGAATCTCGTAGGACTCGAGTTTGTGGAGAAGTGGAACATATGGGACTTGATCGAATGCTTTTGACTAGTCAAAAAATATGGCATCCGGTATGAGTCTCTCTTCCTTGGCTTGGGTAAAGCTGTCCATAAACAGGAGCATGTTCGTCACGCGAGAGCGGTTTGGGAGAAATCTGTGTTGAACTGGAGATATCAAGTTTTTGGTATTAAGGTGATTTAGGATATGTCGCTTCAAAATGCGTTCCACGCCCTTGCACGAAACACTAATGAGGCTGATGGGCCTGTAGCTGCCGGGTGATAACCGGTCACCAGTTTTGTAGATTGCGTGAAATCACTTCC
>NW_008751659.1:547882-549455 GCF_000715545.1 Opisthorchis viverrini | reverse complement strand
AGGCATAAATGATTTGACGTGTAGACGACGCTTCCTTCAGGATCCTCGGACGAATCTCATCGGTCCCCAACGTGCAGAATGAATTGATCTTGTGCAAGGGTTGGCGGATTTCCTCCACCGTGAGGATCGGTTAGGTTAGGGGCTGTTTGTAGTTACGCCTTGACAAGAGTAGATGTGACGAGGACGCTGGGGCTGAGTATAGGCAAGCATAGTGTCTAAACCTCTCTCGTGATTCTCACTCTATTTTCAGCTCATGTACTACAGTTATTAGACGATTAAATCGTACATTACGTCTTCCTATTCTGTCTCCTTTCTAATCCCGTCCTGGAACTACTCCACTCTCGCAACAATTTAATCGTCTAATAAAAACGAAGTGGATCATATTCTCTGACCTACGGTTTTTGATGCTGATCCTCACTCATCAGATGGCATGAAACGATGGACTCACTGGTTCCGTAGTTTCAAAGCTTGCATTAACCCAATCAAACCTGAAGGTCTAAATAAATTGGAAACTCTCATTCGTCACATCGACCATACAGTGTATGACTTCATTTGAGAATGCAGCGACTGCGATTCTGCGATAACCTTGCTGGAAAAACTTTACATCCGNGCACTCTGACCCTCGTCGTACACAACAGCTGGATCTTGGAGTCGTTTCGATTCCCTTTTGGGTGCACCTGCATGCTATTCCCAGCGTTAGCAGGCTTACCAACCAGCGACGAAAACTTGGAGAGCCATACCATTTTTCGATTGCGTCCTTCACGTGAACGGGAACCGCTAAAGGACAACAACAAACTCATCTCGGGAAGCGTGAACAAAAGTCTCGACCAGTGTACACATGGTCACGGAGCCATATATGAATCCGAGACTCTTCACGGATTCACAAATTGATACAAGCTTCCCGGGTCGATTTTGTTCTTGTCGTTCTACGGCTGCCGTTCGCCAGAAACGCACAAGCGAAAAAAGGGTGTAGCACTGCTCTTTAGGTTCTCAGCTTGGGGCAGTAAGTTTGTCAGCGTGGACTCGCATAAAAAGTGCTTTGAACAAGGTTCTAGATGGACTGTGGACAACATTTGGAGGGTTATTCCACGCAGCAGTTGTTCATAAGGAGAAAAGATTGCCTAATGAAAGTGTGCGCTTTCGGCTTGAAAATCTTTTTACTATGTCCTCGCCGTGTTTGATGGGTCAACAGCGAAAAACCTATTGGCCAAACCTCGTTCAAACAGGATACAAGTAAGAATTAGGAGGCGACGATACTCCAGGGGAAAGAGGTCAAGTACCACGAGACTCGTTACATATTAAACGGATCTAAGGCCGGCAACACTTTTCGTCGCAGCTCGTGGACACACTAAATCAGGGTTACGTCCTTCGTGCGTCCTGAGTAGACAACTTGGTTGACATATTCAAGAAGCGGTCTGACGTAGGCCCCATGGAGTGTTTGAAAGTCGGTGCGATTAATACGGGAGGTGTGCCGAGTTATCCGTAGAACTTTCGACATCTATTCCCGTGATGTCTTCTGAGCGATTCTTACCATGCATAAAAAGTGCATTCGCTGAGTCACCTCCAAACGACA
>NW_008751659.1:532463-537964 GCF_000715545.1 Opisthorchis viverrini | reverse complement strand
CGGTTCTCCGTTTCTGTCCCTCAAAGAGAGCACGCGGATGGCTTGTTTCTGGGGCGTTGTCTCATGTATTTGAACAATACGTTTTTGTTTTTTCGAGCGAGGTCGAGGATGGTGGCCTGTTTTCGTATGTTCCATTGGCGGATTTCTGATTTACAACGGTTCCGCTTTTTACGAAATGCCTGTATCCTGCTTTCAAATAAGTCATGGTTGTACGCAGTGAAGCCATCGGTGTTGAACACTGATGTCATGCTGCCGATGATGATGATGATGATGATGATGATGACGTATCCTGTAGTCTCCTTTTGGAAAAATAGTTGACCTCCTTTTCAGACGTCGAATTCTTTTAGGTAATCTGCAGCCCATCCGACTACGTGATCGTTTTCGGGACGAACACGTCAGCCCCGTGAACTTTCTTGGCAATGGTGTTATGTAAGTCCTCCACTAAAGCTGGTCCTAGTTTAACTTGTTCAAGAAAGATGCGCATTCCTGAGAAGTCCGCATGACAGAAGTTTCGAATCCACGTTTGAGGTTCGGGATTTCTGGCCCCCTAGCAGACGAAAGCAAAGGTCATCACACAGTGGTCACAATGTACCAGTGAAGCATTATTTGTCACCTGATTCACGAAGTGTCTTTCGTGGGTAATAACCAAATCCTGGAGGGATGGTAGTTAGCCTGCGTTTGTATGAGGCATTGGCCATATTCCGGAGGACTCAAGGGGCAACAGTACACCACACCAAGAACGACAGAATCGGACCCGTGCAGCAAGAGTTGAATCCAAAAAGGTGCAAGAGTGGTATCGGAGAGGACAACCGGGATTAACAAAGCCGCATGAGTTTAAAGCGAACGCACCAGTCTTCCTTCGTTTTGAGTCAGCTCCAAAAACAGTGGCAGTCTATCAAGATCTCCGCCTCAGAGACATCCGGTGTGACCCAGGTCTCCGTGGATACGATTATGGACGGCTGTTCTGGGCAAAATGACTGTTTAATATCGCAAAGTTTGTTGAAGACTGTGGCAGTTTGTGGACAAGCATTTTAATATTGCCTATGCTACTTCCGAATGCGAGGAGCAGAGGTTCGCAGATTTAATAGCTGAGAGCAAGAATCCGAAGTGGCCTCTGTGACATACCTGTCCGCTCCATGTCTTGATGGCTTCGAAAGCTGTTTTCATTTGCAGGGATTTTTTTTTAGAAAACAAAGTGCACTAATCGTCGTTGTGACTAACTGTAAACTCCAGCTCAAGGACTATCACTATTAACACAACTTTTTGTTTTTTCATTTTTGTGACCTATGAGGGGTTCATGAAAGGCTCCGTAGAACCTCAATAATAAATAGAACCTTTATTTGGTTTATATGCACTGCAACAGCGTTTTTAAGTGTTTGTTCCAGTCGCTCTCCGTCTTTGCGTAAGGGTTAACGCTTTTTTAAATATAATCCCCGACGAATTACACGGTCTCTACATGGATGTGATGGGAGTGTTCTTGACACATCAGTGATGCCATTCAGCGACTATGTATAACTATACAGTCGAAAACGAGGTATTTATCGTGCAGGTCCAATTTGTGTGTGACGAACTAACGACAAATTGTTTCCGGGGTTGTGGTAATAGCCTCAGCCCAGCTCAAGGGCCTTAGTGACGGTAAAAGACTCACCGAACAGGAAAAACACCCTTGTTACGGGAAAACCAGCGGGATCAGAAGGGGAATCCAGGTACGCAGGGCGAATGTTTGACCTTGAAGGAAGGTCGTTCGGCCACCGTTGGGTCATTGGCTGACATTGCATGAATTCTTCCCGCAATTGGCCGGTCACCATCGTCCATACCTGATTGGTCCTTTGGGTGACTTAACAGCAATTGGGTTTCGTGGTCCGGAGAGCCACAGATTCACAAATTCATACGAAGGGTCGAGGCTTTCGCTCAAGGTCCGTTTGATTTTTGTGTTGTGGCATTCGTGGACTTAAGGAGCAATTCAAGGAGCGAATTCGCCTGAGTTGGTGTCTCCCCTGAATCTAAACCTCCTGAGCCCTCTCTCTAAGATAATTTCAACGTAAGACTGTTGTCAAGAGTCACTTTGAAACTGATCCACCTGTTTTTCAGCTGCCCAGCTTATCGTGGGCGACAAAGGGCTTGTTGTGGGCCTAACAAATGGGGTACTGGTTGTCGCTGTTGGATTTTGGTTGTCGATTGATTTGACCAACTAGTTGAGAGGTGATGGCTGTTACTCCCCTCCTAGATCCAGGCCATCAAGCTTTCGAAGGGAGTTTTCGTAAGAATGGTTCATTTTGGACGTTTTAAATCCCATGGCCGATCCGTTTGCGGACTTTTTCCGCATACTACTTTCTGTGACACTGGGTAAACTTGCGCTGCCATGTAGCTTTTAGGACAATGTTAATTGTGGGCACGTAGACAGGTTTCGCGTGCATGCCTCCATCCTCCGCGCTTCATAGTACCTGTCAGAGCACACCCGCTGGGGGGCTGTTTTGAATGCTGAGTGGTAAGCAACCTAGAATTTGCCCGGTATTTCACCCTGACTCCTTCTTCCTCGCTTTTGTATGGGTGCACGTAAGGGTACCGACAGGTTAAGTTCACTGCGTCCGTTCATTGCAAACAGCCTCGACGTGCCTGCTATTTGTATTCATTTACAGTGGGCCAGTTGGCATACGTGCACAATCTAATGTTCATGATGAAACTTGACCAACACAGAGCGGCGAAGCTCGGAGGGAATGCCAATTGGCTCATAAACGATAATGCAGTCACCCATAACTGACAATGTACATCATTGTCGACAGGATTCTGGGAGTACTTGTGGATTAGTTTGGGTCTCGCTAGTTTGGTCCCTTCAGTTACTTTTCATTTCTCTAAGGCACTAAGAGTAAAATAATAGATTAACGGTCCCACCCTCCAGATCCATGAAGCAGGTTCACCACTCTGAGCCTGTTGCCAACCGACATCTATATTTAGGTTCGCATAAATTCGTCAGTTATCTCTAAAACTGACGGTGACATGTATGTTTTCATTTCCGACTCATCCAATCGAATGTTCTGGTAGCCAGCGTTTTTCTTAACTAGCATTTTGTTCGCCAGATTACTCGACTTGGTTGATCTATAAGCCTCAACTATTGGGCGTCTCGCGACTCAAGGAGACTGTAAGCTCCAGACGCAAGGTTTGCCCTTCAATTTTTAATCGGCAACCACACTCTTGGCCGTGCCGAAGTGTGAATTAGCATATCTAACATGTGAGGTGAGCGTGTTACCACCACTTCACATGCGCACGCTAGACACATCTGATTTTTACGTCCTAAAAGCTAGATGTGTTTGATTCTGATTTATGTAGCGAAGAGTACTACCTATTTGTTGTTACGGAAATCCCAAACATAATCAAGAAGCCGGAGCCCCATAGGATGTTGAGGCTTCTGTGAACCCGAAGAACGGTTGAAGTTGTACTGCGTTTTTTTCTCATTTTCAGACCCCGACAAGTTTCTCTCCATTTCTCTGCTGCTTTTGTTTGTGATTTCAAAACTGAATGGAGCGTTACAAGACCGAAATTATCAAGTTGTACCCCTCGAAATGCGTGTGCCCATACCCACTGAATCGGACTCTATCTTTTAACCTTTTCCACCAAATCACTTTATGGCCCGTAAAGAAAATTCTTCCACTCACCATCTTTCCGTCTCTAATAGAGCATTCTATCGCATTGTTGACTGCGAACAAGAACGCAAGTGACGCATATGATTCGCGCCTTAGACTGAATGCTATCCTGGTGGACGCTATTTGATGGGACCACCTAGCTGTGTTATGTACTGGGCACTAGAAAACTCCTTGATACTCCAATTTCCAGTATCCGAAATTTCGCCGGCTGGAGAGTTTAAAGCAAATTTCGGCAGTGTTGCAACAAAATACTTTGTAATCTGCTAGTTTGGCTAACCATGAGTCATGTGAAAAAAGACTCAAATTTGCATTAAGCCTTATTCAGCTACAAATATCTCTGGGGATATGCTGCGCAAACCAATTATTACTTGTCGTGATGAAGATTAGATTTATCTATAGAAGATTCACGGATTCACGGATTCAAGGATTGATACACAGGATCGAGGCTTTTGCCCAAGTTTCCCGGGTCGGTTTTGTTCTTGTCGGTCAGTGGCTGTCGTTCACCTGAAAAGCACAAGTGAAAAAAGGGTGTAGCACTGCTGTTTATGTTCTCAGCGCGGGGAAGTATGCTCGCCAGCGCGAGGATTCGCATGACTGAATGCCCGATAGTGCTTTAAATTGGGTTCGACAAGGAGCGTGGACAACCGTCGGGGGAAGATCATTCCACGCAGCTACTTCCCGAAATGAAAAAAATTTTTGCCCAATGAATGTGTGTGCCCTGAGCTTGAAAATTTTCTTACTATGCCCCCGCCGGGTGTTTGCTGGGTGAACGGTAAGAAACCTCCTTGCCAAGCGTTGTTCAAACAGGGCGTAAGTAAGAATTAGGTCCCCTCGGAGGCGACGGTACTCCAGGGGAAAGAGATCAAGCATCGCGAGACGCGTTTTGTAGTCCACGGATTTGAGGCCGGCAACCATACTAGTGGTGGCCCGCTGGACACGCTCAATGAGGGTAACGTCTTTCGTACGTCCTGAGTAGACAACTTGGTTGGCGTACTCCAGGAGCGGTCTGACGTAGGCCCCATAGAGTATTTGGAAGTCCATGCGAGTAATACGGGAGAAGGTACGTCGGATCATCCGTAAAACGGCGAATGCCTTTTAGGCCGATTTCTCATGGCGTAGTGCGAAGGACAAGTTTGAGGAGACCCAGATGCCTAAATCATTTTTGGCATCTATCCTCATGATGTTTTCTGGTCCCTTTTCACCATGCATAACAAAGGCATACGCTGAATCCCCTCCAAACGACACATGGACGCACTTTTCATCATTCAGAGGAAAGTGCCAGTCCAACGACCACTGCTTGGCAGCGTCTACATCCATTTGGAGGGCACTGGCATTGGAACTCCAGGATTTCAAGTCATCCGCAAAAAGTAAACATGGACTCGCAAGAACGTCCGTGAGGTCGTTCACGTAGATCAGAAACAGGAGTGGTCCCAAGACGGAGCCTTGAGGAACTCCAATGGAGAACGGCGCTGGAGAAGAGTATTTCAAGCCTATTCTCACTCGGAATGATTTGTCTGATAGGAACGCCTTGATCCAGCGAAGGATTTTCCCTTGAATTCCGTAAGACTCGAGTTTGTGGAGCAGCGGGACGTGTGGGACCCTATCAAATACTTTTGAGAAGTCAAAAAATATGGCATCCGATATGAGTCCTTCGTCCTTGGCTTGAGTTAAGCTGTCCATAAACACGAGCATGTTTGTCACGCAAGAACGGTTTGGGAGAAATCCGTGTTGAGCTGGAAATATCAGATTGCTGGAAGTAAGGTGATCTAGGATGGCTCGCTTCAGAATGCGTTCCATCACCTGGCACGGCACGCTAGTGGGGATTATAGGCCTATAGCTGCCAGGCGATAGTCGGTCAAC
>NW_008751659.1:519667-532281 GCF_000715545.1 Opisthorchis viverrini | reverse complement strand
TTTCTCCTTGACAAGAGTGGATGTGACGAGGACGCTGGGGCTGAGTATAGACATGCACAGTGTTCTCCGTAAGCCTCAGATACCACTTTTTGGTCATTTGTCGTTTCTCCGTTTCTGTCCTTCAAGGAGAACGCGGATAGCTTGTTTCTGCGGCGATGTCTCATGTACTGAACAGTGCAGTGTTCTCCGTAAGCCTCAGATACCACTGTTTGGTCATTTGTCGTTTCTCCGTTTCTGTCCTTCAAGGAGAACGCGGATGTTTCTGCGGAGTTGGG
This sequence comes from Opisthorchis viverrini, assembly GCF_000715545.1. Taxonomy (NCBI): domain Eukaryota; kingdom Metazoa; phylum Platyhelminthes; class Trematoda; order Opisthorchiida; family Opisthorchiidae; genus Opisthorchis; species Opisthorchis viverrini. The sequence continues at coordinate 532,006 of NW_008751659.1, read as the reverse complement.
ATCTTTTTTCCAACGAACTCCAGCTGAACCACATTTCAAAACTGTGAAAAAAAGTGGTTCATTGACAAATCCGTTCGTCTGCCAAGTCATCAGGACCGCCGTTCGTAGGTTGGCGATTGAAGGATTTTTACGACCATTTTCTTCTGAAGTTCCTTGCTGTTTATCCCGGATGCGTAAACGGCTCCCATCTGTGCGGTGGCATTGAAGTTTTTTGGGATAAATTAACAATCTTTGTCCTCAAATGTCGCTTTGCTTTGACCATACATACCACTACCAACTGGGACATGCATTTATTCCTCTCTCTGCTCGATTGTCGTCTATTTAATCTTTTAATAAGGACTGCCTTATCACAAGCACTTATTTTCTCGTGCATTCGTTAATACTGGAATGGACGCCCGGGCAAATTTACTTACGAATATTCTAGTAAATCATCCACTATCGCCTTTTGGCATTCACTTCGGCCAGGATTAATTCAGGCCTGGTTTTCACGGCCACAAAATTTTACCTAGAATGAAGCTATCGTAGCTACTGCTCGGAGAGACTCGCTATCCTGACGCATTCGATTTAACCGTCCAACATTTGGGTTATCGGCATTCCAAACCCGAATTTCTAGTACATGCTAATTGGAATGACTTGCTCCCGAATCAAAATGCCAAATAAATCCCAACGATAAAGCTTATTCGCTGCAATTCCTGTATTTTATCGGACCATGCTCAATGATTATTTATATTTCATTCAGTTTGTCCATCTAAATTAATTTACAGGACTCACGAGGAGCCACTCATTATTGCACACCTCGCATCTTCAAGGGCAGTGTTAGGGCTGATTTCTCAGTAGCGCTAGTATTTTGCCGTTCACCTATGTTCTACAAACGCCTAGTTCGGTAAACATCCTACCTTCCATTTCACTACAGCTGCTGGCCCCACCAGCGTTACTTGTTCTGAAATGCCCTCAAAAGACTTGTCTTTACTACAACCAAATGATTGAAATAGAAGCTCGTTATACCTTAATACACTCTGCGTCACCTTGGAATACATTTTGCGCATATTCAAAAGTTCCCCGATTCCGCTAAAAACGCAACCACCTGGTAGTCCTACCTCTAGATTAAGATTTAATCCTCCTTGTTGTCCTTTCTTTGGTCACATGAATGTCGAAAATGCAATAATGCAGACCACAGGAAAACCGCATTAAATACCGTTTTCTCAAAAACGAGAGTTTGACACGGAGCTTCGATCCTCGTCAGTGACTCCCAGTACAACTTTTGAGATCGTACGGCGGCAAAATGTCCATTATCCTTGTTGTCAGCATGGTTTCCGAACGTGCAATGAAAGTGTGTAGAGTGAAATGGCACTTTGTTGGTAGTGATGACCGAGTGACTCCAAAAGAACTAGGTTCCTAATAAATGAAGAAACGATACCTTACGTCTAGCCTTTTACAAATGAGAAACTCGGCATTGGGCTTTAGCTAACAAAAGCTTCAATCTTCCTGCCATTGTGATAATTTCTCTTTTTCAGTGAATATTTTTGCTTCGCACCCGGATTTGAGAGATTCCAAAGTGCACATCAGGTGCCATCTACAAGCCCCGGTAAGACATGTGAATAAATTTTGTACCCATGAATGGGCGGTGTGCTCCATCTATGAAACTGATTCACACATGGCGTTTTCAACTTACCGGAGGATTCTGGGACTTTTGGACTTTTACCGCATAAAGAACAGTAAAACTGGATGAAAGGCAACGTTGGAAACAAAAGGCGCCTTAGATCCACTCGCTAGAAAGTCTGCCTATTCTGGAGAATCACCTCGAGCTATTGTCAGTTCACTTTTCATTAGCGATATCGGGAGAACCATTAAAAGTTTTCGGAGTACTTATTGAATGAGTGCGTTCCTCATCGCGCCTCTGGGACTTCTTAGACTTCGTTTAATTGTTTGGTCGTTCTGCTTGATCGATAGTGAGAATCGCTGTTACGTTTTACTGACATGAGTGAAGTCGAATTTCAGTAGCCAGTGAGAGCCAGCAATGCGTCCTTAAAAGTCTCGACAACATACACAACGAGTCCGTCGCACAGATTTACGTTTTATCACAAATTATGCCACTTACTGAATACTGATGGTGGCAGCAGTGCGCTAGCACAACTTGAATTTTTGTTTGCTCGGGCGTTCCATTTAAGTGTCTAAGTGAGGAGAGAGTTTATGAAATCAGATGTTATCCCATATTGTTGGCGACTACAAAGGACACCGGTAATCAAGTGTTTTAATTGCTGTATAGGGTTGAGGTTCACACTAAGCACAAATTCATGCAAGAAGAAATAATGACACTAAAGTTATACAATTCGTGAGAGCACGAGGAAGATTAGCTTGCCAGCAGTATTCAAGCAGCCGGGCGGCTTCATACAGTCGCTACACTACAGACCACGGTGTCAATCGCTGGGCGCAGAATGTGATTTATCCAGGGAGCAAAATAATTGGAAACACTTACTGAGAAATATATTCAAATAATCTAATCGACTCAACAATTAATAACATAACAAGTGCTGGTGTGGCGTTTTGTAACTTTGTAATAATTCCATTATGGCACTACGTATTTCATCAATTGCATAATCGTTTTTTGTTTGAATACGAAAAACTACAAAAACGCGCACTTGTACAAGTTCTCAGAATACAAGCGTGGTCACGTGCTTCGACTCTCTCTTCTGATTTCGCTCGCGCTTGCAGCGGTCATTCGCGGGTCTCATGTGCTAACTCTGGTACCGAAACATTTCAGACATCTTCGGAATCTATTATATGTGGGAACTGTTCAGAAGAAGACCTCTGGATCAACATAATTGGATTATTGTTTATTCGCTGACCTGGGCCAACGATGAACTATTTTAAAGGGAACAATTGTTAGTGAGTTTGTTCCATCTGATCTTTTTATTATTGTATACCCAACCTAGCGTAATCATTTTTATTTCTTTGCCACACACTCCTGGTAAACTAACTTATTGGGTAGCCAGACAACTACACATTTGGTGAGCCCGAGTATTTCTATATATTTTTTTGAAAGCTTCTTTTTTCAAGTCGTCGTAAATTTTTGCCCGGTAATTATGGAGGCACACTTTGATTCAGCGGATTTAGTCGAGAATGCAGTTAGCATACGTTTGCCAGACTACAATCCGCGCAACCCCAGGGTATGGTTTCGCAAGTTTAAGGCCGTTTTTGCTACCCGACGCATCACTTCCCAAGTCAACCGGTTTTCCTATATCGTCCAGCATCTTCCTTGTGATGTAGCAACAGAAGTTGAAGATCTCTTGTAAGATATTCTTAAGGAAAATGCGTATGACGCCATTCGAGCGGCCGTCATAAGTTGGACAGGGAAATCAGAGAACAAAATGTTACGGGATTTATTCACCACTGTCGAACTTGGGGACATATCGCCATCACAAATGCTGAGCCACATGCGCAGTCTCCTCTGCGGCCATAAGTTAGCGGAGGAAATCCTGGCCCACCTATTGCTCGAACAAATTCCCATCCACCATGTCCCACGTCATCAGCGCTTTCGATGATGACCAAAGCTTGGAGCAGCGGGCCTAAATGGCGGATAAGATACACGAAGCATATCCCAGTAACCCGTAAACTCCGTCTCTCGCCCTGCGTCCACTACAGATTCCGACCCGCTTCTTGATTCTATATCGCACCTACAAGCCAAGTTTGATGCTCTGACCGATCGCCTGCAACGGTTAGAGATCAACAGGCATCGACCACGTTCACGATCCAGATCGTTAACTTGGTGCTGGTATCACCCATCTTATGGCCCAAAAGCACGCAAGTGTCAACCACCTTGTACTTCCAGGCCGCGTTCCAACACCCATTTAAACATCCCGGCCAGTCAGTGACGGCGACGACTGTCTGTGGCCATCCCCGCACTAGTCGCCTGTTCCACATCACCGATCGTTCGAGTGGTCTACGTTTCCTCGTAGATACGGGAGCTGAGGTTAGTGTGCTACCACATAAGAATCCACTTCCCGATTCTGCTTCTTTCTCCTTGCAAGCCACTAACAGTACCCGCATCGCTACATACGGCGAACGTTCCCTCACCCTTGAACTTGGATTGCGACGTTCGTTCAAGTGGATCTTCTTTTTGGCCGACGTCCAAACACCCATCATCGGTGCAGATTTCCTGACCCATTACAATCCATCTGTCGACGTGCGACACAAACGTCTCTTAGACACGCTTACTTCCCTATCAGTCAACGGAATTAGTGCCCCGAGTTATCTTACCGGATTCACATTTTGCTGACGTACTTAGGGATTTTCCAACCCTTACTCACCCGTGTCAGTGCGCCCAACCGGTCACTCATTCCGTCGTTCACCACATTTAGACGAGAGGTCCACCTGTCCACGCCAACCCAGGCCGACTTCATCCGAATAAGCTACAGATCGCAAAACACGAGTTCGAACACATGCTTGAACTCGGCATCATCCGCCCTTCATTGAGTCATTGGTCATCACCCCTACATATGGTACCTAAGAAATCTAAAGGTGATTGGAGACCCTGTGGAGACTACCGTTCTCTCAACAACGCTGCTCTCCCACACAGGTATCCCATCCCACACATCCACGATTTCGCAAGTACCCTATGCCATACAAACATCTCCAAACTCGATCTCGTACGAGCTTACTACTACATACCCGTAGCCCCGGATGGCATCCCCAAAACAGCCATCACAACAACGTTTGGCCTTTTCAAATTCACGCGTATGCCCTTTTGTCTTCGAAATGCAGCTCAAACGTTTCAAAGTCTCATGGACGAGGTTTTACGTGGCTTACCGTTTGTGTATGCCTATGTTGACGATGTTTTAGTTGCTAGCACCTCCCCAACTGAACATGCAGCTCATCTCAGAGCAGTGTTTGAACGTTTTTCCACCTACAACACACGTTTGAACATTGACAAATGCTTATATGGTGTTACTACTCTGGATTTTCTTGGTCACCACATTGACGCCACAGGCATTTCACTATTACCCGATCGCATTTTGGCCCTAGAGTCTTCCCATACCCACGACTCTCACCCAACTTCGCCGTTTCATAGGTATCATCAACTACTACCGGCGATTCATTCCTCACTGTGCAGATATTTTGCGGAAACTGACCGATTTACTCGGCTCCAAAGAAAAATCTGTTACTTTAACTCCCGTCGCCATTGCCGCTTTCGAAAAAGCCGAGCAAGCCAGTGCTCAGGCAACAAAGTTATCTTTCCTCGATACTCACGAAAGCACAAAGCTGGTTTTGACAATTGATGCTTCGAACGCTGCCGTCGGTGCCGTGCTTCATCAGGTTGTTAACAACACATCCCAACCATTAGCGTTTTTCTCGCAGAAGATGCAGGCTGCCCAAACGCGTTACAGTAATTTTGGTGGTGAATTACTCGCAATTTAGCTTGCCATTCGCCATTTCCGGCACTTGTTAGAGAGTAGATCGTTTACTATTCAAACCGACCATAAGCCACGCACCTATACCTTCAACGCCAAACCTGATCGATATTCACCACGCGAAATACGCAATCTCGACTATATTTCACAGTTCACTACCGACAATTGGTACACTCCAGGTTCGGACAATGCCGTCACAGATGCCCTATCCCGTCCTGACATCAACGCTCTTTTGCGATGTCTGCCGGATCAGCTCGCCCAATCGTCCCCGAAGCATTTCGACGCGTTGTTTTCGACCACTTCCATGGATTTTCTCATCCAGGAAGTTGATTAGTGCACGCTTTGTATGGTCCTTCATGAATAAGGACCTGACATCCTGGGCCAAACAGTGCATCGCCTGTCAACGCAGTAAAGTAACTCGGCATACCACCTCACCTATTGGTTCATTTGCCATTCCTGATGCTCGATTCACACACGTCCATCTCGACATTGTTGGTCCACTTTCCCCATCAAACGGTTTCACGCATATTCTTACCACGATCGATCGTTTTACCCGTTGGCCAGTAGCTGTACCCATTTCGTATACTTCGAGACGGTTGTAGCTGTACCCATTTCGTATACTTCAGCTGAGACGGTTGTCCTTTCATTTTTGCGGCGCTGGGTGAGTAGTTTTGGCCTACCTTCCACCTTTACTACTGATTCCGGTTCACAATTTCAGTGCAATCCCTTCCGTGAGTTTTCTACACTATTCGGTTTCCATCACATATCGACTATCGCGCATCATCCTTGTTCCAACGGTCTGGTTGAGCGTTTCCTTCGATACCTCAAAGCTGCATTGACTCTCCAAATGAACCCGTCTTCATTGTCTTCTTCTTTACCCCTCATTTTGCTTACTATTCGCTCCACTATTAAGGAGGATCTTCACTGTTTCTCAGCCGAACTAGTATACGGTACAACTCTAGGTCTACCCGGTGAACTAGTTTCCCCTTCTGGCGTACAGCCCGAATTACCCGTCACATTCGTCTCCCGTCTGAAACAACACATGTCCGAACTTCGTGTGACGCATATCTCAACCGAACTCTCTTCTACACGATTTGTGTTTGTCCGACATGATGCAATCAGGAAACCCCTCCAACCCTGTTATGATGGCCCCTTCAAGGTTATCGAACGTCACTCCAAATACTCTGCTTTAGAGAGAAGCGGAAAGCATGATACCGTCTCCATTGATCGTCTGAAGCCTGCCTACATTGAAGCATTGTGGACAGAAGGACTGCTGAACACGTGGTGCTGATATAAATTCTTAAACTTTGGCAACCTCACTCCTTCCACTAGTCGTTCAAGACGACGCGTCCGTTTCCCTCAGCACTTAGCCGATTACGAAACTTGAAGTGAGCAAATTTGTGTTTCGTTACTTTATTTATTCGAGCGGTTTTCCTTTTCACGGTTAACGCTCTAGTGGGGGAGTTGTGTATTTAATATGTGGTTCTGGTCTGACTTCTTCCCATCAGCTACAGGAAACAACAAAATCTTTGTCGTGTTAGAGGTTGTACCATTCCGGAGCAATTAGTACCCCAACCTCTGCGATTAATGTAGTCAATTAAATGACTGCGTACAGACAGCATCATCAGTCAGCATGCTGGGTCGGTTATCTCTAGTTCGACTGCGAAGTGTCTACATTGAGAGAAACGCTTTGTGTAAAGAGAATGGTCTTATTAGGGTTTCGCCCATTAGGCTTCATGGCAAAAACAGCTAACGCCCCAAGGACGGTCCCCAGAATGTGTTTGTTCTAACCCGATTAGGACAACATAGTGTTTTCCCCAGTAATTCACATTTACTCTTACGATCATAGTCAAATCACGAACACTCGGAGTCTTTATATCGCTATAACACACCCACCAGTAAGGTGTGCTTGACCCACTACCATTTATGCCTAATGCAACCGAATGGCATGTGAGATCTGACCTTTCACTCACATCAAACTGAATTGTACTGCGTCACTCAAAACGCCTAATGGAAATATGAAGATACGAATGCCAACTCGGATATCGGTTTTCCACCCATGACGGAAGTCGCTTGATCTCCATGAAGCCATTTTAGAGATGAAGCGGTCAGATAGATGCAGCACAGATGGGACCTATCAATGAACTATCCTTAAATACGAACACAATCCAGCAATGGTGCAACAAATACCCAAAGGCACCGGAGTTCCAATGTGAGTGATGTCGCAGGACCTTGTGGACAGAAGGACTGCTGAACACGTGGTGCTGATATAAATTCTTAAACTTTGGCAACCTCACTCCTTCCACTAGTCGTTCAAGACGACGCGTCCGTTTCCCTCAGCACTTAGCCGATTACGAAACTTGAAGTGAGCAAATTTGTGTTTCGTTACTTTATTTATTCGAGCGGTTTTCCTTTTCACGGTTAACGCTCTAGTGGGGGAGTTGTGTAGCGTTTTGTAACTTTGTAATAATTCCATTATGGCACTACGTATTTCATCAATTGCATAATCGTTTTTTGTTTGAATACGAAAAACTACAAAAACGCGCACTTGTACAAGTTCTCAGAATACAAGCGTGGTCACGTGCTTCGACTCTCTCTTCTGATTTCGCTCGCGCTTGCAGCGGTCATTCGCGGGTCTCATGTGCTAACTCTGGTACCGAAACATTTCAGACATCTTCGGAATCTATTATATGTGGGAACTGTTCAGAAGAAGACCTCTGGATCAACATAATTGGATTATTGTTTATTCGCTGACCTGGGCCAACGATGAACTATTTTAAAGGGAACAATTGTTAGTGAGTTTGTTCCATCTGATCTCTTTATCATTTCTTTGCCACGCACTCCTGGTAAACTAAAATATTTTGTAGCTAGACCACTACACTGACACTTTCCTGGCCATTTCAGATCTCATTTCATACTTATGTTCTGTCCAGATTCACCGGAATACTTCACCCTTTGATACAATGTTTAGGCGTAGACGCACTACAGATTTCGTTTATGGTAGACGAAAGGACAGTTGAAGTGCTTCTTTTCCTCCATTTCAATGGAAGACGACGAGGGCGAAGCAGTATCTGATCTCTAAACTTGAACATCATTTTCAGAAGATTATTATACATAGTCATATATTCGTATATAATGTACGAATGACAGGGCTGCTCGACTATAATACTCATTATTTGTTCTTAGCCTTTGTTTGGGAGCCATTCCTATGCAGAGGCACAGGATGCTCTAGATGTGTAGATGCAAACTAACTGTCCGTCGCTTATCTGATGATTGCCTCATCCAAGACGATTACCGTCCGTTTCATTCAGGAACTTGGCATCGACATATCCTGACACGTCGCCACTAATAAGCCCATTGCTTGAAACGCACAATTTTCCGGCTGTCATTCCAGGACTCAGGTAAAATGAGGATGAACTATTACAGGATATAAAGTGTTTCAGTGAATCGTTCATTGAGAAGTTCGGCGCACATAGCGTGAAAATAAAGACGTCCGGAGTGGATAATTTTTTGAAGATGGGAATTTTTCCTACACTGTTCGTCAACAACGAAACGTTTGCCCGTGGTGTAAAAGTTCATGGTCAACATTGTGGCCCAGTGTTCTGGTGAATATAATATGTCTTCTCAGAGTGCAACAAGTTTAAATGTATACGAAAGTAGACTTGGATAGCTGCAATTGGACGTCAGCATCTATTGGTCGCTCGGAGCGTTGTAATTAAGCGTTAATTTTAAAATTGTCTGGTTATGTGGTGCCCGCCACAGCATGTTCCAAGTTCCTAATCCTCAAGAAATTTTTGGATTGTATCTTAGGAATTCCAGAAGACTAATTCGCCGCGGCTTGATATTAGTTTTGTTTGGCTATTGTGTGAGCAGCCATTATCTTGTAGATAACTTACACACAAGTTGTCTGGCGGGGGTTCCTCTACTCATGCGGCAATACATTCAACAACTGCCTTTCGCAGAAAAATTGTTTTGCACGTCTGCGCAAGTTCTGGTGGGAGCATCGCAATTTCTGTAAAAGCAGTTGGGAATCCGTGCTGGTTATGTGAACTGCTTCGAGTTACGCTGCCTGTTTCAAAGCTCGGCCGAGACATTTGCTCCGACAAATCAATAAATATGAATGCATCTTCTACTTATACAAGCCAGATCAAGCCCAGAGGGTGCATGCAAGATTTGAATTGTTAAGTCTCGGGCAGGTCCACCTATGGGTGATAAAAGTGTTCACATATGAATCCGACTGCTGGTTTTTACATAATATTCTGAAAAATCAAGCATACATCTGACAAGATCTTAGTGGGATTGTTGTTCTCAAGCATCTAACATTTTATTATTATATCGTTATAGTGGAATCTTAAAACTGGCACGCGAAGGGTTACGCCCTATTGATGAGAGTTATTTTATCGAAAACTGTTGGCCAAAAACATTTTCAATTTCACCCAACCAGTGATATGCTCCTTTTTAAAGACAAACATAAACCGATGAACCACAGTTTTTGCCTCCTCTTCTTCTGGCTAATACGGACTTAGTGATTACAAAAATAAAGACGATCGATTCGTACAAGAAAGGCAGGGATAACGTGAGTTTCGAAGGCAGACGTGTGGAAAATGTTTTGCCATGATCGATTTGCATAAGCGGCGGGCGATCATTTGAGCAGATCATGGGGGACTCAGTAGGTGTTAAAAGCTTTCTGAGTGCACAGATCCGGATTGTGTGAGCAAATAACGATTGTCTCCACCGCCGCCAAATGCTAATGCTGAACGAATCTTGGCAGTCAGATTTTCAGCTGGTGGAGTATTTCAAAATCGTTGTCTGAAGGATTCGCACGACCTGTATCAGTCGAATTCCATAACGTGCCCTAGTAAAAAAGCTCCACAGTTCATTGTCAGCCAAAGTTTGTGACGTCTCTAATTTGTTTTGAGCCCCATGTAGTTTCCTCTGCAACAGCAAGCGAAGCAAAAGACTACCGTGTTTTGGGCACAGACCGGCAGCCCATATTTGGGATCTAGGGTAATCAGCTATGTAGTCGTGCACCGCACTTTATGATAAGCGGACAGGAAGGTTTTTGGAAATAGGGGATTTAAGCGCAAGGCCACATAGTACGCACCCGGGCAACTCTGGGAAGGAAGACTAACAAAGGAAGAATTCCTTTCGGCTCTGACCGATTCGCATTCCTAGTTACGGTATCTGCTTAGCAGCCAATTTTCTTGTGAATCCTGTAAATCATGGGATTACTTTAAGCAACACTTCCAAGCACCTGTCCACCGGCCAAAATGCGCTCAATATTTGGCCATAACCTGGGATACACGAATAGGGCGACGTGTGTAAACGGCCTCGCTTGTCTATCAAATCACAGTCCTCTCTGTTGAAAACTCATTTTGAGAAAGTATGCCTAAAATATAGTGCAAAAAACGAGAGAAGCATAATTGTATAGAACTTTGGAAAAGGCTCGCTTTGTTTTTGGAGTTGAAATACGTCGGAAAAAGCGGTGTCAAACAACGACCCTGTTCGGTGGATGACTGCGTATCGTCGTTAATGAGATGCTGCCCACAGTGATGACACGCAATATTTCAGTTCAAAACGAGGTAAATTCAAGACGCTTCATTAAGAGTTTCAATTATCTACGCAATAAATTAAGTTCCGAGTAAAGAGAATCTAACAAAAAAATATAAGCGGGCGAACAGCTGCCCGAAAAAATTTATCACCTTACATACCAAAGCAAATTCGTCTTCAGATATTGTCCCAGTAGCTGAAAGGGATGTAAGACACCTAAAATGTGTATTGAGGGCGAAATGGAGATGACGATCAAAGCCTTCTGTAATTGGTACATCAATGTCAGTGCGACGCGAAGGAAGCATTTAAGAATGTGAATGCTGTCGTCGGAAGTAGCATACTTAAATATTGTGGGGAGTTTAGGTAGTGTTTTTTGTCAGCCCAACAAAATGCTTGCTCTTTGCTCGAAAGCCTGTTCCGATTGGCACGCCGCTGTCTATCCGCACAATGAGATTGAGCTCTCGAAATCTACGGCGTTTTCAGAGTTGCCACTTCATAGTGTAGAATGTCCATGCATAATGTATATGCTCCTGTATTATTGAAAATCCTTTACTATGGCCATTTGTTTAAGTGAAATAAATCTCCATGTGAATAAACACCGCCGACTTTGAGTACGTTAGCTGATGATAAAAATGGCGAATTGTGGAAAAGATTGACTCACACACACTGTATCATCCGTTATGTTGACAATGAAATTCCCCACGTTTAATATGCCCCCATTTGTAACCCCCGCCCCATTTTTGTGTTTAGTGTGTATATATGAACTGACGTTTGTTCGCCCTTACCACTTCACCCATTTGGCCTTGAGGTCATCCGGCCATTTGTATCTGACTTTGCACGTGTGACTGTCACACGTTGGAGCCTGTTTGCTCCCTTGCTTTGCACTTTTGAAGTCCAAGCGGACTGTTTGTTTTGGACGCGTATCTGCTGTCGAGGTTTGTACAAATTGTGAATTTCTCTTACCCTAATAGTACCATATAGAAACCCAGCTCCGACTTTGTTTTGCCTACCCGGAGGTTCTGGTATTACGCGTCACTCGAAGATACCGTTCGACCGTTACAGTACTCGACAATTTACGTCGTTTGAAGAAAAGATGTCAACTTTTGGAACAATTGTGAAGGAAACCGGATCCAAAGACACGGAAACGATTGAAGCTGCGGAGGAAACAGTTGCAATGCAGTTTGCTTCGCGCCCTGGTTCTTGTAAGTCGCTTTTTGCTTCTAGTCGTAAAGGTAGTGTAGCTATGAAAGCTTTAAGGATTGCTCAGCTGCAGGAATATCGGGTTAAGCGGGAGGTCGAGCTCCAGCGGGCTCTCTTAGAGGCGCATAGCAAAACTGAGTTAGCCAAAATTGAGCTAGAGGCCGAAGAGGACTCACCAGAT
>NW_008751659.1:486828-512417 GCF_000715545.1 Opisthorchis viverrini | reverse complement strand
CTTTCTGCCCGGATGGAAGTGATTGTCACGCAATCTACAAAACTGGTGACCGGTTATCACCCGGCAGCTACAGGCCCATCAGCCTCATTAGTGTTTCGTGCAAGGCGGTGGAACGCATTTTGAAGCGACATATCCTAAATCACCTTAATACCAAAAACTTGATATCTCCAGTTCAACACAGATTTCTCCCAAACCGCTCTCGCGTGACGAACATGCTCCTGTTTATGGACAGCTTTACCCAAGCCAAGGAAGAGAGACTCATACCGGATGCCATATTTTTTGACTAGTCAAAAGCATTCGATCAAGTCCCATATGTTCCACTTCTCCACAAACTCGAGTCCTACGAGATTCAAGGAAAAATTGTACACTTGATGAAGGCTTTCCTATCAGACAGAATATTTCGAGTGAAGGTAGGCTCGGCCTCCTCTACAGTGCTGGTCTTCATTGGAGTTCCTCAAGGTCCCGTTTTGGGACCACTGCTGTTTCCGATATACATCAATCACCTTCCAGATGTTCTTGCAAGTCCATGTCTACTTTTTGCGACGACTTGAATGTCTACTTTTTGCGGACGACTTGAAATCCTAGTGTCCTACTGTCAGTACCCTCCAAATAGATGTAGATTCTGTAAAGCAGTGGTCTTTGAACTAGCACCTTCCTCTGAATGGCGAAAGGTGCATCCATATGTCGTTTGGAGGTGACTCAGCGAATGCGCTTTTTATGCATGGTGAGAAAGATCAGAAAGCATCATGAGGATAGATGCCATAACGGATTCGCCATCTGAGTCTCCTCAAACCTCTCCTTCTCACTGCACAATGAGCAATCGGCCCATAATTCATTTGCCATTTTACGGATGATCCGACGCGCATTCTCTCGTATTACTCGCATGGACTTCCAAATATTCTATGGGGCCTACGTTAGACGCCTCCTGGAATACGCCAAACAATTCGCCCACTCGGGACGCGCGAAAGGCGTCACCCTCATCGAGTGTGTCCAGCGAGCCGCAGGAGAATGGCTTACTTATGCCCTGTTTCAACAAAGCTTTGCGACCAGGTTTTTCACTGTTGTCCCAGCAAACTCCAGGCGGGGACATAGTAAGAAATTTTTCAATATCAGGGCACACACATTCATTGGAAAAATTATTTCCATTTCGAGTAGTAGCTGCGTGGAATGACCTTCAACCGACGGTTGTACACGCTCCCGCTCGAACCCAATTCAAAACACTATTAGACATTTATTTATGCGAATCCTCGCGCTGGCAAGCATACTTCCCCGCGCTGAGAACACAAAGAGCAGTGCTTCACCCTTTTTTCACTTACGCCTTTCAGGTGAACGACAGTCACTGACCGACACGACCAAAACCGACCCAGGAAACTTACTCAAAGGCCTTGATCTTGTGTATCAATCCGTGAATCCGCGAAATCCGTGAACATGGTCGTTTTTTTAGCATGCATGAACTAAAGCACAAAATCCTAGTCGACACGTCTGGATGATAGGAATTCGCCTAGGTGTTCTGAAGATCAATCCACTTGAGGATTTTTCAACTTTCAATATACTCGCATTGGGTAAAAATGTTTACGGTGTAAATATATACATCGATAATTTCACGAGAAAGATTAGCATCCATCACTCGACACAGCAGATCATCAGACAAGTGTGTGCACCCAGTTTCTGTTTGTTAGTCGATCGCTGACATCCGAATTGCCGCGGAATCTTATGGGGCGCCCTGTCTATCTGTCATTTATGTTGAAGTGGTGGTATGTGTTACGTCTACCTGTGTTCTGAGTTTGAGTCACGCGTGCAAATCCAGGAAAACAACCAAGAAATCCGGATTCTGGAATCACGGTACTCAACGGATTCTCCTCTGCAGATACCGTAGGGTTACAAAAATAAGGCGGTACAATTACCAGCCTGAGGATGAAGCGCAGATCACTCCGCCTCAAAATCGATATCGTCACAACCAAACAGATCTCGACGGCGAGCAACCGCACAAATCACAATGTCCGACCAAAGTCCGTAAGAGTTATAAAAATAGTTCAGTAAAACAAGAAGGTTTCAGTTCATCTGGTCAAGGGGAATAAATACGGGGATTGGCTGTCACATGGGGTTGGAAAGGGGAACACACTGTTGGCAGGCTGCCTTCTACCGCCACCCAAAATCCCAGTGGATTTTCCTCCATCAAGCTATGGTCATTTCTGGCTCATATATTTTACTTACCCCAGGTTCCGAGTGGACTTAGAGCAGTACGCCAAACGGAACTTGCTCACCCGCCAACTCCCAGTGGTCTCTCTGTATGCGATGAGTTCGAAAACCGATCTCCCGCCTGCGGGGAGTTGAGCCGCGGTTCCCATATCCTTCAACCACCCCACTCGCAACCCTCTATCTTACCGATCTTACGCACATCCCTCCTTAAGCTACCCTCTCGTGTGCGTACAACTACGGCCCCAACTAAACCGTCACCTGATGCTTCACATTCATCAACCACGCCTACGGGCCACTGTTTCGCTAGAGAACGCACCTGATTGCACCGGGACTACATCCCCTTTCCTGAAATTCCTTTGGGGCTTCTGCCACTTTATTCGTTCTTGAAGCAGAGATATGTACTCCTTCACTCAGCGCTTCCAAAATACTTGAGTAAAGTAGTTCACCTGCTGCCAACCTCTCGTATACCTCCCTGTTATACATTCCGGCACAACTCCGTGTGCCCAGTTGTTGAGAATGAGCAAGTCATTCGGTGTCAAAGCCGGCTTGTCGAAATAGTTGGTTTGATTGGGCACAATAGGGCGTCCATTCATTACCCGCTCTGCTTCCGTAAGGAACGTTACTAGTTCTTCGTCGTTCACATTCTGCTCATTTACTGTCGACCTTATTATCCGTCTTACGGAACGTATGAGACGTTCCCATACTCCACCTCTATGGCTGCTCAACGGTGGAGTGAACTGCCACCCGACGTTATACCGCATTAGTTCGGTGTTTAAGCGGGAATGTGAAAGTCGATCTATGGCCCGTTTCAATTCCATCTCCGCTCCGACGAAATTAGAACCGTTATCACTGATCAACTTTCCTGGGGCCCCCTTTCGTGCTATAAAACGCATCAACGTCTTGATGAAGGAGTCAGACGATAATGAATAGGCGATTTCAAGGTGCACTGCCCTCATCTGTAAGTAGATAAACAAACAGCCGCAAATTTTCTCAGTTTTTCTTCCATTCTTTACTGTCAGTGGTCCAAAATAGTCACACCCAACTATCTTGAAGGGATGCCAGCCTGGCTGGATCCTGTCGACCAGCAGCGGCACCATAGCTTGTAAGCCGTTGTAAGGTTCCTTCGACACGTCCAGTAACTGCGAAGCACCCGCTTAGTCATCGATACTCCCTGAACGACCCAATATCTTTGGCGCAGTTCGGCGAACGTATGCGATAGTCCACAGTGCCCATTCAGCACGTGAGTGTCCCAAACTATCAACAAGGTGACGTTATGCCTCGGGGGTAGTATGACAGGATGTTTAGCAACACGCGGTCACAAAAGGTTATCCAACCTACCTCCTTCACATAGCAAGCCGTCTATCAATATCGGGCATAAGCGTGTTAGTTTGTGGTTGCGTACACTTCTTTCGTCAACCTTACCGGCGCGTTCTAATTTCAGCATGATTTCTGGGTATACCGTCTTCTGAACCGTGCGAATAATATCACGCTCAGCTTGCCTCACTTCTGTGAGTTTCAATCCTCCGGTTTCCAGCGAGGATGCGGTTGATCCGCTTGCCAGCATTCTCAGTTATGTTTTAAACCTTGTCAACCATACCACAGATCGTAGAAGTTTAGACCAATCGGAACACGTTTCCATTAAAAGATGCAACCCAGCTGGTTCCGAAGCGGCGGTCACGTTAACCGAAGCACGTTTCGTCTTCAATTCCACTCCTTCTGGTGTGGTTCGTAGCGTGGCCACTGGTCCTCGGACGCTTCCAGAATGGGCGTCCCCTTGAACCAATATCGAAGAGCAGTCAGAGAACTTACTCCTCTAGAGGCTAAGTCTGCCGGATTGTCTTCACTCATTAAGTGATGCCAATCACCGGGTGACGACAGCTGACGAATCGTAGAGATTCTGCTTGTCACGAAGGTACTATAGCGAGTGGCAGTGTTCCGTATATAGTGAAGCATTATAGTTGAAACCGTCCAGTAGTTTGTTCTTGTGAACGCAAATCCTGCCTCTTTCCTCAGTTCTTCCGCCACCCTTGCGGCTTCGGGAACCTTTACTTGCATGAACATTTCGGAAATGTCTGCAGCCACAGCATGGTACTCACTCAAGAAGCGCAAGAGAACTCCCAACAAACTCGCATTAGTGTCGGGACCTTTATACAATCAATCGTTCGGGGATATACCCTTAAGCTTGGCCGCGCAATCTAAGACAACTCGCAGCTTTTCTGGTTTCTTCGGGTTCAAAACGGGGTGATGAGGTAAATACCACTTACTTTCGTTCCCTGATTTGGATTGAGGAGTTGGTACAGGTTCAAGGTAGCCCTTAATGGTGTTGCCGTTCATGCGTTCTCTGTATCGCGCTTACAAAGTCAGATCCTTTGCAAAACGCCTTCTTATATATTGCAATCGAGAATGGGTTTGACGATAATCATCGCGAAGTCTTTCAGCCGTTCTCCACAGTAATGGTACTTCGTAATGACCATCCCTGAACATGAAAGACTCTTCAATGATTTGAAGCGCTTCTTTGTCTTCGACACGTTGGCATACGCCCGGAGTCTCTAAATCATTGAAATAAGCCTCATAGAGAGCTTTTAGGTGAGCAGTGATGTCATCATCTTTCGTACTTACATGGTGTACATGCCTCCAGACTCTATGTCCTATGGGCAACGGACCAAGTAGAACCCAACCCAGAGGCGTCTTAACAGCGTAAGGTCCCTTTTGCTTGCCCAACCTTTTCTTCATAGGCCAGTGTGCCTCTGGAACGTCTTCCCCTATCAATATTCTCACATGCTTATCTGGACTCTCCACAAAGGTAGTATCCTTCAAGTGATTATATTGACTAGCTATCCCCGTTGGGCTGATGACTGGTGGGCTGATGGGCAGAGAGGGTATTGCAAAGGCTTGTTCAGCCGCTACGCTCTCACTTGAATCTGCCGATTCGAACTAGATTCTGAGACTTGCAGACTCCACAGTGGAGGTCCCACTCACTGTAGATAAATTCAAAGTTGGAGTGTCAGTCAGATCAACCTCACCAAGTAAGTCTATCGTTACCAATGTAACGTCTGACCCAGTATCCAACAATGCGTACGTGAGAACGCTGCCTTGCGGACCATTCACACGAACCGGTACGACGCCAAGGCAGGTTCCTGATTCCGTCTGAGATGTCGAGATGCACAAACCAACCAGTGTGGTTTTGGCACTACATGCAACAGATGATGGTGTGACCCCAAGCAGCTCTCTATACCACCCTTCTTAGGAGAATCGCACTCGTTGCTGGCATGGCCTGGTTTTAGGCATACAAAATATAACCGCTTCCTTCTCATCACACGCCATCTTGCTTGCATTGACAAGTCAGTGAACCTACGACATTGCGCCAGTCCATGTCTTTCGTCGCAAAAAGGGCACGAGCCATCGGTTCCCTTCTGAAAGGAAAATGTATTATGGTGCCTTTCGTTGCCTACCAGATGATGCTGCGCTTGAGGACGATGGTGTTCTGAGACTATGGTAAGCATACCATAGCGGCTGCGAGCGATGCGGGCCTCTTGGGAAACGAAGTTGCATAGGTCAGAGAAACCTGCCTGTTTTCCAAGGTTGTTCATAGAGTCAGCCAACCTTGCCCAGTTTCGATGAGCATCCTTCGGTAACGTACGGAGAATGCGCTCTATGATGGAGACCGAATTCATGTCACTAGTATGATTCATCTGACTCAGAGCAACGTGACAGTTTTGAAGATTTATCGACGAACGAGACAGTGAATCTGCAGCGTCATGCAACGATTTCAATTTCTTGAACAGATCGTCCAGTATGGCTCTGGCCACCATATGTCCTCTCCCAAAGAGATCCTTGAGTATTTCTCTCGCTCTACCGTATGCAATCTCCGGAGGCAACATTACGCATTCAACCACGGCTTCCTTCACTGGGCCCCTGCAGTAATGTGTCAAATATAGCATCCTCTGTCCACTATCTCGCACTCTATCCTCTATGTAGTATTTGAACTGTTGAATAAATCTCCAATAATACCTTGGGTCGCAATCGAAAGCCTCTAAGTCTACTCTAGGTAGGTCTGCCTTAACCACGCAAGAAGTCGGTTGGACTGCTGGTGCTCCACATTTGGGTGCGCAACTTACTACCCCGGCTGGGCTATCCTGCGGGTCAACCTGCAAGTCAGCGACGGAATCATCGTCCGAATCCAGCTCTAACTCCGCTAGACGCACCTCATCACGCACCCGCATAAGCTGCAATTCTTTCTGCTTTTCCCCTGCTTTAATCTGCGCTCGCAATAACGCAGCTAACTATTTTTTCTATTCTCAGATGAGTCGGAGCCAGGAGATGAACCGGTAGCTAAAGGATTGCCAGAACGGCCGACTTGCCTCGATGCCTCCAGTAGATAGAGATCAACTGATGGGGCTTTCTCCATCTTCTACGAGTTCGCAAATCGTTCAGTACTGCCTCCGTAGATCGATGGGTACTGTGTCCGTGGTCCGTTGAGTACTGGAACTGTTGAGTATTGTTACGTCTACCTGTATTCTGAGTTTGAGTCACGCGTGCAAATCCAGGAAAACAACCAAGAAATCCGGATTCTGGAATCACGGTACTCAACGGATTCTCCTCTGCAGATACCGTAGGGTTACAAAAATAAGGCGGTACAATTACCAGCCTGAGGATGAAGCGCAGATCACTCCGCCTCAAAATCGATATCGTCACAACCAAACAGATCTCGACGGCGAGCAACCGCACAAATCACAATGTCCGACCAAAGTCCGTAAGAGTTATAAAAATAGTTCAGTAAAACAAGAAGGTTTCAGTTCATCTGGTCAAGGAGAATAAATACGGGGATTGGCTGTCACATGGGGTTGGAAAGGGGAACACGCTGTTGGCAAGCTGTCTTCCACAGTATGTACAGTTAGTGCTACGTAAGTGGGCACAACAGAAGTTACTCTTCCTGGTGCAAATCAACCCCATCGGTGAGTTGCAATTCAAGTTGGAAAACTACGCACGCTTGATTTTGACCCAAGTCCCAGTTACCCTGGTGGCTGTGACGCTAGTGTTGTCAGAAAACAGGTTGATCATTCATACTTGCAACACGAATGGAAAGGCGCCGAATCTACATCAAACACTTGCTCCTGAAATAAGGGGAGACGATAAAACATTGGTAGTTTCAAAAGAACACTGACCAGAGCCCCGTTCTCCAAGCTGGAGTGCGATACGCATTCGGTTTTGTGCTGCCGTAACCGTGAGGGAAGGATGAATTTTGTAGTAGAATATACACTTCTTGCCGCAAATCCAATAAAACATGAGAGTTACACCGTGAAATTGAGTGAAATACAAAATGTATCACTTGCTCCTTGAGATGTGGTTACGATTGACCAGCTTCAGAGCAAATGGCGTCAGCCGGCCCAAACATTCCTGGCTTCCGTTTGCAGTAATGGTATTATGGACGTAAAACGTACCCATTTTCCTACAGTTTACCATCTGATTGAGCCAGGCAAATAAGGCTTGGTTATCCGAGTGGATCTCCTCCTTACGTAGGTAATTTCTGCCCCAAGACTTTGTAAAACACGGGGAAAAACAAAAATGCCGGTAGAACTGCCGGGTAACCTTCAGGCCAGTCAGTTCCGACCAAATCTTACCAATCATAATTTTTGAACGACATTAACCAGTGAAAACTTTAGCACGAAATGTTCAGCCGAAATGACTAAACACCGTCGTGACTAACAACGGATAAAGAAGTAAAGCACACTGTGACCAAATCCATAGGACCGGTGATCTCCACATGACAAAGCAGTAGCCAACTCTGTCGCGCTGATGTTTGTACCGCGTCATCGTACCTCGCCGAAAAATCACGCAAACTATCGGGTACCCCGCAGACCCCTAAAAAGATTGTTCAGGCGGTGCAAATTATCAGGACGCACAAGTCGTAACATCCCGAGTCGGTTCAACGGTTTTCCGGAATTAGTCACGGATCTCAAACGACTAATTAAAAGCCTTCAAAAACAATCAAAGACCAGTCCTTGTTGCTCGTCGTTTAATCTGCACTTGATCGCATGCACTTGCTGGGCAGACTTCCACAGGCCATGTAAATACTGCTTGTTGAAGCTGACTATAACAAGGCGACTGTCGCGGTGAGTCGGAGAAGGAACCAGCGGCGGTTGAAAGCTACGTATCTGAACACTAGTTCACCAATCGTTGTACGGATAAACATCGAGTTAATGATGATCACGCTTGTAAGCGTTTAAGTGTATACACTTGTCCACCCAGAAGGCCAAGTCGACAGATCGCAAAAACATCCTTGGACTTCTGTTCAAACTTAGGCGTCGGCACAACATGTGCAAGCATCTCAACGGAATTACTGCGCTTTGTAATGAAATTCCATATGGGAATGACTTACGGGCGGAGAAACACTATATCATGTGCTTTGTTACATTGTGTTTATCCACCGATGCTTCCTACTGACCTACAAGGCATTAAGGGATAATGAATTCTTACGTGACAACCTTCTAGAATACGATGGCTTCAGCATAATAGGCGCCATCGACACTGTTGTTGATGATTCACCAGAAAGGTTCGGCATCATTTCAGATATATCCGGGTTGCACGTGAAACGAGCGAGG
Organism: Opisthorchis viverrini; assembly: GCF_000715545.1. Taxonomy (NCBI): domain Eukaryota; kingdom Metazoa; phylum Platyhelminthes; class Trematoda; order Opisthorchiida; family Opisthorchiidae; genus Opisthorchis; species Opisthorchis viverrini. The sequence goes on along the minus strand of NW_008751659.1, from coordinate 503,616 downwards.
ACCAGATTTATAGTATCCTTCTCTGGCCTTGAAATACTCAGCCCGGTGAATACCGCAAGTCGCCTACTCCAGATTAGCCCACATTCTGACCACCATAGGTCCTGCTTGCACGCTTCCAGTCGCACTGATGAATAGTGAGTCATAATATTTCTTCTTGAAAATGCCTTCCCCCCAGCCGCAGATTGGATACATTGAAGTTGCTCAGGGGGCTGCAGTCGCTCGTTGGTTCCCTTCTCTCTGTAATGAGGACTCTGAACTGAGAACTGTTTTATGTACCCCTGGATGGAACCTCAACCTCGAGAGTACTTTAGGATTGCTCGGTATTCCTCACTGCGTGAGAGATCTAGGTCGCAGCAATAGCAGGGGCAGCAACAGCAACAGCAACAGCAGAAGGAGCAGCAACAACAACAAGCGCAGCAGCGAGCCAAGAGTGCTCCATTCTAATTGGTCCACATAACGATAACCCAGGGCCTGTCATCTTTTAGTCCGAAGTGGGCCTGCCGTCTGTCTGTAACGTCGGTGGTGTTGGATTATTCCAGACAGCTCGCCCCTGGGCAACTTACTCAGTCAATTTAGTTACCTCGCAGATCGCATCTATATATTATTGCCCTGGTTGGTGGTTTCAGTGTACTAGTTGCAGCTCAACACGGTACACGAAACATATCAATCTTTCGAAGTATTGGCAGCCCTGACCCGATCGCGCGCTCAGTGATGTGCACGTGTCCAAGCGATTGACTTCGACCCGGAAAATTGTGCAAAGTCCTCGATCATGTGTACCACTCCATGAATCCGTGAATAGCTTCCCCTCCTCACCCCCCAAGGAAGACTGCTGTCACTCATGGATTCACGCGTCAACATTTTCAGACACTAACTTGGGTGCTTAGCTATCCATCCAACTCAGTCGGCTTATCCGCAGGTCCGAGTTTAGGCTCTTGGCTCACCCGCTCTTGCAGTAACACTTTGTATTTTGCAGGTGTGAAGCGCATGCCAAATAGTAAGGAGGAATTATTTAGACTATTTATTATTGTTTGTATAACCACGGCTTCAGACCCAAGAAGCGCTATGTCCTCTGCGTACTCGGTATCTGCTACCGGACGCTCCGGGAGCACTTTGGTCCCACAGGCATTAAAGGCCTATCATGAGTCTTCCATCAGTGACGAAGTTTCATAGGAAAGGCGAAAGAGGACGGCCCTGTCCGTCACCAATTGATGTGGTGAACTCAGGCGAGCGTTTCACAAATCCGCAGGAGCTGGCATACACCGCCTTAACGAGAGTGAAGAATTTTGGGGGGTACCTTTGCTCTGCCATAGTGCCTGACGGTTCATAGAGTCAAAGGAGCTTTCAAACCAAGGAAGACACTCGTTGTTTAGCGCTGGAAACAGTGTCACTGTTCCAGGGTCTTTCGGAGGGTGGAATTGTCATCTTGCAGGATGGAACCCAGCGTGGCTTTCTTGGACCTACCTCTCTTTGCTCTCAGTCAACATTCGAAGGATAAGATCACAGAGAACCTTCGCTTTCACAGCCATCAGGCTGATACCGCGGTTGCTTTCATACGTCGTCCCTTTTTGGAGAAAGGAATAGCTGTTGATGTCCCATTGTGGAGGCCTTTTCTCTTCATCGCCTATCACACCAATAATCATTGTCAGATGGGTCACCAGGGATTGTCCGCCTTCTTCAAAGAGGGTTCAATGCGGACCGATTTTCTTGCTTTCTCTCGTTTCACCACGGATAGTTGGAACTTTATTTCTTCCGACGGGTGACTAAGGTCTGCATTCCGTTCGCACGTATGCACCATCTCCACAAGCTATATTTCAGGGGGCCAGCCAAACTGTTCGAAGTGTCCGGCCCGTATCAACGGTCGACGTTTTTGCGAGTGAATTAATGAGCCACATTTTTCAACCATCGTTTCACTGATCACTGTTCCCCTATGGCCAATCGACCGTATCAGTTGATATAAGGCATGGCTGTTTCCGGTAGCAAAAGCCCTCCGTATTCCCGAGCATTCGATGTCCACCAGAGTACTAGATCTTTCCCTAGGTTCTTCGCCATTTCGTTCTTGAGAGATTTGCGTGCGACGTACTTGTTGCCTGCCGGTATGGGTTTCCTGGCGTCAGTCATGGATAGCGATCTCGACGACATTCAGTGGTCTTGCGGTCAAATCGGAGAAGACGGACAGGCAACAGTGAACGCCGCTAGCATAGCTCTTTTCACAATTTGCCACGCTTCATCCGCGTGCTCACTACAAGTACAGTGTTGGTTTACTGTGAAGAGTTGTTGGGCTAGCTCAGATCGATACTGTTGAGCTACGGTAGTTCTTGGAAGATAGTGGGTTGGTATGCTTCCTGCTGAATTGCGAGAGCTTGAGGGTAAACGAACTGTCAGGCGTGCATGCGCCATGGTCTGTGTGCCCAAGAAGGAACGGCAGTCTTGAATTGGAGCTCTCTGAGACGTTTAGAAAGAGTCCGAGAACGAGTTAGAACAGAGTCCAGGTTTTCGAGGATAATCAACGTTTTACTTGTCTATGAACAAGTGTACATGAGCTGAAATATACATACAAAAGTTCAGTACGAGTATAAATGGTAAGTATAAGAATAAGCACACAAAAATCACGACATTCACCCCGACAGTGTTTGAATAGGCACATATGAGCTGACGTAGACAAGAAGTGATGTGCTGAATCAAGCTTCTCTGTTCCTCAAACTATAAGGATGAATGCGTCGCTGTTGTTCTAGAATCCCAGGATAACTCGGTTGGTGTTCGGAGGACGGTACTGAAGAAGATTCAGATGCTTGAGAGCTATCGGGCTGACGTCCGGTTAGTTCAGTCTTATCTGGGTGTTCGGTATCTTCGTTGGATTCAGACAGATTGAGAACATTGTCAGTCGTATTCTGAACCGCTGGGGCTAGACGGCGAAGGGACACGGTTTCGACTCTTCCGTCTCGATGAGCAATGTGTGCGTAGTGTGGGTTGCAGTTCAGGAGGTCAACATCTTCCACTAGTGGTTGGTACTTGGATGACCTATCACCTCGTTGTAGCAGAACTGGACCAGGGGTGGTCAACCAAGATGGCAACGATATTCCAAATGTTGAGCGACGTGCGTTTTAGAACAAACGTTCGTGTGGAGTACGGTTGGTGACTGTACATAACAATGATCGGAGGCTGTGTAGAGCATCAGGGAGTACTGATTCCCAACGGGAAGGCGGGAGATTGTGAGATTTCAGCGCGAAGCTTATTGTTTTCCAGAGAGTACCGTTGAGACGCTCAACTTGACCGTTACACTGTGGATTATAAGCTGATGTATGACTCATAGCAACACCTTTCTCCAGAAGAAAGCTATTGATCTCAGACGACATGAACGATGAGCCTCTGTCGGAATGGATATAGGCTGGCATTCCGAACAGACAGAAGATTTGTGTGAGACAGTCAATCACAGTTGCCGAGGTCATATCCGCACACGCAAATGCAAATGGGAATCTAGAGAACTCGTCAATTATAGTGAGTAAGTAGCGGTTGCGTGTATTAGATGGCAAAGGACCTTTAAAATCCAAACTCAGACGTTCAAAAGGTTGTGTTGCTTTAATGAGTCTACCAGAGGATTTCCAAAATCTTGGCTTCAGTTCAGCACACACTTTGCAGGAGGAAATGACGCGCTTGACATCGTCGACGGAGTAGGGGAGATTCTTGCAACGCACAAAATGAAACATACGGGTAATGCCTGGATGGCAGAGGGAGTTATGGAGCTCTCCGAGTTGGTTATTGCTCCCCATGGAAGCACATACGTTTCGTGACAGAGTGTCGGCGACATGATTGTCCTTGCCAGGTCGGTATATGACATCATATTTGTACTCGGACAGCTCAATCCTCCATCGTTGTATCTTGTCGTTTTTCACTTTACCCTTCTGTCCACCGCCGTACATGAATGAGACTGAACGCTGATCGGTGATCAGTTTGAAGGGTCTTCCGAGTAGATAATGCCGCCATTTCCGGATGGATTCAACGATAGCGTAGGCCTCCTTCTCGATGGCAGAATGATTCTTCTCGCTCGGATTGAGTGTCCTCGAGAAAAAGGCTACCGGCCGACGGTTTTGGCTTAGGGACGCGGCTATAGCCACATCGGAGGCATCCGTTTCAACAACCAGAGGCTCGTTATAATCTATTGTGATTAGTGTAGCATTTTCTAGTTCGTTCTTTAGGTTGTCGAAGGTCAACTCGACGTCGGCAGGTAGGGGAAAAGTTTTATTCTTTACCAGTTTGTTGATTTTGTCGGAAAATGAGGATATCCAATGAGCATAATATGCAAACATACCGATGATACGTTGCATTTCCGTGGTAGTACGCGGAAGAGGTAACTGACGGATGGGTTCCATGCGTTCAGGGTCTGGTCTAATGACACCCTTTGAAACCTCATAACCTAGGAGGCGGATAACTTTTGAAGAAGTGACTGTTTTGTCATCATTAAGAGTGATCCCATACTTCCTCGTAGCTCTCAAAAACGACTGGAGATTGAGATCGTGTTCCTCTTGGGTCTTGCCACAAATAGTCACATTGTCTATGTAGGCATACGTGCTTTTCAGCTTTTCAGTCGTAATGATATTGTTAATAGTTCGCTGAAAACACGCAACACCGTTTGTGACACCGAAGGGTATGCGACGAAACTGAAACAGGCCACCACATGCTTCGAATGCTGTAAAAGGTTTGTCGGATGCCGAGATGGGGACTTGATGGTAAGCAGACAAGAGGTCTAATGTACTATAGACTTCGTAGTGCGAAATCTCCTCAATCATTTTGTCCAAGCGTGGCAGAGGGTAAGCGTCCAGATATGTGAACCGGTTGATAGTTTGGCTGTAGTCAACAACCATCCGGCGTTTGTGATTGATACCCTTAGTAATCAAAACCTGCGCTCTCCAGGGAGACGTTGACGGTTCGATGATGCCTTCTTGCAATAAGCGGTCAACTTCGGCGCGAATGAATTTTTCATCATCCGGATGATGCCTTCTTGATTTGGTTGCAACAGGCTTGCAATCTGGAGACAAGTTGGCGAAAAGTGATGGGGATTCAACGTTTACAGCCGTCGGGCCGCAGATGGTGAGCGCATCACGATCCCCGCCGAATGAAATTTCTACCTTGCCATGTAGACCTAGAAAGTCATGCCCGAGTAAAACGTCGCTGCAGAGGTTTGGCATTACAAAGAGCTTCGGTTCATTGTATGAGGTATCTCTGTATCGGACAGAAACACAAGCGTAACCAGTCGTTCGACAAGATAGGGATGTAGACGCCATTGTGACGACTGAGAAAGTTGGATAAATTTTCCAATTATGCAGTTTCACGACCTTAGCGTTAATGAAACTGCAAGAGCTCCGTGTGTCGACCAGAGCACGGAGAGTGATGCCATTGACTTCGATAGTTGCGATGGTATGCGCCAGGCAGGTAGGAGCTGCTGCAACGAATAATGACGATAAAGTAGGCTTTGTTGTACAACTTGTGTGGAACTTGGAGGTATTTTTTGAACGGCACACGCGGCGGAAGTGACCGCGTTTACCACAAAGATTGCAGACGGCTTCGCGAGCGGGGCACTTTGGACGAGGATGTGCATCATAACCGCAGAAATAACATGTCTGAATGGATTTTACAGCAGCAGTGGTCGGATCAACACGCAGTTCGGGATTCTGTGAAATGGGTGGAATCGTAGAGCAAGATATGGGTTCGTTACTAACATATGACTGTGACTGTTTGTGAGCCAATTCGAGGGATCTAGCCAGCTGATATGTTTAGTCCAGAGTGAGTTCGCTCTGTGCTAGAAGTTTCTCGCGGATGGACGTGGACACCAGGCCGTTAGTTATAGCATCACGCACGCACTCATCTTGATATTCGGTTGCAGACAGAGATTTAAATTCACAATCTTTAGCTAATGATGTCAGTTTTTGTACGAACTGATCGATATCTTGTCCACTCTCCTGCTTGTAGGTCTGTAGCAGGTAGCGTGCATATACGACATTTTTTGGACGGATATATAATTTCCGTAACGTGTCGGTTGCAGATTCATAGTCGGTGTGATCAGCAATGTGATCGTATTCTAACGGATCCACAAAGTGGATGAGAGTTTCAAGTTTGTCGGGTTTAGAAGGTTCGACGGTTTTCAGATAGGTTTCGAAGGTACGAAACCAGTGATTCCAGCGTTTTGCTGCATCTGTGGAGTTTGGGTCAGCGTCGAAGTACCGAGGTCGTAGTTGCGGGTCCATTGTGTTCTTAGACAAGTAAATTGAGACGTTTAGAAAGAGTCCGAGAGCGAGTTAGGACAGAGTGCAGGTTTTCGAGGATAAGCAACGTTTTACTTGTCTATGAACAAGTGTACATGAGCTGAAATATACATACAAAAGTTCAGTACGAGTATATATGGTAAGTATAAGAATAAGCACACAAAAATCACGACACTCTCCTCCAGCGACTGATGGCCACGTGATCCAGTTGGGTCCATTGTTGGTTTGCTGTTGGTGGGCACCAGGTCATGCGGTACGAACATTTGTGCTAAAATTTCGTACTTGCCAGAAACACTTCGTGATCAGCGCAATGTCGGTGCTTCTTGCTGGATAACTCTCGATAGAAGGTATCCTTCTCGGCATCAGAACTGCAGTCCATTGGGACATAAACCGACACTACATACAGACACCGCTTTTTATGTCGAGATGCTTGATTGCACTGGATAACTGGGTAACGCAAAGATGATTGCTCAGTGGGATCCAATCCAGCAAAGCGCGTTCAGTTCAGGGACAGAGTGCAACTTCAACGCCATATATTCCACGAGTCATCGCTTCTGGGTCACCGTAGTTGAGTTTGTCTTTGGCGTTTTGAGGTGCATAACCACGTGTGGAGATACCACACACATCAATTTTAAGGAATATGGGGCTTTAGCGAGCATTGCCTGTTTGCTCATTCGACAGATTACGGACGTTGAAAGCTCCTATGTATAAAGAGCCTCGTGGATCTAGAAAGGTATTTTTGTTGTTGTCACTAAACAGTGGGGTGCATGAGGCCCATCGTCCAGATAACTGACAGTCAAATGACCCAGCGACGTTTGCTTGTGTGGTGCTAAGGGTTTGGGAAGGGACATGGATCGGTACAGAACTATGCGGACAAATGATACTTCCAGGTCGCCAAGGCCGGGGAAGGGGGTTTGGTTGGGGTACCCCATCTTGAGCCTTTGACTCAAAAGCATGACCGACAAGGCAGTCTGGGGATGTAGAGCTCTATTCGGGACCGTACCACTAACCTCTGACTCAGGTGTCTTACGCTCGAGGCAGCAGTTCTTGGGGTTTTCTTTAGCAACCCTCCCCGGAGCCGATGACTCAATAGTCTGACCTGGTCGAATGCAGGGGTTAGTCTAACCCGAGGGCGCAGGGAGCAGGGCATTACTGTCCCACTCTTAGTGCAGCTTTCTTTTGAGTAGCACCGGACTCTTTGGTTTTAAAAGTGTTTCGACAGTGTTGAATAATGAAGTGGCGGTCACGGTCAACCATTGAGTGATCGAAGTGCGGTTTTTAGGGCCGACCTTTTCTAACCCGTCGTTCCTCGTGGAAATGCAGCATAGCTGCTTCCATGAAAATAGACATGCTGGTCGCCGGACATGCCTTCACACCTTTCACAGAGAACAGTGCGAATTTATCTCCAGAACGCCTCGTAGCTCGGTTAGTCTTAGTACGGGGTCTCGCTGCTCTTGATCTGACTGCTCCCCTTTGGCCTTCCTGGCGTATTTGTGGAATGAAGTTCCAGCCAGTGTAGCCCGCGGGATCATTGTAGTACTCAAGCCCGACCCCTACATCCGGGTGGCTGCTTCAGGTCGGGGAGTGCCACAATACATTAAAGTGAGAAAAGGTATTTGAAGAATTGTTTCTTAAAATCCAAGTGCCAAGAAGCGTTCGTAACTACTCTTGATAGCTTTGTGTGGATCCTCATCCTGGAAGTCGTATTGAGGTGTTTGGGACTGGTTTGGTTATCAGCACTGTGCATCAACTCCATATCTTCGCTGACCTTCGTATTTTTGCTTCGAATCTGATTCCATGATCGTGAATAAAGCCCATCTAGATAGCCGATTACTTGGCATTCTTAATACACGTACTATCCAATGGAACTGGCTCTGGATGCGAAAGGCTCCGAAGCAATCTGGATGATAGATTCATCTCGTGTGTCTCCATAGACCCGCTCAGCTTTCATGGGTTACAGGAAACGGCGTTCCTATCGGAGACCAGTTTGTCACCTTTTAGGGACTAACCGGCAGTGTGGCTCTTCGAGAAATGAGAAATCCTATTTTTCAAAAGCTCAATCTTTTCAACTAAATGTCTGTACCAGAATACTTCTGAATTTTCCGGTTAAGACCTACGATTGTTTGATCATAGTGCAATGATATTTGGTCGTTTTCAACGGAGGTTTAATCCTGTCAGTAAAGTCTTCCTATGCTAGAAAGCCGGGAATCACTGTAAGTTGTTTCACCCTTTTTCGAATCATCAGCAGTGAGCACCTCACGAGACTCACTACGTTCACAGCTCTTTGTCGTTAGCTGCTGTACGTACGGCCAAATCAGCCGCCATAACTGACACACAGTTCTGACTGCGTTTAACTTTCACATTCTGAAACAAGCTGGAAAATAGACTGCTCCCGTATGTACACTGGACTCGCTCTCTGTCTCTCTTAAGGGAAGATCCGGGAGCCAAATAAGATTGTTAAACTGACCTCCCCATTACTTGTCTCTGGCTGCAAACCTCTGGTGATTCGAAGCCACTGCAGCTGATTCTGCCGAGGTTGGCATTGTTGTAACCAACCACACTGAGGGGACTCTGGTTGAATGTTTGTCTGTCAATATTCTCCTCTGTGCGGTTCGTTTGTCAACGTCCGTGAGAGTATCCCGTAAATGCTTCGATACTCGCTGCCTGTTATTCGTGTCTGGTTATAACCCAACAGATATTAGCTTTGGGAGATTGCCCGCTGCAGTTATATGCTGACCACAGAGTACTTCTCTGCAGAACCAACTTTCGGAACAGCCGAAGCCGCTTGATCATATGGTGTTCCCGAATGCAAGCGAACCGCCATCGCCATTAGCTGTAGGTGGTGTGGATCAGTCACTGACTCTCGTTCTGGATCACCTATTGGAGTCCTTTTCAGACAACACGTCTTCTGACGCTGGCCCTTACTGGAAGGTGATGTCCACAGTCCTGCAAGATGCTAGTCGCTTTGCCTATGGCACCAGAAAGACATCACCGGGCCTTAAACGACATGTATACTGGACTACAGCACGGGATGTGTTATCGTACGGCTGAAACCTGTCTACTTCGAGTGGAGGATCTGTGACGTCTTCAGGTCTTTGACCACAGATGTCTCAGAACTACAGCTGAAATCGCTTGGAACCAGCGAATCCAGAGTGAGTTGATCAAGAAACGGGTCCTCGGTGAGGCTTTTAGTGCTCCACTCAAAGGATATATCCGGTACCACAATCGTGTTGCGCTTGCCGAGTTCCCGCCTTCCGAGAACAGCGTCGTTATCTTTGCCTAATTCAGAGTGGCGAAAACCTAGAAGTGGACGAATTGGACATGACAGAAGGGAATGTAGGATGTTACGCGAAGTTTGAGTGTCGTTAGTGCTGTTCATCTTCCAGGCTGAGGTCCATGTCACCTTACCTATGCTTAGCTGGAGACTCTGTGGCAGCTAACCGGTGTCATTGTCTTTCTTGCCATCGGATTGCCTAACCGTGGTGTAAACACCTTGAGTGGTTATGGTAGATTAGCTCCAGGTCCCTCCTACCCTATTTCCCTCCTACGCATTATGAGGCTTCGTTCAAATAAACTGACATGGTGTGGCAGTGGAGCACTGGTGTCCTCATGTGGTGTTGTTGCCAATGATGACCATAGATAAAATGTCTGCAGTTGGGGATGTACCTCCTGAAGTCAAGTCGAAGGTCACTACAGGTTGGCTTTCAAGAATATCCAACACCACTAGAATCGGCAGGCCTGAACCCATCGCCACTGGGCCCCGTCTAAAGTGCGTCATTTTTCGGCATGTCCGTAAGTGTGAAAGCTGGCCTGCAAATGAACACATACTTCCCACCGTCTTCAAACGTCATTGTCCAACAACCGTGTGACAGGTGTGACGGCAGCAGCGGGTGAATAGTGTCGACGTGTGGCGTAGGGTCTTCCTCACACGTGATGGTGGCGAGCTGTCATACAGAACCGTCTACTACTTTGGCTGTGACATGCCCTGAGGCTGGCACCGCAGCGGCTTAAACAGCACACTGTATTAGCAGATCCACGCGATGGATGAGGAAAACCTCGAGATTGAGGACTCAATTGGCGACGAAACATGAAGGTGCTTAAGGCTTTATTGGGGCGAGATGGACCAAGTGGTTAGAGAGCGAATTTACTAACCGGAAGGTCCGTGGTTCGAACCCGACCTCTGCCATTCGACTTTCCCTGTCTAGGCTTGGGCGACCTAGCAGTATCCCAGCCCTCGCGCCTCCTTCGTGTGGCATGGCAGCTAGGCACCGAAAGGGTGCTACAGCTGGACGACAATCAAAATTGTAAGTGGTGTGACTGCATTTCCAGGAGCATGACCGTACATTTTGTGGGTGCAAAGTGCATACCAAAGAACGGGATGATTAGTCAGTTCATCCAAAGACACCGCCTTTTCGAAGATGAGGACGATGTCGTCTACATATTCCAGATCGACAATCTTTTCGTCAAAAGCTAATTAAACACCAGGGTTTTGTAGACCTTCCAGCGTTCGTCTCATGATTTCATGGATCACGTAATGAAGTATAAATGGAGAGTGGGCATCCCCGACGGACACCGCTTTGTATGCGGAGGCTTTTGGAGAGCTTTTGTATACTCTCACGTCCGGAAGTCTGAGACTACGAAGAGCTTATTATATTCATGAATTTTTTGGGAATTCATTGGTGAACAAGCGTTGGAAGTCCAGGAATATTAGAATTGTGGGTCGCTTATACGTATGGCGTTGTTCTAGCACCTGATGGAGTGTGAAGACTTGATCAACACATCCTCTACCATGGTTTCACCCACAGGTGGTTTCCGAGGACCGGTCGCACGGATCTCTTGATACAATCTTCGGGCATTCCCGGCTTTCTGGACCTCTTCAATTTCCTTGGCTTTCTGTGTCCACCACACTTTAATGTCGGCTCAAACGCTCCATTTCACGTGACGCCCGATAATTCATGTAAAGTCATCTCTGGAACCGGCTGGGATGTTTCTCCGAGGTTCAAGGACTGATATCCAGTGACTGAGTGCGCCTGGGGTACCGTTCCACAGACAAAGTTTCCAGCACTATGCAAAGCGATGGCAATCTCGTCCCAGGAAAGCACTTGGAAGACTCTAGAAGACGATTCTGGCAAATTCGTCTAACATCCGGATCGGCCAGTTTTTCAGTTACCTCACGTAATGATAAATGGAGAGTGGGCATCCCCGACGGACACCGCTTTGTATGCGGAGGCTTTTGGAGAGCTTTTGTATACTCTCACGTCCGGAAGTCTGAGACTACGAAGAGCTTATTATATTCATGAATTTTTTGGGAATTCATTGGTGAACAAGCGTTGGAAGTCCAGGAATATTAGAATTGTGGGTCGCTTATACGTATGGCGTTGTTCTAGCACCTGATGGAGTGTGAAGACTTGATCAACACATCCTCTACCATGGTTTCACCCACAGGTGGTTTCCGAGGACCGGTCGCACGGATCTCTTGATACAATCTTCGGGCATTCCCGGCTTTCTGGACCTCTTCAATTTCCTTGGCTTTCTGTGTCCACCACACTTTAATGTCGGCTCAAACGCTCCATTTCACGTGACGCCCGATAATTCATGTAAAGTCATCTCTGGAACCGGCTGGGATGTTTCTCCGAGGTTCAAGGACTGATATCCAGTGACTGAGTGCGCCTGGGGTACCGTTCCACAGACAAAGTTTCCAGCACTATGCAAAGCGATGGCAATCTCGTCCCAGGAAAGCACTTGGAAGACTCTAGAAGACGATTCTGGCAAATTCGTCTAACATCCGGATCGGCCAGTTTTTCAGTTACCAAGCGATTTGTCCGCACCTTACACGGCCCCGGACGACTGCGTGGTCGAAATCCACAAAGGTGTTCTAAAACGACTGGCGGTCAGTTATTGATCTGCGCCATCGGTAACTGACAGCAACGTGATCGATTTGAGTTTGTGGCCTGCATGCCGTTGGAGAACACCATGTGGCCAGACGACTTTGGCTATTCCGGAAGTTCGTACTGCATGAAAACAACCTGAGATCAGCACACAGCTGATGCAATCGTTGACCGTTGTCCGTACGAACCGAAACCAATCCATATTGACCTCCTAATTGGGTCCTTCTTGAGTCTCATGCGCTAATCCTGCCCACTTGTGCATTCAAATCTCCGGCAACCACCACGTTGTCTGAGCTTTTAGCTCGCCGCAACAGGGCATTCAGGGCGCCTTAAAACCTCTTTGACGATGGAGCTGCAATCAGTTGGGACGTCAACGGACACGACAAACAGAGCGATCAGCTTCCCACTTGTGAGACTACTTCGCAGACGTCGTCAGACGAACCGCACAAAGGCAACTGTTGACAGGTATCCAGTCAAGCAAGGATACTTCCGCTCAGTGACTAAGGACGATACCAACCCCTGCATATCCTGCTGCAGCAGCCTCTGGATCACCGTAGGTGAGTGAAGCGAGTGAAGACTGATGGGCGGTTAGCTCAGCCACTGTGGTTTCATCTTGAATTATTGTTTCTGGGGAACAGCACACATCAATACCAAGGGAGTCCAATGTGAGAGCAGGAGCAGCTTGTCATGCTTGCTTCAGAGTGCGCACATTGAAGGTGGCCAGACAGACTGGGTGTCAAGGCTTAAGGATTGATTTGGAGACGCTAAAGTTACCTTGAACTTGAATTTATTTCCTCATTCAAGCATCTGAGGAACTGATGATATAATTTACAGGAATTCACTTCTCTTGGGCGCCGTCTGCTGTTGTCGACTGGTTTGACTTGAACTTGCGTGTTTATGATGGAGCCGTTCATCTCTTTAGCATTAATCTATGTATAAGTGCCAGCGTCAGTAGGGCAAACCAGTACATATGAGCTCATTGATCAACTGAGTCATCGATTTTTAAGTCTAATGGGTCTTGTAGCTAGTGCAACCATGGGGCTTATTCCTATGTCAATAGCTATTCACTTACACTGGCTTCCTCTTTATCTTTTCAGCATGCTTCATAGCTGTTCGTCTTGGTTTCGGATTCCTGCTTTTGGTCCGCGTAATCTATGCTTGTCATGTGTCCATAAATGAACTGTTCCTTCGCAAATTCTGTTCGAATTTACTTGCCGTACGACTTGGCCTTTACTCTTCATTGGTTCTTGGTTAAGTGAACCCTTATCGTTTCTCCTCGCTTGTTTCATTCATCAATATGACTCCGAAATCCACGGCTATTCAACGATTAAAGCAAGATTACATACGTTTAATAAAGGATCCAGTTCCATATGTAACTGCTGAGCCACTACCCTCCAATATGTTCGAATGGCATTACGTCATTCGTGGCCCCAGTGACTCACCATACAAGGGCGGATATTATCACGGAAAACTTGTGTTTCCACGGGAGTTTCCCTTCCGTCCACCATCGATTTACATGATTACTCCAAACGGACGTTTCGCTTGTAACACTCGGTAGGTACGAAAACTAAACCATAACTTTTCTGCTTAGATTATGTCTATCTATCAGTGACTTCCATCCCGATACTTGGAACCCTGCCTGGTCCGTTTCATCCATACTCACGGGCTTGTTGAGTTTCATGCTTGAGAACACGCACACTACGGGTAGCATAGAAACATCAGCAAGTACGAAACGTCTTTTGGCTGAGAGTAGCGGCGAGTTTAACCTTAATTCAGAGGTATTTTGTGAACTCTTTCCCAATATAGTGCAAGTAAGTTCTACGTTCGAACACTTGTTGACTCAACTAACTAATAATTTTGTATTTATATCAAATAAATTCTTGCTGCATGTTTTGTATTGGTATGGGTTCGTGCGTGTCGTTTTTCTCATCAGTCGGGTTTTATCCAACCACATATTCCAAGCCCTGCTGGACGCCTGGAGATGGTTCCGGCCTTAGTTATGTTAACTCGCTTTCAGGGGTTCATTGGCTGACATGCTCACGCTAGACGTATGGTATGTCGCACATCGTTCAGGGTTTGTTACATGAGATGAGCTTGCTAGTCACTCGTAGTTACGAAGTATCGATGCAGAAAATATCCGTTTTTCCTGGGCTACTCCTTGTGAATGAAACGACTATGCAGTCTACCTCACTTTCCGATTGTGCCGCGTTTATCGCTGATGTTGCTTACAACCCATTCGTGAAAATTGCCTGTCAGAATGGTTTCTAAAAAGTACGACGTTACGAAATGCTAGAAAATCCGTCACACACCGAGCATCAGTCACCGTCATTGCCGGTTTGCTTTCATGCTATAGGGGCGAGATGGCCCAAGTGGTTAGAGCGCGAATTTACTGACCGGAAGGTCCGTGGTCCGAACCCGACCTCTGCCTCTAGACTTCCCCTGTCTAGGCTTAGGCAACCTGATAATATCCCAGCCCTGGTGCTTCCTTCGGGTGGCATGGCAGTTAGGCACCGGAAGGGTGCTACAGCTGAACGATTTTTTTCATGTTGTAGCCTTACGACTCCCATTTACAAGTCACGTCATTTGTTAATACGCCTCACAGAGCTCGTCCTAGAACCTTCAACGTTCCAAAAGAAATGGAACTTATGACACACGTCATTCCACTGTTTGGAGAGTATATAAATAACATGTTTCATTCCTGGGTTTCGGTCCCGTGTTTATTTTGGGCTAGTACCCGTCATTCCCTCATGCTTGATTACAATACGTCTATCAATGGACCACGTCGAGATCTAATGCCTACTCTTTGTTGTCGAACGATATATTGACAGGATTCAGTGAACACTCATGTGCTAATCTCTGCAAAATGAAACCATACACGCCATGTTACCGACGATCTACCATCATATGTTGCTGCCCCGATCTTTCGAAAAACTGTACCCTGTTCGAACACAAGTTACCACCATTGATCATTTCGACTCTTATCAGACATGCCTTCAGGCTGCTACAGTGTTATTCATTCAGAATATGTTGTTCCAGTGACTCGAAGAGCGGCAAAACATTATTTCTTCGCCAAAGGTTTCTTGAATCTGCTCAAAGGCATATCTGTTGAGTACCGCCGCCTGTATGATAAAATTTTGCGTTAGTGCAGTTTCACTTGTCACTCTTTTCTGGTCTGACACTTCATGCCTGACCTCTGTAAGGCTTCATTACTAGGTGGTTGGAATGGCCATAGCTCACTTATCAGCTGCTACGCTTTCGATCCGAGAAAGCCCAGTGGTTGAGACGCAAGCTCACTGACCGGATGATCCGTGGTTCGAACCTACTCTACGCATCTAGACTACTCATACTAGGCTTGGGCAACTTGCCACTATTTCAGCTCATGCTGGTGGTATGGCAGTCAGGTGCCGAAACAATATCATGACTGGATAACACTTTGGGGTTTTTCTACCACCATGCTCTGATACATCTATGGCTTGTTTTCCGGTCGTTATCAATTTATCTTTCTTGAGCGAATTTTTTCTACATGCCTTGCTTGTACCTCAACCCCGCCAGGAAATTCGGGATAAACTCGCTCAGTCACAACGCCAACGCGAATCCACAAGACAAAACAGTGGGCATTCCAGTGGAGGTCATGATCACAACGCTTGGCATATATCCAGTTTGTTTGTGCTAGCGGTGTTTAGTTTGTTTGCATTCCTTGTGAGACTGGTTTTCCGCTTCCTTGCTGAGCCGGTGTGAAACATACAACGGTTTCCATACACATTTTTCACTCATACTATCCAGTCGTTTCGGCCTCTCAGCTGACGTCGAAGTGCACCAGTGCCAGTGCTGTCAGGCCTATCTGTGATTGTTGTATGATATCAACAAATATAAATATTTAGTTGTTTCCTATCTGTCTCCCCCTGAGGAACAATCACACATTATCTGATTTCGTTTCAGTTCCTAGTAGATGACAAATGTTTTGCAAGACGTATTCGTGCGTGTGTTACCCTCTCCGTTTCTTTTCCACTTCATTTGTTTACTCCCCAACGCTTGTCTTCTGGTGCACAACTCGATTTGTTCTTTTTACTCCTTCGGGTGAGGCTAGTGCCGTGTCCATTGCAGTTCTTCTGCTTCCCTGAACAATTCAGGTGGTCAACCTTTCCGGACGTCGCTTCTCCCATTGTTGAAATCACTTCCCACTGTGCTTTGTCAATTAAATGTGATGGATTTACATGTATTTGTTTGTTGTCCAGATCAAGGGGTTGATTTTACACATTAGACGGTTAGTGGTTGTAGATTGAATTATCCCGAACACATCATGTCGCTTGCTGACTAACAGACCTAAGTTTTGACCCTCAAGATCAACTACATTCCGTGAGTCTTGTCGATTGTCCTGTGTTGCGCTGTCTGGTCGGTCAGTGGTGTAAATAGTGGCAATTTGTGCACTCCGCTTGAGCTTGCGCTGTAGGCTCGCCGATTACATGTTTGTTGGTGATCTGTTCACTGTAGCTGCCGTTGTGGTTGGTGGACGAAAACCTTCCTTCCGTCCAACAGTCTGTCCACATTTTCGCTAGCTTGGTACTCTCATTACCTTCCTTGTCTTTCGGGTGAAAGTCCTTGTGCTAAAACCAAGGAGGAAAAGTCGCATATATATATATATA
>NW_008751659.1:449623-486725 GCF_000715545.1 Opisthorchis viverrini | reverse complement strand
ATATATATATATATATATATATATATATATATAATGGCACCATCCGTGCTTTATTTCTATGGGGAATGATCTCGTGGCTACCCATGAACTAGTCCGTGGGTTTCTCTGGCTTCCAATGCGACGAGTTTATGCCTTAAGTACTGGTGACGGTGCTTTGAAAACGTGGGTCGCACATTAGCAAGCGGCAACTGGCTGCCTGGAATGGAGTGTTCAACGGTCCTGAATCCTGGCCTCAGATCCGTCATCAGGTCGGGTGGGAGCAAAATAGCTGGTCGGACTGTTGGCCACCCCACCCACGAAAATTACACTTGGGTATTGATCAGTTGGCTGCTTCATAGTCCTTTTATTTAAAAGGTTTGGAATTAAAGTCTTGGACACAATGATGAGAAAAAACAACCGGCTAGCCAGTGAATTTCACTTCCGTTAATTTTCACTCTGAAACACGTTAGGGTTCCTGGCGGTGCCCTCTTCTAGCTACGTGCTGTTCAAAACCGTATCCGTAACTTTCGGTTTGGAATTAGACGACAGAAAAACTTGTGGGCAATGGAGTATGGTGTGATTGTTCTTATATTTTTTGCTAAAGTAGTTGCGATCCATGTAACCGATCGGACCAATGAACTCCGACACTTTCCTCTGTCATTAGTGAGCTGTACTCCCAAGAACTTGTATGGGGCTTTTGAATCCGGAGTTCCCATTGAAAGCAGTGGCCAAGAAACAAACACTATTTTTTTATTCCAATGGAGTCTAAATTAGTTTTTTGGAAAAACTTAGGTTGAAGGGACATCGAAGGGAGGATTCCCCTTGGCAACTGGAAAACTCGATCAGTACCGTTAGAACTGACAGGGGGCAACTTACTCTCCATGTTGCATACTTTGGTCGTCATTGGAACCATTACTAATTTGCTTAAATATCCCTGTGGTTTGATGAAGAACACAGTTACGAACATTAATGTTTTCGGGATCTTTTCATCGGGTCGGTACATAGTTAATGGTTAAAATAGGGGCGAAAAAGTTAAATACAGAGCCGAGATTGGCTAGTGAAATGAAAAACGTGGGGACACGAACGATTGGTTGTCTGCGCATTCGCGTTGCATCTAATTGGTGACTGTCTGCGCATCGCGTTGCATCTAATTGGTGACTGTGTGACTTGGTCGTTTGATTCTTGTCACATGATCAAGACAGATTCAGCGATTTTGACAGTACAGTACCGAATTCTGTAGAAGTATAGCGACTGCCTCGGCTGCAGTTAAGGAAAGCCGTTGGATCTAAACTCAGTCTATTAAGTACATGGCAGATGACGTGAAACAATTCATTCGGATTAACTATGTGCCCGGTGTCAATTAAGTCAGAAGCAATTTAGCTTTTGGCTGAACCGTTGGGACTAATGGTGAACCGGTAAGAGAGATGATCACCTATTCTCTGATTTACATCAGCATGAGAGCGTCCACATTAGTACTGTCTGACTCTCGTATAAAGTGTGTTGTCGGAACTTACGATCTGTATGCTATAGAGGTTCTCACGAATATCAATTTTTACAGTAGCGTGACAAGAATCTTGTAATTTTGGTCGTTTTTAGCACCGGAACAACGAACGTACTATCGATACATATGTTGCACATCTATGAGGAACCTATCCCAAAGCGGACATCTGACCACATGCCGCCGAATTCTAGTCAAATTTTTGGTTTATCCTGTATCTTTTACGGATATGTGAGAGCTTTAAGTTAACGCTAGATTTTGCACAGACAATGCCTGCAAGTGAGTCATAATCACGTAGGTGTGTGCCCGTTTTCTCGTGGTATCTGTCACACTGTTCTTGTCCTAGAGTGAAGGATAGACTTGACGGGATACTGGAGCAAAAAGGAGCCCAAGAACCTGAACTGCTGAAGCGCTGAGAACAATTTGCACACCTCAGGAATTGAGCTAACATCACGATGGGTAGCTGGAGCAGAAAAACCAATGTGGACATAGTCTAAAACAAACAGACTGGATATCAATTTACCTTGAATCGGACGCTGTCGTTGGTCATCTGAGATTCCTGTACAGTTGACTCGTCTGCCATCCCAAATAATCTGAATCTCTTGGGTTTAAATGCTATATGACCCCTTCTTTTGACTTCTTAGCTCTGCACATTTCCGTATACTTCATGAATTCATTATCTGTCGCAGTGTGACAGCGCGAGCTAATAAAAGTCCACATTGTCGATATGGAATAGTTTTGCACTACTTCCCCCTTGTGACCGCTGCCAATTCGAGCAAATCTGAATCTCTTGGGTTTAAATGCTATATGACCCCTTCTTTTGACTTCTTAGCTCTGCACATTTCCGTATACTTCATGGATTCACTATCTGTCGCAGTGTGAAATCGCGAGCCAATAAAAGTCCACATGGTCGATATGGAATAGTTTTGCACTACTTCCCCCTTGTGACCGCTGCCAATTCGAGCAACCTAGTGGTATCGTTCTCAGAGCGAATGTGAAAACCGACGAAAACTCGACAGCAATGTGAGCAACACAACATACCCCGGAAGTGATGTGGGTAAAGCGTTTTTTGGATCGACATTTCTTACGACAGTGAGTTTGCACATAACATCACGTGACATTTACTAACTCAACAACTTGTTTTTATCTTTGAGACTGCAATCTGTGGCAGAAGACAACTTGTAGAGATGAGAGAGCTGTTTTGAAATCCATTTGCTAATTAACAGGATCAGTCCTCATTGACGAAGGGAAGACGCAGATGACAATACCTATCCATCATTTTAGTAGTACAAGCCACATTCTTGACAAGGGTTCCTTTGCAGCAGATGTGAACATGCATTTTTAGATAGCTTGAAATTTCCTACCTTTCTGTAACCTGAACTGCTGTATTCGATTGGATGGTGAATGAGGCTATCCGTGTAATATCCATATGATACTTGTCAGTGTTTTCGAATACATTGTAAAGGACGGCCTCCATTCTGATATTTAGCATATCCTGGCGTCAAATAAAAGTTCTCAGATGGTAATAGTCAACACTTTCTACCGAATGGCAGGGTATGCGGCACTTGGTTGAGCTGCAAACAAACAGATCGACTAGGTTAGGTTGCTATATAAACTTGAGTCTTTCTAGTTCAACTTTTGTTGACGGTGCTCCACGTGCCATGCCTCCACATTGGATACTGTGCGTTGGACAACGCCATTACAAATGGACAGTCCTGGAGAAGCTAACTGCTGACTAACCTGCGTGCAGTTCAGCACATGGCTAGCATGCTCGAGGAATACACTTCGGTCTAAATCTTTCCGGCTGAAAATTACAACTCGTCCAGACTGATTCTGATGGCACTTCGTAGTCCTCTGGCATAATAAGCAGGCTAACGGTAGTGGTTCAAATGTATTGGCTGTGTTATTGCTGGTGAATATATACGCACTCACATTCATGTGGAAGAAACCATCTACCCTGGATAGGTGGTGGCTCTTGATCGGTGAGGTGGGAGAACGGTGCACGAGGGGATGGATGACTATTCATCATCAACCGCTAGGCAAAAATGGTCCAGAGTTACTTCCGGCTGCTTGAAATAGTGTTCGAGGATACTAACCAGGCTTGTGAGCATCTTGATAATCAAGGGCCTGTGGAACTACATTCACCCTGAATTGTTAGGTTTATTGAATTTCTGACAGTGTTTATCGTCTCTTATCCTCTCAATGTAACCAGTGGTAGCTCTATGGCACCGGGGGCCCGGTTATCAACGGACAGTGGGTATGCGGTCTAAATAATTCAGCAGTCAGTGGAGATAGCAAGCAAAATGAATCTGTGAAACGAAGTGTGGTAGTTGCGGCAGCCAGCCTTCGGTTGGAAATTTTGAGCGAGATTGCCACAGATACCAGTTTCATTTAGATGCCGATTTTCCGAGGTTATCATTCCACACCCCGTGAATGAAGAAGGGTCTATTGTTTTCCCCCGTAATCCTACAGCCGATTTAGCTGCCCCAAACCTTTGGCTAGTAACACTGCCTGAGCGATTTTCCGAAAGCTTTTACATCTCGCAGCTAAAAGAATTTGGGAGCGCCCTCGTCACTGTGGGGACGAATGTACAATGTATTCTCCCCGAGTTGTTTTCGACCTCTCAGTGCACCCTCAGTAACATCTGAAGCCGTGCTATTTGGTCTCCTAATTAATGGCATGACTTTGCCGTGGGCAGATCAATTTAGAAACACCAAATCTGGTCAGAAAATGACGTTTTGTTGAGCACGTTGATCGTCCGGTCGATTTTATTGCGGATATCTATCACATAACTCCATCACAGTCCAGAATGAGTTAATTTGACAGGGTATATGAAATCGGGAACCCAGGTTGCTGGGCGAAGCAATAGAAGTGATGTGCATACCACAGCCAGTTGCATCGGTAGGCTCTCCAGGGTTGGCTGCCATAGTGGCAGATGAATTAGGTTTTGTCCTAAAAATTCCATATGCGAGTTAAAATAACGTGTAGTGCTCGTATTACTTGTTTATAGGTTGTATTCCTCGAAAGATTGCTCCAGTTGATATTTCCCTTACAGGCGCCCATCGGAAATCATGTTCGTGTTCAAAAGCTGAAATATCTACTATCGACTTTCACATACCTAAGTGTCAGTAAACTTCAATAAAGCTCTCATCCTGTCGGTGAAGCCAATCTATTCTGGAAAGCCGAGAACCACTGTACAGCAGTTTCATCCTTGTTGGGAATCACCAGCAGTGCGCATCTCACGAGATTCAGTTTCTCGAACCCGCGACCGTCCAGCCAGTGTCTGATCACTTAACCGTTTGGCCAGTGTGATCAACTCTCACTTGGACGGGACATAGGGCCAGTCATAATTCAATAACGGAAACCACATCACACGGTCATGCATTGACCAGTTTCTCGAATGACGGCTTCTCAGAAGGTATCTTCACACATTCAGTGAATTTATTCTTCCTCTGAACTGCTTATTGTTTTCATAATAATTTGAGTAATTTCAGTAATATCAGTAGGCTCCCAAAAGGGACCATGTTTGGATTCTCACACTACGATGGAAGACACGTGCCCTATAAAACTGGTCACGTGATGAACATGTGGTTGCTAGCTCGTGATCCGTTGTGAATTTAGTGAGTTGGTGTCTAACTGACAAAACCACGGACGGGGGTAGAAAAGCCATGTAACGTAAACAACGGAATTAGGTAGATAACCCATCAGTCACCTTGGTTGAAAGGTGGCTGTATATCGCTTCTATTCTCCGCCCGGAACAGGAATGTCTCCGAAGTATCTACACAGTTCTGTTAACTAAAATCAGAAATAGGCTGGTGAATCCGAAAAATTGCATTCTATGAGGAAACGGACGCAGTGAAGTTGGGCTCCAACTGTCCGTTGGACGATTGTTAGTTTTTTCAGAGACTGTGTGCTTGATTCTGTGTACTGGCCTGACAACCACTGACGGGTCACTTGAAAGACTCATAATATATACATAGCTTATGAACAATTTTTGCAGTTTTTAATCTTCTGATCCCCCCAAAGTAGTTTTTATTATCAAAGGATATGAGACATGTCCAAATGACTGACGGACTTCATGCCAGACGACATCGGTCCCTCTTGAAGCCACCAATTGCTATCCATTGCTATGATCAGCGCGCACAATTATTTCCCCTGTATCTCTGATAATGTTCGCCGTTTGTTTGATTGAGGGGTTCAATAAGTGCGTTGAAAATGTTTTGTAACTAGCCAAGGATAAAAATGCAATAGCTTTGGCAAGCACCCTGAAAGGGACAAATCAGTTGGAATAGGGGAAGCAAGGTAAAATCTTGAACGTGACAAATACCTCTTGATTACCACAGAACATCGGTTCTGGCCACCATAGCACGGTCTCTGTAAAATAAAGTAGTAGTGCCAAAGTAGTGCCAAAACCAAACCTAGAAAAATAAATCTAAGCAGTGATGATGACTGAACAAATAAAGGCCGTTGCTGATTTCAAGATTTCACCAGCACTCAAGGCCTTCAAGGGCTGGTTGAGCGATATTCTTCAAATGCTATCAGCACTTAATAAGTTTAAACCACAAGAACTTGGTACGATGTTTTCATCTTGAAGCACCGAATACGTAGAAGTGTTTGTCCACGGAAATTCTTCCCCCGAGTGATACTCTCACTCACTTGAACGCATCCGGAATCATTTTCTGGTCACCAAACTGGCTGATTTGCTTCCGGCGACAAACATTGTGATGATGGTGACTTTTTTATGGGCTTATTTATACCAGCTGACATCCTAAATCGGAAGATTTGACTATCCCCACTGTCACTGCACTATTCCGTGACAGAAGTTAGCTCTTTTTAATTTGACTCAGACTGATCGGTAATTTCCAGTGTGCTACTTGACTGACCCATATCACAAACCATAAATCATAAAGGTATTGAACTCATATCCCACGATAAAACCACAGTTTCACTCATGGATCTCCAATTATACTGAATAGTATAGAACCACTTTTCACAAGTAAACGTACACCGAACACGGAAAAATGTTGCTCGGAGCAACCAACGTAAGAAGAGTAAAGTCCGTAGGATGGAGTGATAATTGTAAGAACACTCTAGGATGATGTAGGATAAAGGTTTTATAAGATATTCCTGGTGTTTCAATTACGTAGTTCTAAAGTTGGCTTCTACACACGTTTGACGCTTTGCTTTATGACAGAAATACGCTCCGGTTGTCCATGGTTCTCAGGGCATCAGTAGTTGGATTTGGATTTGTTGAGTGCGGAGACAAAGTGATCATCTTGCCGTTACTATCCCAAAATAGCTCGGAACCCGTGAGACCTACTAATTCCCCGGGTGCACCCTGACTCCATGACTGAATCGCATGCGGCTTAGAAACGTTAGTGGGCAAACGACGTTCAGAGCTTTACTTTCTCCCATCACTTTACTTCCATTTTTCCATTAGTTTATGTGCTGCAATCACGATCACGCAGCGTCAATAAACTTACTAATTCAGCTAATTTACTAGTTACTGGGCCGAAAAGCCCAAGACCTCACGGAACTGAAAAGCGTGATAAAATGTGGATTGGCATAGACAGTAGATGTGGTCATAAAATATTGAGTCACTTAGAGTACAAATACGGACTACTGACCAGTAACAACAAACGAAACCAGTTATGGAAGCTGTAAAATACGGTAGTGGACAATCGAAATGACGGTCTGTGCATTGGAAATGATATAATAAGGTGAACATCAGATGATATGGATACACCTAGAACAGAGGATGGAGAAAGTAAACAAACACCATCACAACAATGAGGATAACAAAAAGAAGTGAAGAAGTGAACATACAAAATGGACAGGGCAGACTTCAAAGGCACATCACACCCAAGAAAGTCATATGTCAAGTTGTATGAGCCATAAAGTTTAAAATGTGACTTGAACCACAGAAATGGTGAACCTCGTGCTAGCATAAATCGAGACAGGCTGAATACCACGCTGGAATTCCGTCTTGATCTCCAGATTTCGACTCTCAGTTGGTTCCACATCTATTACTCCTAGCTGAAACAAAAATGTGAAAAATTAGGAGTGGGTTTCTGAAGGGCTAACTATAGTAACAGAAAGATGCAAGCTTTCAAAGACC
The DNA here is from genome assembly GCF_000715545.1 of Opisthorchis viverrini. Lineage (NCBI taxonomy): Eukaryota > Metazoa > Platyhelminthes > Trematoda > Opisthorchiida > Opisthorchiidae > Opisthorchis > Opisthorchis viverrini. Next base: position 479,130 of record NW_008751659.1, on the reverse strand, counting down.
TATTGTATAAGCAGTTGGATTACTTAAAAATGTGCACTGCTTGGAAAACCACATTAAAATAATTACTCGTTCAAACGCTAACGTCTTCATTCCTCAGAGGAATGGAAAGTTACGATCATTTTTGGGTTTGTCATCCTCAACAATAGCATCGTGCTCTCGTTGCTCCCCTTAACCTTCTGGATCCTGATTCGGATCCTGAACTCCTGTCATTACCGGTTTTGTCATCATTCTCGCCAGTATCTTTGTTATTACCACCCCACTATCTCATTATGATCTTCACATTATATGGAACACGAACAATATCCATAAGGATGGTGTACTCAATATAACTATGCAAAACTTATTTTTATAACCCTGCTGTATGAATAGCAAAAAACTAGGCACCTTTTGTATGGTTACAACAAGTATTCTGAGATTCCTACAGTTTAGACACCTGCCCATAAACTGAGAGATGGTTACTGTCAGTATCTATTGAAAGCTGCATTGTGGCGTCTGAAAGTAAGCAGAGAGAGATGAAGATGATGGAGACTTCTGGCATCACGCTTGATTCAGAAGAAACGCAGAGTATGCACTGGTTGGTCACAGTTTCCTCGACGGAATATCGCCCGACCACAATGACCACGCCGAGCGCTACTATCACTCATCCTAAGCAGGTTGCACCGGAATGAATACCTCAGGATAAATATCCAAGGAAACACTAGTTCTGGAAACAAGCCATTAAATCGGTGCCAAGAGGTAGGCCGCGGTTATCTTGGCGCGGTTACCTATTTAATTACTTATATACCCACCTACTCAACTATTATATATTCAACTACTTGCTTACTTATTTACTTACTTACTCAAATGCTTGCTTACTTGCCCATTTATCCACTCACTTCTCAGCACAATTAGCTATTTGCTTGTCATTTTGGCTGTCAGATTTGTAAAGGTTGAGCTGATTTCTGAACTCTGTGATCTGTGATCAGGGTAGATGGTTTAGCCAGTTTCTTTTCTTCAGTTGTTTGGGCGAATTTCGTTATAAGGCAGTTCTCCGCTATAGGAAACAATTGGGTCTTGTGTACAAAAGGACAGTCTTAGTCTGTTACAGCTGTCCTTTAAATGGAATCACTGTCCGCTATTTCAGTGAAGTGAAGCCCATCGATGCGATTCGAAGATATGTGCAGAAAACATACACATTACTATCAAGTTACTGTTGGTTAATTTCTGGTGAATAGCAGCTTTTTCATCAAACCAAATCAGATGAAAATTTGACAAAATTTGACTTACAAGGATTTATCCCCCAAAGATGTGTATCAATGGCAGCAACAATGGTTGCTTAGTTGTTGGACGAGACATTCCATCTCATGAGGATATTCACCCAATTATGTCCAATACTACTCGGCAGACCACGACGATGATAAAATAAACCGTCATTCCTGCGAACTACTAGATTCCCGACGTATCCAGTTGGACATCTCATTTGCAAGCCTCATTTTTAGTCGGCGTTCATACTTTTCCATGAGGACTTGTCTGATGTATGCAATGACTATTGTCGTGGTAAGTAATGCTGTAAAGGCCAAAATCACTCCACACGTTAAATAACAGGCTTCATATTTTTTCCAGCAGTCAAACACCAAGGCCATCATAGGAGTTCCCATCAGATAGCCTGCTCCAGAAGCAAGTAGCATTAATCCGAGTGCATCGGTAAGGTCTTCCGGGAGCACGATTTCGGCTAACACCAATGGCTGGAGCACAATGAAGGCACCTGAGATCGAAAATCACAATGTTACAGACAACTAGTAATAACTTACCTTGAGCAGTTGCCAGCGTGCAAGAAAATAGTGCAAAATCCCATGTAGTCGTCATGTAGTTTGAAGCAATGTTCGAAACGGACGAAATAATTATCCAGAAAAACAGAAAGATGTGCTTCTTACACCAGCTGAATGATGATATAATTCCCATTGACAGTCGTGCAATCGCACCGAACACTCCATATGCGGATAGGATGAGTGAGATATTCGCATCCGAAATACCGTTTTGTCGTAATCGATCAAACAAGTACACTATTGGTGTCATGAAAGTAAACGCGAAAAAGAAAGATGCAAGGAACAGAATGATAAATTGGAAATTCTTCAAAAGGTGCAACGGTTCTTTGTTTGCCTTTGATCTTGATTTTAAGAAGTTATCAAGTCCTTCCAAATAGACAAATGAGCCGATATTTCCGAGGAAACTTGTAAGGTACATGTGTTTTTTAGCTTGTTCTACGTCCCATGTTGAGTAGAACGCAAAAGTTGAACTCATGATTTGGGACGGCATTTTTGGCGCCTCAGCGAGATTGGAATCCAAGGTCATCATTTGTGGCATTATGACTGGGAGATTGAGGGACGGTCGAATGCTCGCCTGTCTTGCCTTCGACCTTAATAGCACACTGTAGATGACAGTTGTGAAGGCGATTGTCGCCAGTATATACATGCTGTGTTTCCAACCCATCCTTGAGATAACCATTGGCATCAATGTGCTCAAGCAGGCACAACCTAGGAAAGTAAAACGTATGTGATCTCTAGCCTTTCACAACATACCAACACCGGTTCCACAAGTCACGACTCCCATCGCTATCGGTCGTTTCTCTTCAAAGTTAACGGTGATCGATACCACAGCACTCATATAGGCCAAACCAATCCCCAACCCTTAACTGATAAAGTGAAAGTTCAAACTCGACTTTACCACTGAATATCCCATGGAATATATACAACATGCTTATGTGAACTGTGAAGGCACAGACGATGAAGCTGATTGTGCACAGTACTCCACCAAAGATGGCAACCGAAATGAGACCGAATCTGTTGATGAATCTACCAGCAAATGGGCCTAGGAGAATTATCAAGTAAGAATATTACTTTACCCAGGCAAAATGCCAATCCCATTTGAATAGATCCTATCCAGTCCAATTGGAAACGGGTTGCATTCCATTCTTGCATCCAGTAGGACACATAAACACCGATAACACACATGATGCCATCCAGTACAGCAATCAGCATGAATGCAGCAAACACAATAAGGGTAGAACGAAGTTTATCTCCGATCATTGCACAGTACAGCGTCAGCTTGCTACTGCGTTACATTCAAAATAATTCCTGATAACAGTTAGGAATCGATCGCCGCTTCTGTCACGTGACCGCTAAATAGTGATTCGACAAGTTCTGGTGTAGTTTCTCAAGGTGGTTGATTGATGTGTTCACGTTTAACTCAGTGCAACGAAAGACGAAACCAACCGGCTTTCTAATGAACAGCTGTAAATTCATCATCCTACTTTAACAACGAAAATGAATTCAAATATCCATCACTCCTAATTGATTAACCGACCAACTGGAAAAGGCTGTGTAAAATGCCCAGTCTTAGACGCCGGTCTGAATGTGAGTCGGACACGGAAGTCTTGTATACCACAGGGTTACGCAAAAGAAATATCGTTTATACCCAATTGGTAAATGACGGGAATAGAATAATAACTTTGTACACGATGTACAGTACGTGGTGGCTTTAACTTTATCTCGGGTCTGTTTTGATGTGATTCGGAAATCGACCATTTCCCTGCTGCATCCGTTGGTTCCTGAAAGTGTGGGATACTAAGCAGAAATTGATTCTACTTGGCTATAGTTTTCTGACCCATGATCCACATAGGGATAGATTCGGTTTCAAATATTGCCTGTTAGTTTGCCGGAAAGAGTAGGAAGTTGCGTTTTTTAACAGCCCTAATAAACAGACAGGGAACGCTAACATTTAGAAAGAAGCTATCCAATAGTGATGTTACACTTTCACCGGCAAATGAAAGGGATGTTAACGGGATACACAGTTGATCCTCTGGTTTGTGATGTTCCTAAACCCAAAATACTGCACGCATATCGTTTATGTTTTACTGAGTGTGCTATTCAGAATATCGGGAGGCCGTCTCATGTTACCACGATCGTGGCTTACCATTGGGTGCGATAATCCACATAAGTCTTTGAAACACATTTGATGCCCACCGAACACCGAAAGGGTGAAAATCAGTGGTGGGCTGTTGAACAGGATTCACAATGTGCTGTTTCCAGGAAAATAATATACACTTGTTCATCAACAGGAGCAATTTGCCGTAAAGCAGTCATTTGTCGAATGGCTTGAGATAAATATTCTATTCTATTCAAACGTTTTCCGAGCTCCTATTATGCTTGAAGACCGAATTACAAGACATAAATAGCAACAGAAACTGCTTACTCATTTTTAGACTTCCAATATGAAGAATGAATATGGACTGATTTGAGTCGTCTGTCGATAACACGCGCTCATGTGCAGGATAACAAACTCTATACTTAGACGCATTCCGACCCTAATCAAACCGAAAAATATTGATAGGAATGTTGTCATAGAAACCCAGTGTACAAGTGGAATTCGAATGCGTACTCCATGGTGGGTGGAAGCTTGGTGTAGGGCAAATCTCCCTAATAAATTCAGATGCAGTTTTGTTTCAAGTTTTTAATATCAAGTGGCAAACGTACTTTTTGGACCAAACGAAATAACTTTTGTAGATCAGTTTTTAGTGTCAGATTCCACTGGAGGCACTGTAATTAAGTACCCGATTAGAATAGATTGCCGACTAACAATTGAACAATTCAGATCTGAACACCAAATGGGTTTGTTGCAAGTAACTGATGATTTCTATCCTTATACTGTGCGCTCACGCAATTTTAAAAAATAGAAACGTATAAGGAAGGTTTATTTAGAGCATTCCTATAAGTATTAGTGAATTCGCCTAGACTGAATAGACTGCGTATATCACACTTTATTTTTCCTCGAAATTTATAAAGATCCAACACCAAGACTTACAAGGTATTTCAGTGACCTTCAGGGGAAAATAACTGCGTTCAAGATGGATCAAGTTCTGTCTCCCAGGTAGAGGAACCCTCTATGTCATATGCATTGACGCTGACGCATTAAACATTTTATTGGACTGATTACCAAAGGACTAAAACCAGTACAAAAAACGGTGTAGTCTCTCAAGTTGAATCGGCGCCAATGCCAGCAGGAATGCACCCTCATTCGTAGTTTTTCGATGCCTATTAGGGTACAAAAGTATTGAGCAGACTTTGTAAGCAGGTCAACAAAGAACCCTTTTTAAAATTCTCCAAAATGATGCCAAGAAGTAGTATTTTCCTGACGAATTCAACAAAAAACTTACACAATTTAGTGTTCCACGAAAAATGCTTTGACAAATCTATCGATATTGCGGGCACACAGGTAACCCTATCGCCAAACTGTTTGACTCATCCCCTCTTGGAGGCTTTACCCTATCTTCTGTGTTATATTCCAATGCTCAAAACAAACCACGGAGTAAATATTCACCGGGTGATAATAAAAGCCTACTATTCCCCTATCTGCTTCATTAGGAGAATCTCCGTATCATATTTCGTCATAAACTTTGACCTCATCTTCCACTATTGTTCTAACAGTTATTTTCTATGGTGAAATTTCCAGTTCTAGCCAGTAACCAAGCCTGCACCGCATGTATCACCCAGCTAATGTAGTGCACATATGAATTCGATTGACAAAAGTGACAACCAAAGCGTGCACAACTGCAAGCGATTGAAAGTCTTTCAAACCAAGGAACTGTGTGTTGCGGTGCTCCGGTCCCTCCAATAAAACTCATCAACGTGGCTACATGCGGACGCGCACGCACGTCTTTTTATTTGACTTGCCACTGGTCAGTCCATTGTGGAATATTTCACCGCGAATCAGTTTATACTGGGACCGATTCATCGTGGAGCAAGTGTTTGTTTGCTAATTCGGTTGGTGCTCGCTGTAAGAAATAGCTGAAGCTGTGCTCGGGTTCACGGATCACGTAATATGAATCGAACAAGTTAGTTACACTGCAAACGTGAGACAACATTAGGACGGAAAAGAAATTATCAGGCATCATTTTAAATGATAAATCAGGAGAAACAACAACCAATATTGGACCTGTTGATTGTTCTGGTTTTCCGAAATACATTCAGCTGTCCAAATAACTTGGTGTCTGGGGCCTTGAACTTAATGAAGCACCAGTTGCATGCGCCATTTGAGAGAAAAGCTCGCGCGTACGCCGCGATCAGTCAACTTTTGAAACTTTAGGCTAGATCATTCTGAAAGATTTTTCCAAGCTTGCGCAACTGAAAAAGCGCTTTGTTTCAACTACTGTCTGCACTTTGACAACAACAGCTGAAGTCGGACAAACCTAAACAGCGAGGAGCCAATTTCAGACTTTGGCAAACTCGAAGGAATGACAATGAAAATAGTACAATTATTCTTTTTTGCACCCTCCCTGAGTAACGAAAGCCTAAACCAGTTCATGACGAAATGAACTAGGGACAAATGGGGCTCATCATCATCATCATCGACAGCATGACACCAGTGTTCAACATCGACGTCTCACTGCCGTACAACCATGATTTATCTGAAAGCCTTATTGTAAGGAAAAAGAGTAAAGATGGACGGGGAAGGGACTTGGTGCTATCTCACAACAATCATTCCGAGGTGCCTATACCTCCAGACATTCACTCAGGCAAATGGTTTAGCTGTAGCACACTTTCGGTGCCTAACTGCTACACCACCCGAAGGTTTCACAAGGGCTAGGATACTGCCAGGTTGCCTATGCCTAGACAGAGGAACTCGAGAGGCAGAGTTCAGGTTCGAACCAGGACCTTCTGGTCAGTAAATTCGTGCTTTAACCACTTGGGCGATCTCGCTTCCATGGAGAAAGTGGAGGGTTTTCCGGTAGTGCTTTGAAAAGTGAAAGGTGTCAAGACAGAATTGTACGCAGAAATGGTCTAAATGTCGACCTATATTATGATCACGTTTTCAAGCTGCCGTGATAATGAGTTATTGTTGCTCTCATCACCAAGTCCAAGAACTTGTTTACTGAGAAGTGATAGTCCTCTGATTGCTCAGCAGCAGTATGGTCTGATTTAGAACAATGTCCACGGTCGAGTGGAAGCTGACTAAGACAATAATCTGCCAAAGGATTGACATGCGATATTTCACGAAGACGCTACACATCCTTAGTAACAGTTCAGTTAGAGGGGACCATTTTAGCCTTTTCTTCCCTGGTCCCAGTAAACCGGAACTTTCCAAGAGGCTATATTCTTGCAGAAGCATATTGAGTGATCCAGAGTGTTCGACATTCATTTATAATTTTCATCTTACTCTTTTTTAGTTCCTTGAACTTCCTCGTGTCTCAGAAAAAACGAAGCCTCGATTAGCCACTTCAAACACGAAGGCCTGGCAATCTATTACAGTGCAAATGACCGTACCTCTCCAATTCGAAAAAAGCCGACCAAGAAGAGACCTCACAGAGAACTAATCCATGCGTACTTAGAAAGCTCTTACAGAGCACAGAAACACACAATATTAACTGGGAGTCGGTGCAGGTTCTCCATTCAGATTAGTATTATTTATTATTATTTTTTATAACTGGAGATTTGTACGGGTGAAATTTGGTGGATTCTACGAACAACTGCTCCTTGCAGACTAACGGAACACAGTAGTTACAATCAGTGCAGTTTGCCATGAAGGACGATCTAGTGGCGATGTTTAGTGGGCCAGACGATAAGGAATATGGCTTGCTGGTTCTCCTGTCACTTGAAAGTAATTCTACATGCAAGCCTAAACTGCCACTCTTGGGGGTTAAGTTATTCTTTGAGACAGCTAATAAAATGGAAACTTACAAACACACCGATTGGGAATCTCGCAAAAACAATGGAATCTCAGACTCATTTCTTTCTCCGACCGATCTTGACATTTACTTGGATCATTCAAAAGCTGCTGTAAACTTTGTATGTGGGTGAATTTGTTTTTTTGCCATTTTTAGTGAAATTCTAGAAAGGGTTCTGTAGGGCTCGCATGCGTTTAACTAAAAATGCTACAATACACAGATTAGGAATATCTTTTTATTCATGAATGACGGAATTCAAGAAGCGCTGAGTGTCCACGCATTTTCATGGTGGTTCATCATTCTTTTGCACAATATATTACTGGATTCAGCTGCATCGAACTACATTGAGCCTGTCAGGCTCGTGGAGGACCAAAAATTGTCACGTAGGCACGTGGACGACCAAATCAATAAATAGCTAAGGCATTGTTTGTTCACCATGGGCCGATTCATCATGAGCCCAATGGCGCATGGCCTACCATTCCGTGAACCAGTTCAAGCCGAAACAGGTTATCACTTGATAAATCAGGATGCGGCAATCACCGGTTCAAATGAGCATAATCAAACCACTGACAAGTTTAGCGTGAAACGATGAAAGAATGCACAACAGTGTGTTCGTGACCAACGAAGAACATACCATATCGATCCGACCACTGCACTTATGGAATAATCCATAATGGCCGGAATGTAGTTATACAGAGAGAGGACCATCATCTTGTAAAAAAAACATTTTCATCTAGGAAATCCCAGTCGAAATCAATGTAAAACCCCACCTGTAACTCCATACAGGGACCAGTTGTCGTTAGATTGCACCCCATTCTTCCGTAAAGCCAGCAAACAGCTGATCAGAAACACCTATATTCAATGTGCACTCGCAAGGTTCCGTTGCACAGTGACGAAATATTTGCAGAGGGATTGCTAATGGCGGTGAACAGACCAACTGCCAACTGATCAAAGGCTAATTAAATGGACCTTTTATTTTCGACGACATCGGTCATAAATTTTTGCGCGCCTCTCAAGTGTGTTCAACGACACTCGAATATGAATCTGTTTCGTGTAAAAATAGAAAAAATTTTGATGAACACGGCCGTTTTGTATCAAAAATCTGGCTTTATTGCGTCAGGCCAAAAATTTTCGCGACATTTTATCCCCATCAGTTGACATACAGTATAGCATCGCCCGTCCTGATGATGAATGGTCAGACGAGGTAACAGCAGTATGGATTCTTGAATGTTGATGGACAATCGGAAGAAAAACCACAGTACTAAATGTGCTGAATGATGAAAATAAACGCCTGTTGAAATGGAGGACCTGGCTATGCGCTCATTAATAGGTGACCTGAAGAGAACACGATCGGTCGTTACCTGTCGCTGGCCGAATCCATGCAGCCAGTGCCTAAAATGCCACGTAGGCATTCAGACGTCCGGACTTTTTAAGCTGGGCGTTGCGCTGGTCTACGGAGATCCTGCTAGCATTATCGGCTGTTTTTTCACAATGGTTGCACATCAGAGAGTTGTTTTCAAAGGATGGAGCTTTTTATCACGTTGAGCCCGGACGATAAAATGCCTCGACACCTACGACCATCCATGAGAATGACAGTAGCTTACTTTCATAAAAACCCTTTTAAGATATGCACAGGTGCCAATATGTTGTTCTTGAGAGGGAAATCTGTCCTTAAGTGTAATTTCGCCTACTGCGTCATGGACAACTCGTGGTTCGTGACCTTCAGTTGTCATGCTAAAATCAATGTGCTCCTCCTGCTTTGATTGAACTTGTTGTTCAGGCACAATACATTGAAGTCGTGTGTAAATAAGGCGTTACTAACTGCCATGGGGCAGTTTAGGTTGTGTCCACGTCTCCTGAATGCATCTGGTTGTTGCACTTTTCTCCAAACGGTTGCTTCATCTGTTGAGCGACAAGCTTTGACAGGTTCACATGGCCATCCATTCAGCAATTCGCTTGCTCCGGATTTTAAGTGAAAATTCGACACCTATTTGTGCATCTGACGGGGGCATCTATTTTCATTACCACTTTTAGTTGCACCATTATAGCGTATTTGCTTGTAAGCTTCGTCTCTTCGATGCATTTGGGCGTGAACTACTTGAATGCAAAGTGTGCTTAGCCAGAGGCGTATGCCGTTGACGTACAAAAACTAGTGAATGGTCAAAAAAACGCAGTGCATCAAACTGTCTCATTTCTGCTATTTCGGCCAGGTATCACTGTCAGGACATGGCTTTCAACATTCTACCTGATACGTGATAAATAGCTCTTGAGATTTACACACAAATGATCGCGCCAGGTGTAAAGCGTGTGCATATTGATTATGGACGCAAATCAGGTGACTGATCAGTCATAATGCAACTGTCTAAAATTCTTATGGGCCTAAGTGGTGCATTAGTCATGGGTCCACTCAGGACATACGAAAGCCGAACGACATCCAAACATTAACTGATGGTACTTAAATTTTGCGAAGTGTCCACATCACGTTTGTTTGTTGGGAGCATCATCTAGATCGCCTTTCGACAGTGATAGTGTTGTATACAAGCTAATCGATAAGTCACCATCAAACCCACGTTCATCAACTCCAACTTCTCCTGTGAAAGAAAGAAACATGTTGTAGTGCGAAATCTGCCCATGCAGTGCCAACTGCTAATAAGGTCATTCTTGGTCAGAAGTGAAGATTAGCTGTCAGAAAATGACTTATTACAGTGGCTAGCTGAAAAATACTAGACAGTAATTTGATCATTTTTCCTCAGTGATTCAAAGAGATGAGCCTAGAATCTTTCCCTCATTCATATAATTTAGTTACAGGCGGCTGACTGACATTATGAAGTATATAGGGAGTATTGGTCTCTGGAACACAGGATACTTTGAATCGTGCTATGAGAATAGTTAATGTATAGTCCATTGAAAATCAGCATATTTTGAACCGGAAGTCTCGGTTTCGTCAGGTAAATCGAATTCTTCAAATAATCACCATAACGCAGTCCGATCTTCACGTGTGCATGGCAGCAACATGTTCCGGAGTGTGTTGGTTGTTACTCTTTTTATTGTTTCTTGAGTTCTCCATGAAGCAAGTCGAAGCCCATAGACCCATCTTCCTTCACTCTGGCGTACGTTCTCTCGGAGTCCTTGCTCTTATCCACTGCCCTAATAGACGCCTACAGGAGCATGCATGAAACATTTTTTGGTCTCCCATCCATTCACTTTTGCCTCCATTTAGGAAGATATGCAACCTTTCTCAACGATCGTTAGCAGAAAGCCGGAAACCACTTGACGTTTACTTGACGAAACCACTAGATAGACCCTACTCACAAGTCGTTAGTTGCCCATCCGTCATTTGGCGTCTTCATCACACATCACAAGTTCAATCTTTTGACCAATGGGCAGTCGCTTCAGGATTGCACCATTAGGATCTTGCACCATTCTGTTTTTGGTAAAAAAAACTGAATGCAGAATAGGGGTATACACGTGCTGAATAACCTGACTTCTAGTGTTTTCAACAACATTCGGTACAATGGAAAAAAACAATGATGGTGGATTTACACACGTGCTGAATAACCTGACTTCTAGTGTTTTCAACAACATTCGGTACAATGGAAAAAAACAATGATGGTGGATTTACTGAATGATACCATCCAACAAAATGACTGGTAACCAAAGTATTTACAAACAGTCTAGATAGATCTGAATGGGACAGGAAAATCGGTATTACAAAGAGGCTGGGTATTCAACACTGTGAGCGACCTTTTGAAACAAATGTGGATTGCACGAACGCGTTTTTTATTAAGTCAGTGTACAAATATTACTCCGAGTGGCTCCGCAACAGCCGAAGCTATTGCAGCTGAGTTGCAGTGGGAAGGTAGGGTCATACTGTAAGCCACAAGGCATCCACAGTGGAAAATGAAACACAGCTTAGGCTTGCAGTATGTCTGAAGTAGTGAATGCAAGCACCACCTAACCTCCTTGCAAATGAATTAAATTCACAGAAAAGTGAGGACAATTTAGTCCCAAGGACAACCAAGGGAAGTGTCACTCATGATGAATCCAGCCGAATACAGAAACCAATCAACAAGCTTCTAAGCCACAGGGCCAGATCTTCCTGGTCAAGGGAATATTAAACAAAATCAGGCCCCGCGTGTCACACTATTTCCTGAAATGGAACGGTCTCTATGAATTGACTGGCACCCAAACATGATAATCTGAGCAGATTTAATCCACTACAGCAGATTGTATATTACACTGGTTCACGGTATTCCGTAAGACACTCAGACAAAGTATTGTTGATCGGATTACCAACTCTCATGGGCTCGCACAAATACTAAAGTGCACTCTTGATGCTGATGAGATGTATTAGTTCCGATATTTTCCGTCATTGATGGCCCGAAGTACAAAACGTATACTGGAAAAGAACAGTTCTTCGAGTGGCCGCACTTCCATTTCCTCAAAGATGATTCCGAAAGTCCCGAGAGTATGCATGTGGTCTACAGTGTTCAGTTTCAAAAACACGATTTACAGGCACACTGAGTCCCGGGTTTCTCGCAAAATAGTCTACTCATTATTACTCTCTGTCGAATTAGATCCTTCTAACAAGTTTGACAATCGTCTAAGATATTTGGATGGTACATTTGTTGTCGTGAATCCATGTTGTCCTAACGTCATGCACAATCCTTTTTGTTTCCTGGCAGAACATGAAACAGTAAGCAGAACAGCCTTGACTGAAATGTCTCTGGAACCGATAAACATCTTAAACCACAAGCTACTACAAACGGACTTTATCTGAGAATTAATGGGGATATTTCGAGGATCCAATAAGTAATAACGTTCTAATCCTCCCACATTTTTCGAATGCGTTTAGAGACGGTTTATTAAAAATGGCATGCTTCCATGGAATAAATGCGTAGAAAGTGGAATTCGGGACACTTCTTGGCACGGTACAGGTCAAAAATAAGTCGTAAGTGTTTCTGGAAAAACTCGCGTAAGCAGGGATGAAACTAAGGTTAATTTATTGGAATGGAATAAATGGAACTCTCACAAACATAAACGACGTTGAGCGAGATGATGAGAAAGCCCAGTACTTAAGGACGAATGTAGCTCTTCAATGTATCTTTAACTCTGTGTTCTCCAAACACACTCACACACATCCGCTGGCCATGCGAAATTGACGGTGTATTTCGCCAAGTTACAGTGTTTGGTACAAACATCAGTCTGTCCCTCGGACAAACACCTTCGATGTAAACCAAACTGTGATCTTCACGAAGACGCTCCCTTTTAGTTAAAGCGACAGGCAAGAACCATCAAAGGCAACCTCCACAACAGTGGAAACGAAGCCGTTGGGGGATTCTTGGACTTTCGTCTGTCAGAGTGTGATGAGATCTTGTGCTTTGACCGGAAAAGTGCTTCGCATGTTACGAGTACATGCATTTGTTTGAGTGAGTCACAAAATGGCGTAAATTTCCTGATTCCAGGATGAAATAAGAACCGTAAACGTATAAGATTTGTGTTGTAAAAACTACAACAATAAATGTCCACTGAAAAGTCAGTGTATATCAGATAGCTTTGTCTTTTTTATCTTTTTTTGTTTCCGTAGATTTATTGTGACAAAATGCTAACGCACCAAGTTATCGATTAATCCAAGCCACGTGTTCTGCAGGGGAGCTCAATATCGTTGCAGGACACCACAGAAGCACAGCCAGACTCTGGCAACTAAAGGTTATCGTTGAAGTGCATCGACCGTCGATTGTAGTTTCTTCTCTGCGTGTGTATTAGGGAGGGATTGAGCAGTGATTGCCATTTAGAGAACCCCCATTGGACAGGATATCCTTACACCACCGAAAGATTTCCTTCAGTCCAAACGCTTCTAACTTATTAAACCTGTTCACCTGGGAAAAAACCACTCAAAATTTCTAGATGAGACAATAACTCATGCAATCAGTGGACTATATGGACTGTTCTTGTTGTCCACAGTGTTCAAAATCGGCCGTTATCGTACATCAACTGGAGTTTGAACGAAGTGAGAGTCCCGGCATAATTTATTAAGTATTCAAATGAGAATTTCCCAGTGGAACGTTTTTCATAACCAAAATTATGTCACTTATAGCTGATAAAGCCACCCAGGATAACAACTCAAACGGTTTGCCTCTGAATAGAACGGATGCACGCATGTCATTCTTTAGTGCAGTACCTCGGGGATATGGGACTTGGACGAGTATTCGCCGATAGATATTCGGGAATGTAACTCTCGAGAAAGACTTTTACTGTTTTTTTCAGTCTCTTAGAACAAGAGCTGTGGGTCACACTCATTTGACAGAAGCCCAGTAACTTTTCATATTAGATCTGCGAATTGGCTCGTTTAGGTCAACTTCCGGAGTCATCAAGCTGTAACTTATCAAGGTAGTGCGGGTCAGCATAGCAATCACAGGAGCGTGACAAACACCAGTGTTTGATTAGATAGTGACGAATTAGTGCTTTGAACCAATATGTAATCACACAGTTACTATACGGTAAGAATAGAATCACCACGTGTGGAGCAGAAAGTGTGAAGAAGCACAAATATAACTTCGTAATGCACTACTCATAAAATTGCTGATAAGGTTGCTCATAAGGTTGCATAAACATAACTTAGACCATAAATGACACAACGTAAGGTTTTGATAAGTTAATTGCTGTGATAAATTAGGGTCGAATCATGGTCAGCCACAGTCTCTGGGTGAATAAACTCGTTGTTACGATAGGCTCCGAATTTCAATAGGCCGGGTGACCCGAGAAAATTCTTTTGGTGTGGCACTGCATATGAGAATCACCAAAGTGAAAGCTTGAGACGGTGGTTTTACTGTGCCACTCGGAAAACCAATGAACAGTCGTCCATTGTTCAGCATTACGTCAGAAGCAGTTTCCTGATGGGCGTACAGCCCTAAGTGCTACATGAGATACCGGTGCATTACTTGCATGGGGGTACCTATGTGTGGTGCGTCTTTATCCTTAATGTGTACATTTGTCTGATATTTTCCGTTTATTCTTTTATGGACTGATTTTTTTGGAAGAACGCTGCACTGAGTTGTGTTTCCGTCAGCCTATCAAACAATTCGGTTGTTGTGGTGTGCAGTTTAGCTTGACAGCTTGTTAGAGCTGTGATCAGTAGAGTTTTCTATGCCTCACTGCAAGGGTTTTTGCGCGCATAGATATCAAAACGAAGTGCCATCGTACAGTACGCTTTGCAGTATCTGAACAATTATAACTCTGTGTACAGCAGATTTAAACAAACGGTACCAGCTGTACATTTAGGACTGGAATCTACACATTGCATCTACTCCACGATAAATGAGTACGCATGTGATTGGAACTAACTAATGCGGAGTTTGAACTTCGGCCTCGTCAGACATTCATTCCCCCTGGGTGAGTAAATTAGTTGAAACACGTGCCGTACCTGACATATCCTTCAAAGGTTGCGAATTCCAATACGTCCACTCGTCATCTGTAGACTCAGTGTTGAACTCACACTGATCATCGACCCTCACGTTACAAATCGTCCCACTTTTTTTGTTCGTTTCATCTGCCAGTCTCATGGTGGCAGCTTCAGTGCATTAAAAAGGAAATGAGTTGTGTGTAGCTTATGCACCGGAAAGCCAGCATGATCCCAAAGCTCACGCCCTCATCTCTTGAGGTAGTATCGTCGTCTTTGTGGTACTCAAATTCAATCATACCGTTTGGCTCCTAAATGGATTAGTTCGGCTGCTTACAGAAGTAGAGCCTCTAGGTTTGAGTACAATGTTCTCCTCCACCCTGTTTAATTCATCACACTGATTCATCACATGCATTTTTATACAATCTTAAGCGCAACCATAGGCTTAGTAGATGGTCAGTGGGAGCAACTGGTTGTCCACATCCCGTGTTTTCCATTGAGTTCCCTAAAATCTGCGAGGGAAACGAGGGTCGTCATCCGTGGTGCATGCTTGTGAGAGTTTTTCAGTAGTTGCGTTGTGTAAACTTCACCACACTTATTGTTGATGGGAATCCATTTTAGATATTTAGAATAGGAATCCACTTCAACATGTGCGCATAACTTATCGGGTAAGAGGCTGCAAAGAATTGTACGTTAGAATTACCGTGCTTCACTAGATAAGAGGTGCGGGTTCCAGTTGGATGCGAGCGCAAACGGCAATAGTAACAAAACCTTGGATTTCAAATTTAGCCTCTTATAACCTAAACTAATGATGAGGATTCTCGTTGGTGATTTCACCTGACCGAATACCATTTGTTCAAAATACTGGTCACATAGGGCTGGGTTATGGGAATAAGTTTCTTACTCGGTCGTTGAGAAGTGACTAACCATTGTACAACCCCGGCATTTCCCCTTGTCCTAAATGAAATATTGGGGACGTCGTTTTGAACTGATGTTTCAATGAACGGCCAAAACAAACACACTAGAACACCAAGGACTTGAGAGAATGAATTCGTCACAATTATCCTGTATTACTTACGGTAATAAACCGCCGTACTTAAGAAGCAGTGGGTCCATAGAATCTTGTTACAAAAGAAACCAGGTTTGGAGTGAATCTTGCCGGTCCGTACCGAATATTTTATCCTTATGCACCAAGAGCCTTGTGCCACTGCCATTGGCAGGTGACAGTCGAAACTTCCTTTTCAGTAACGTACTGAGCCGAAATCCGAACAGATGGTTGTAGAGTAGCGCAACTCCAGAAGACCGCTGTACTGTGGTCGAGTTTGTAAATAAAAATAAAGGTAATCCGAAACTGCGCACCCAACGGCCACCTGATCAACAACCAAGAGACTCACCCAAGCTACCAACATTCCAACACCTTACCGGTAAACTTTTGTATTCTCAAACACACTATCATTCTGAGTTTCTTACTATCCATAATCTACATATTTAGTTACCCAATTTTGAACGATCTGTTCACCTTAGGCCCCAGATGATGCAACACTGGTGCGAGGTCTGCTGTGCACAAAAAAAAACCAATTTTTCTTGACAGTACACCACTCATACGATTAACGAGAGATTCAGCTTGGATGCAGTGTAGTCTTCCGTTAACGCCAGATTTGTTTGTTTGAAAGTGAACGTAATTCGCCGAAAAATAATGGTACACAGCATTACCAGTACTACTGAGCCATTTATTTGATCCTCCGGTACAGCATTTAAAATTGGGAAATGGGAAAAGCAGACATGGGACTGAAATCTACACATCTGACTCACATACGAGTCGGATTTCCTCTGTCGAAACCTAAACGACAGTGACTTGTTTAAAAATATGAATCGGTGCCAGATTCGTCGTCGCCTCGTTTAAAGCTCCCTTTTACCTAACAAGGAATAACTTTCCGTGGAAAAGTGCCCCTTACATACACTTATCAAACCTTGGTAAGGGCTCGATCAGACAGGATGACGAAACGTTGGTGAAACTTTCGTAAGGTTTGGCACAATGTCTCTACACTGGCATCCAAAGCAGTATTTTTTTCTGGCAAAAAGTGACTTATTTTTTCTTTCAGCATGCCAAACCAGGGGCTCATAGAGACAGGTGGAGAGATTTTGCACGTGATCCGAATTAAGGTCATCAGAGAGTAAGAACTGATACATATAGTGTAATATGCAAACATGACAGGAGATGGCAAGACATTACAAATAGTTCACATGCATGCACCCACAACGTTTCTCACAAAAGGCTCGAGGGTACCAAAAAGTTTAGCACCACAACGTTTCTCTACTTGGTTGTTAATAGGCAGTGTGACATGAGTGGAAGTCTCAGACATTGCAGGTGAATGTCGACATGGCTAAGATACAAGGAGTCCGTACATGTTTGACAGAAACATGTTATCTGAGACATGTCACTTACTATCGCTCAAGGTCTTAAAATCAAGCCTTTGGGTTCAGTCCAGAAAACTCCACTAAGTTTGGAACTGAAGGTCAATGTGGTTTGAGTGCTGAGCCCAGAAAAAGGACTTTCTGAATAGGTGCAAGGAGAGAGGGTGCTATAGCAAAAATTAAGATCTGACACGGCCTAAGTGAAGACGGTGAACGCATTTATCGCACCATGATGTTGCCGTGTGCTACACAGACCTAGGTATAATTCAGACAGAAATATTTATTAAACCGCTTTTCTAAGAAGATCAAACAAGTGAAAAGTCAAATCTTATCAGCAGGCACTAGATAAAACATAGAATACAGGTGATTCAAGTGTTTACTTTCTGCATGGTATTAGTATTAGAAAACCGCGTGGATAAATATAAACATATATTCATTTGTTGGGACGCCTTATATCTTCTTTTATTATGCGACTTCAATCCAAAGTTCACTTAAGCTCAGGGAATAGCTGAATAAAATGGAAATAACTTATTGTTAATTAATCATTAATTATTATAATATTGAAAATGGGATTATTACATACACAGCTTTTATGGGACGAAATAAAAGGTACACGTAGTAGCTTATGAATAATGGGATGTTCCAACATACTTGAACGCCAAAGTCATTTTGCTGCTTGTTCGTGGTTAACAAGTGAGACTACGTTGAGTAACCCGACTGATGAAGTGGCCGTATTCACCATGTCATGCACTGCATGGTCAAAATACTCCCCATATATTTCAAAGAGCTATTTCGAGCAATCTCGGGCTAATGCGGTGTTTTGTACCTTTCTTTTGTTTCCATTATAACAGTACGTATTTTGTAATAGCATAAACGTTTTTTGCTTGAACACGAAAAACTACAGAAACACGCATTTATACATTTTTACGCAATACAAATGTGGTCACGTGCTTCGAATTTCTCTTATGATCTTACTCGCGGTTACAACAGCCAGTCGCGAGTTTCGTGTGCAAACTCCGGTATCAGAACATTTCAGACTATCTTCGGAATTTGTTATATGTGATAACTGTTCAGAAGTAGACCCCTGGACAACCATGATTGGATTATTATTTATTCCCTGACCTGGGCCAACGAGGAACTATTTTGAAGAGAACAATTCTTAGTGAGTCTGTTCCATCTGACCTCTTTATTATTTTATACTCAATGTAGTGCTATTATTCTTATTTCTTTGCCACACACTCCTCGTAAAATAGCTCTTGGGTAACCAGACTACTACACTAATAACACAAAATGACAGCTCACATAGATGCATTGATTTGGTAACGCACAAATGTTATCGTGTTCCACTAAGATTGCGGTTTGTACTATCCCAATGCTCCGTTGATTATTGACTGTTCAGATAAAACATATGTGCCACTTATGAATCTTATAACTTATCCTAGTATCAGCCAACTTTAAAGAAATAAATTTCTCTGATTTTCTCATAGTTCACCTAAGCTGACATCACAAATTAATTGGATATCAGATCAATTTTCCATATAATTCTCTTTAGAAAATTTGTAATCCTGACGCCCCTTGATGTGAACAAACTCCAGCAAACGTTTGTAACCAGTTAGCTTCAAAATAGCACTTTCTATTTTACTTATCTAGCATTTACTGTTAATCACCATAATACATATCGACAGATTTATTTGCAACTCCGCCACGTCTGTAAATACCTCAGTCCTTGGATGAATCGTGTGACTTATTTTCCAACTCTTGTTAGCGCTCCGTCCACAGAGGATGTATTTGAAAATGTTAAGCTTTTCCTGGTATTCACGGTGACTGTTATCTATGGTCACCGTTTCTTATGCTCATATAACCGAATATACGAACGTTTAATTTTGTGGTTCGAACCCTATCTCGGCTGCTCTTGTCCGGGCTTGGGCAACCTAAAGGCTCCTCGATCCTCATGCTTCCATGGAGGGGGGGTATGGCAAATAGGTCCCGAAAGGGAGTTCCAATTAAAGTATAAGCTCATTTGGAACATTTTAGTCACACCTCACACCGAACTGTGATCACTGTATGGATATTTACTTCAACACAGCACAATTAACAACTGAGACTTCAGATTATTTTGTAAAAAATCATTAGGCTAAACCATTTTTCATCCCACGACTCTTCAAATTAACTGAGTGTTTGGTTATGTGGTTGCTATCTGGGCAATTTAAACTGAGTAGTGCATTATGTCCCCATATGTATCGCGATATCTCGAATAGCGTATCAATTGAAACATGAGGCATCCTGGTGCAGCACATTCAGTTGCCTGGAAACATCACAAACGAGCGATTTAGCTGGGTTCCGGGTGAGTCTCTCGCAAAACCAAATTTGTTTGCAAATGAGTGTACTTCGCTAAACTGGCTTGTCTTATGCACGAGCACCCATAAGAGTGCTACAGCAGTCAACGTGCTTATCGTATGGAACCATCCACAGCCAGACTTGAATCACCAATAACCACAAACCGACCCGTTGTTTGGTGTCGGTTTCTAAGTATGGCCTTGAAAACTGCAATCCCATTAGTTCCATTATCTTTAACCAGAATTTTGCAAAACCACAACTCAGTGTTTAATCCCTAACAAGCTAAAGAAAACTTTCTACCACCTAGTTGCACCAACAGTTGTTTTGTCATTCCAGCAGTTCAGCTGCCAAGATGCCAGAAATTACGCCACAGAACAGTGAATACTAGGAGTCTTTGGAATCAAGCTTACTACATCCCACGATTTTGCGCAATACTTTGGTATATTTTCACCGGTCCTATTTGTTAGGTGTGATGAGCAATTTCGATAAACATGTGATAGGTGGGGCATCTTCCACGACAAAATAATCATGGTTAAATTTGTATAAAGTAGCGTTAAAACGATTTTGTGCACGGGTACTTCTGCTTCTAGAATCGCCTTTCACTAACAAACTTGCTTGGTAGCCAACAGATGAGTGCCGTTTTCACTCATTTAAGTCGTTTTTACGTGGACTTTTCTCCATTTTCCGGTTAAATAATGGTCAACTAGTGAAGAACAGTAGGCGGTAACGCATTACCATTGGATGAAGCAAAAGGAGTTGCGCAACCATGTACTAATCACATGCCTCTTGTACAACTAGACCGATGATTGTCAACGAGCCACACACTTGTGTTAGTTCGACGGGAGTTTGCGATGACACCACGGTTGCCATTCCTAGCAATGATTTGAGTTAACAAGCGTGAAGCCAACACACGTAGTCAAGGTGAAGGGAAGCATTATCAGATGCTAAGCCATCATCCTGATTAAGGTACTCGGTTTACCTTGATGTATGGAGAAAATTTTATTGTTATGGTAAAGCTTAGTGTGTTCAAGTCAGGTCAGTGGGTGCAGCTGTTACTAACGGTTTTAATTTTTTATTTTAACAGCGGCACAACTCCCGTCCCCTTTAAACCACTCAGTTATCTCATTCATGGTTTCCCATCTGTTGGATGCTATGCCTCTGTGGATTCAGAAACTTGTTAGTTTTGTGATAAATCATCAACCAATTTTCTCATCTATTTTACTTTGGTCAGCTTTCGTAATCAATTTTCTTGTCAACACTGGTGTTGTGAGCACTTCCACTCGACTGTCCAGTGTATTGATGTGGTGCGTCCAATTTTTTGTCTTCATTATAAGTTTATCCTGTACCCCTATTTTTGCTGAAGGCAAACGAAATTGCACGTTAGATGAAATATGATCAGCGTACAGCAAATAAGTAGCTAACCCCCTCACCACCGATGGTTAATACACCCTCATCTGCACGTTAGAATTTTTACCTTTTAACCCCACCAGGAAAGACATACTAACAAAACACGATTCCCCGCTCTTTTATGAAACAAAAAGCCATTTTTCAAAAGTGCTACGATAACATTCCAGTTTGATCTCTTGCACTGAAATCTGCTGATATGAGTGCGAGAAACTACAGGTAAGGTTGGTGGAAACTTTAACCTTATCAGCCGTACGGTTTCCTTTAGTGATTCATTGACAGAAAATTGTGCACTGTATTCGGTTAATTAATAAAAATGTAGAATTAATAAATTTCCACAAAACAATGCTCCATATGAACGTTCAATAGTCTCCAAGATTAGCAAGTCACAAAAAAGTACATTACTACTGTGTGAAATTTCCTTCGTTGTGGGAAATTAAATATTTATCTACACTCCTACCAAAACCACTTTTAGTGAATCATTGCCTCTGTGATACCGACTCATTTCACATGTTTGACTGCGATATACGTCAGGTGCTGAAAAAGGTGTTTGGGTGCTGTCCTCCACCCACAGACTATCCGCAATCCCAGGAGAAGGTATGGGGAAAATATTGGATCACAAAGAAAGGATGATATTCGGTGGCTCTCATATAAAGATTACTGCGTCATTCAAACTTTTCTATCCGGATCGCCAGCTTCCTCGGAGAGGACCTAAACATACACGTGGGTGATTCTGAAAAATACTTCGGAAGAACAGAAATAGTGTTCTTTTTGGGCAGGTCAGCTGGGGAGCCTAGTAAAGTATAAGTCTTTCCGACCATTGTACAAAATATAACTCCCTAGGGGCACAGTGCTCCACGTTTTGCACCTGGCGTTGGTACTCACCGACGGCAGTGACCAACCGTACAACCAAGTGTTTAAGGAGATTGCTGTAACAGTGTGAGGACCTTTCCGCTTGATTTTTTGCCTTCGTAGTCAGCCAATCACCTAATCCACTGGCTGAGACAGATAGCCGGTGCCAGTAGGGGCCTATCTAGTTTTCAATCAATTTCATGTCAGTTTCTTATTATTAGTGCCATTAGGCTTCTACCGATGAAGTTCCTTCGACTTTGCTGGCCTTTGTCATTT
The DNA here is from genome assembly GCF_000715545.1 of Opisthorchis viverrini. Taxonomy (NCBI): domain Eukaryota; kingdom Metazoa; phylum Platyhelminthes; class Trematoda; order Opisthorchiida; family Opisthorchiidae; genus Opisthorchis; species Opisthorchis viverrini. Next base: position 456,748 of record NW_008751659.1, on the reverse strand, counting down.
CACAGATAATACAAGACCCTACACGCTATTACGCCTCTTCTTCTGATTGTTACAAGACATTGAATTGGTTCCATTGTTTATTCATCCTCAAAATCACATACAGCTTCTGAAGCAATGAGTAATTACATTCCAAATTCTTTATACTATAGATAAGGTATGACCGTGTAATTTACTCACCGAAAATAAGGTCTGGGAGATCTCGTAAAAGTGTACTTGTATTGGTATGGGAAGAGTTCGTTCTAGAAAATAAATTAAACAGTATATGAAGCAAACCTGAAAAGTGGCGTGGAGTTCCATGGTCTCGGATCATCTATCGCTAGAAGAGTTGCGTATTTGGGGCTGTTGGTAAAATTTAGATGGTCTTGGGGAACTTCAACATACACTCCAAATATCATTGGGGTATCCCCAAGGACAGCTGGAGCCTCGTTAATTGGAATCGTAATAACTTCAGAGCCAATAGGGTTGCTGGAATTACGGAGAATCAACGAAATGAGTGAATAACTAGTACATGTGGAGGAACGTGCAGTTATTTGGGAGCTGGCGAGCTGAGAAGTATGCCGGCGATATAAGTGCCATCACTTTACCCATACTCTGATTCCTCGAAGAAATCTAATGGCAGCGTTTTTTAATGCAGCCACTGTAATACGATTGGTAAACCTGCAGTTTGCACTCAAACATGCGAGTTGTTGTTGGCTTGAATTCCGGCAACGTTAATTTTATTGTCGATATTTGTTACCCTATTATGAATTTCTCGGAGCTGTCGCAGATAACCTGCTTTCAGTCAAAGGTAGATGTAACTCCCAGCGGCCTTCTGTTACATGCAGCATCAGTGAGGAATACTCATAGCAGTCCGTGGATCATTTGCTTGATCAGTTTGTTCAACACAACGGACAAGCGTAAGTTCAGCCGTTGCACCATCCAACCAACAGATAGTAAGATATTCTTAAGCATCTGTGGACAGTTCCTAAATGGCACTGTTGACAAGCAATATAAGCGTAAGCGGAACGTAGGGATTGGTCCCTTAAACGACCTAAAGTGAGCCTTTCTTTTGTGGCAAATGGCTATGTTATCTCAAGTAAAAGAAGGTTTTCTAGAACTCGCAGTGTTGATTGACTTTTTAGTCTCAAATCAATAAATAAATTGACGGATTTCGGAAACCGCCGGCGGTGAACCGTTGTTGTAAAGCACAGTCCAGATAGCCCAGGGTCAGTCAACTCGGGCATATCTGGAACTTGTCGCCTGACCAATTATGAGTCTTACCCACAGAGGTCAAACCCCAAGCATGGTGAATGAATTCATCTATCGGACAAAAGAAACAAATAGTTGCTGGGACAACCCGGCGTGCTTACCCATCTAGGGTTGTTCTCGATGGCCCACTATACGCGGTACGACTGCGTGAAATGAAAACAGTATCGTTTACGGTTTTTTGTACACGCAAACATAGCAGTTATAAAGCATAGCACGGTACGACGAAACTCACTCTCTTAAGCACACCGAAGGCAAGCTGTAGCGTGGGATGTCAGGAAGTCAGCGGTATTCGACGTTCGAGAGGACGGCACACGTCAGTTCTGAAATGTGCAGATATACGGGCTGGTATTAATGAATCCACACAGTACACATGCGCACAGGTCGGGTGGAACAAGGAAGAAGACCGGAGTGTAGCAACAACGCACGTGCATTAACCCGAACCGAAACCGGAAGGAGAGAGTACAATCAAAGGGGGGGCCGGTCAAGGTCAGTCAAGGGGGTGTGCAGGCGGGATACTCCTCCCTGTCCAGGGCCCGTGGTGACTCGTCCATGGTACCTGCAATGGGGGAAGAGAGAAAGGGAGGGGCACGTATAAGGTCATATGAGAAACGGGCAAGCAGATACATTCGAGTTTCAAATGCGTTACAAAGTCACACACAGGGCTTCCCGCCAATGGTGGTGTAGCATAATAAAACAAAACGGTCGACGGTTTACGTTCCGTAGGGACGCGGAAATGCAGGTTATCGTCGTTTTTTATTGCCGCTAGACAGTTAAAGAACCTCTGATACCTCCGAAATGTATCGATCAACCTCGGCTTAAATTCCTTCATTGATGCAGAACGTTTCGCGCAGGTTCTGTACATGTTCTTTACCAGAACGCTGACCTGCTCTCGCAGAGGGGCATCAAGGCGCTCTCCTGGCACCGCCTCATTGCGTCCAACGAGCTAGCGGACTACCAGTGACCCAAACTGGCTTATAGTCACAGCATAGATGCAAAATGCTACTTTAATCCACTACAAACCTCCGATCACACGATTTCCACCCGCGCTTCCCAAGACATGGCTCACTGACTCACCCATTCGGACTCACTCATTGTCATCAGTGACTTTCGCCACACATTATTCACCGAATGAAATCTACGCCATGGTTATCATTTTATGCTTAAAAATGTTGACGTTTGATATTTTCCCTGCAAATTCCATCTATGGTTGACTTATTCAAGTCGGTTAATCTTCAAGGTCACGGGTTACATTGAATTATAAGTGTGATTCCAATGGGATATATGCCACTTGCTAGAAACACATCCAAGTTATTTACACCGATCGCATTTTGTCACCGATTTACCAGAGGTAAAACACGAAATCGCACTCTACCCTATTTTGGCGCTTTGTAAGAATAAAAATAACATCTACAGAATACCCTATACAAATTCCACCCAGGAACATCGTCCATTAACGCTTACCTGCTTTACAGTCCACAGATTCAACAAATGAGGTAACTTTGTTCGGCGAATTTTATCACAACAACTTTTCTTATGGGGCTGAGCTTATGCTTAGTACAAAATTGTCAGAATTGTATGGTGAAGATGCGAGAGCCATCTCTGTGGATGATTGACTTCCTCAGATGTGAACGACTGGACCGTAGATAATACAGCATCAGGGCTTAATTGTTGCTAAATTACCAACACAGTGGCATCATTTGTACTAGAACTATGACTCACCATAGGTGGACTACGTCATAGAGCGTCCACCATGATAACGGTAGCCGTTGTCACTCACCTCGACTATTTATCGTAACTGCCAGGCCCGTGTCTATGTGCAACCCCGATTGTGAGGCCTCATCTACGCACCGCAACCTAATCCAGTGATTAACGACTGCCTCTCATTTTCATACCTGTACTCGATGTTGCCTTACTTGGCTACTTATCGTACCTGCTAGACCCGTGTTTGTGTGCGGCGTTGATTCTAAAGCGTTGATTATGCGCTATAAAGTACTCTGCCATACTAACAACCCAAAGCGATGTCGCTTATCTCTTTTACTTGCCAGTATTGTCACAATGCTGGTATTTACGCGAATCAATAAATACGAGGCCTCAATTATGCACACAAACCTAATCTAACAGCGAAAGACATAGTCACAACAGTGCGCGATACCGCACACCGTGGCCACTTATCGTAATGGCTAGGCCTGTGTCTACGCGCAACGCCGGACGTGAGGCCTCAACTACGCCCGGTAGCCTAACCCTATTGCCAACGACCACGTCACACTCATAACCGTACTCGATGCCGCCTAACAAAGCTTCTTATAGTGACTTCCGGGCCCGTACACAGTCGCGTAACTGACCAATGCCCCGGCTATACATAATAGTCTAATTTAGCATCCATCGGCATTCCTTCATATACACACATTGTACGTCTGACGACCCCATGGCTACAAAATACACAACCACTTTTAGCAAATCATGTTTCCATTTATTGGTTGCATCGATACAAACGCAACGTGTGGTCAATCAAGTTCTCAGTTTCAGGAAGCCGCTTTTACTCGACAGGGTTCCAAGAAGGAAAAATGTATAGTCGACATATGTATATACGGGCATATAAGTATATGTATATATACGACCCGTACAAACATTCCGCGGTATCATTTGTAACGCATAGTTAAACAAAGTTGTAGTGGCCAACTCACCAAGTGCTTAATAAATCCCGTTGTCCAAAATTCCAGATGGGTGTCGACGCTAAAGCAGTAGTCTTGCCGTTATAAAGGTAAACTCACTACCTGCTCCTTGGTGATAATGAGGCAGCCATATGTACATCGGTTAATCAGTCGCGGGGTTCAATAACCACGCGCACTATTGGGGCAGCGAAGTTAAAGCTAAGAAGTGGTGTGTAACTGTCAGCGGTGAGACCAAGTGGTATAGGCTTGAGCCCTAGGATCCAAAGGCCACTTGCGTCCATAAACGTGCGCCCATGGATACAGCCGTAAAGCAGACCTAGTGAGTGGACTGGTACTTGGTGTCAATTCTGCTCATTAGGCGCACAAACCCGTACTTCATTTCACTTCCTCCACCCGTCACCAGTACCACGTAGGTAAATAGTATTGACTTGTAGCCACCCCATACTCAGCCGCAGTAGCAGTCTCGACAGCTAGGGGCTATTTTCTGGGAAACCGATCAGCTAGTGTGCTTGCATTTGCAATTTTTTGCATCCGATTATATATAAATAAGCCTCCACATGGAATTGCACGTCCCAGCTTAATCACCTCAAACATGACGTCGGATACGACGCTGTCCAGAAACCGAAGTATGTCGGTGTAGCGATGGCATGACACTGCCACGGACAGTTTGATAGCAAACCCGCAATTAACCACTTCCTACTCTTGTCTGTACCCTATCGCCCGCTTCGTCCATTACCTGCAACTACGGACAAGCTCAGGCGTTATTCTGAATGGAAAATTATGATTACACCCGTCGCTATGCCACCCGCCAATTCGGAATAAACATTATTACATTACACTTAGTGGATGCAGAATGCATATCAAAGGACGGAATGACCTTGGTCAGTTCATCCAAAAGCACTACACCTTTTCTTTCTCTTTGACGAGGGAAAAGATGTCCCCATACTCCATATCGACAAGGTTTTCGTCAATAACAAACGTTAACGACCCAACCAAGATGCTCATACACGGGGCTGTCCACAGGCCCAAGTTCGGCGACTCCAGTGTGGAATGCTGGGTTCATTGGTCAGCACCACCAACGCGACGAAAACGAGCTTGCGTTTTGTAGTTGATAGCTTCTTCACGCACATGTTTTAAGTTATCAAATGATTGAGTTCTCGTGTCCTCCTCTGTCCCCCGCTTTTCGCTGCTGTCAACTTCATTACCGAAACTTGAATATGCTGCTTGTGTGAAACCATGGATCAAATATCAACTGGGCATATTTCGTCAGGCATGGAAATCGAGGAGGAAAAATTACTGCCGGAACATGAGAGTAAAACATTGATGCTTTAGGAAGAGGGTTCACGTTGGGCGATGATCGAGAGACATGACTCGTGCGTAAAACTGGTGGGAGAACTTTGCCTAGAGGATGTCCGATTGTGCAAACAGCATAACGCCTGATTATGATAAGCGGTGGGCAGCAGAGTCACCTAAGCAGGACATAATATGCTGACCTTGTTGCTGCGGATGTATTGATGAAAGAAATACCTTTGTCCAACTCAACAAGTCTCAAGGTTGTCTCCCAGGTAGAGCAACATATGTGTCCGTAGAGATGGCTGAATTTGGGGTTTATTCAATTGTACAGTTTCAGCCGATGCTCTGGCAGTTTTAACCTCCATTGGTCGCGTGATGTAAAGTTTCGTGGGCCAATCGTGCGTGAATTTCAAACGCTATACTGGATGCAATTACTTTCATCAGGATATCAGCGATCACAAAAATGTAGTGACGGCACAGGTCCGTTCAGAAATGTGCATATATAGAGATTGATGTTATTGAAACCGCAGGGCAGGCAGAGTACATATTCTAACAGATTGGGTGACATGGGAGAAAACATTGAAGCAGAGCACAGTGTGCGTGCGTTGAAACCAAAACCACAGACTCAAGCCTCATCCAGGTATAAGAATAGCTCCAGGCTAGATAAAAGGGGTTAAAATCCTACCACCACCTGTCTGGGGCTCACCACGGATACAGTCAAGTTTCAGTTGCGTTACGATACTCCCACACATATATGACGCTTTACGAGCAGGGCGAAAATGATTCATAAACACCTACCTCGTCCAAACGACCCCATACTTCAGTCCATTTATTCTGGATATGATCTTGCAGCGTTCACCTCCGAAATTATGTCTCGTAAGGCCATGGCCACTGTTCTTTTAGAGTATCCCTCAAAGCCCGAGGCCAAACGTATGGTTCATACGTGCTGGATGGTTGGCGGATGGAATGAACCTAAGAAAACACATTGTGGCGGATGCACAGCGTAGCGCAACGAAATATGATAGTTGTACTGTTCCTTAGGTACTAGCTCCGTAATTTCACCGTGTTGTATATTGCTTCTATCCTTTCTTGTGCCCACTTATCTTTTGCATTTTCCCCCTTAGATTCATACCATAATTTACTCCCAGTCACACTGAGTTTACCCCAAATAGAACTACCAGCTTTTAATGACATCTAATGCTGCCTAATGTTGCGTAAGAAAATGAAGCAAGCTTCCAAAACTTAGCAAACGGCATTACTGTGAGAACAAAAGGAATTCATTAGTTTAGTGTGAACTTCTGTCAGACCGTCTGGCTGTCCTAGACGTGGGTGATTGATCTCTCCTTTTTCCAAAAACGTACCGTGCGTCGTTATTAACGCAGAAATAATATCCGACTACTCTATTTTTATGAAACCAGCCGCTTTTTTTCAAAACGTTTCCGCTTGACCAAGATCAAATTACCGTCTATATAAGCAATCCATACGGATCACAAGAAGGCGTCTTGCAGCAGCGTTTGTTCTCAAAGGATCCATGCGCAACTAGCCCACTGTCAATCAACCACGTCTCAAACAATGAAGAATAATCGTTGTATAAAATTTACATAAACTCAACGACTTTCAGGGTTCCATACGTTATAGATAACCCATGTATCATCTGTTATGTTGACAATGAAATTCCCCACGCTTTTTCTGTCCCCATTTGTAACCTCCGCTCCTGTTTTGTGTTTAGTGTGTATACATGAACTGACGCTTGTTTGTCCTTACCACTTCACCCATTTGGCCTTGAGGTCATCCGACCATTTGTATCTGACTTTGCACGTGTGACTGTCGCACGTTGGAGCCTGTTTGCTCCCTTGCTTTGCACTTTTGAAGTCCAAGCGGACTGTTTGTTTTGGACGCGTATCTACTGTCG
>NW_008751659.1:419354-447238 GCF_000715545.1 Opisthorchis viverrini | reverse complement strand
ACCACAAAACTTGTAAATGTTATGCTGGGCTTTCGTTTAGAGCAAGTTGCTGTGGCAGCCGACATTGAAGGGATGTTGCTACAGGTCAAGGTTTACCCCTGTGCTAGAGGTGCTCTGAAGAGCCTTGTAGCACAGGCTAACCGACGGGAGGGAAATGATGTCACGTGCCCACTAAGGTCTCGGTTCTCCTGTTGGATAAAGCTACGGGTCGTGGCTTGGTTACTGCGTTACAGGCAATACCTATTGATTAACACGGGCAGAGCGAGGAAAGGGGCTCTACTTTCCGGTGCTATCAGAGTATCCGAACTCCGCCAAGGACGTAATTGTTTGATAAAGATGGTGCAATCCAGTCACTTCGCGCAAGAGCTGCATCAGGTTAACCCTTCTGTACTGGATGCGAAGAGTTCCAGCTTACGAAAATTGTCACCTGTTTTGATCGGTGGCATTTTGTGCGTGGGAGGTAGACTCAGTTACTCGAATTACAGTCAGTCACTCAAACACCCAGCTCTTTGGAGCCGAAATCCAGTTACTGCCTTGATCATACGTCACCTTCATGAAGCAGACAGGCACTGCGGAGTAGGGGAGGTCTTGGACTCTACTCGACTGCGATATTGGATTATCAATGGGACCGGCGCCGTCAAGCGAGTGATTGATGTGTTCTGTTTATGCAGGCGACGGTCCGCACAGCTCGGTACACAAATGATGGCTCCATTACCGGCAGACAGAGTAGGAGTGGGTTGGTGCCCCTTCGGGTGCTTGGGGTGGACTACTTTGGACCTTTTAGAACCAAAGGCGGCCGTTCGCAAGAAAAACGCTATGGCTCTATCTTTAGCTGTCTGAAGAATAGAGCAGCCCATTTGGAAATGGCAGGCAACCTGTCGACAGATTCATTTCTACAATGTTTGATGCGCTTCGCTGGTAGACGTGGCAAGCCCACCGGTATCTACCACTCATTCTGGCGTGTCAGCCTCTCCAGGCGCACAATCAAGCACGCTGGATAGACGCTGACAACCAGCATGCCACTACACTGATTAACACCAATTCATGCAACTTCTCTGACTTGGAACGGCAGAGATCATACGAAACCACTTGAAAAATACTTGGGCCTGGTTGTATCCCCAAGCAGCTTCAACAAGGCGCTGTTATTCTTCTTATCCAAGGCAGGAAAAAGTCTTTCATATATGCGACAACATCCAATGCCGGTGCTAGCCGCAGTTTTCTCCAAAGCGATCACCATCTGGTAAGACCCAAGCATTTCGGCTCATTTCAACGGATCCGAAAGCGAAAACGTTGGTCATGGACTAATCGTTTTCAAATACAAAACCGGCCAAAACACTCATACTTGTTGCGGCTTGGCCTCAAACCGTTGTATGTCCTGAAAAGGGCGAAACACGACGCATACCACTATCATCCACTCTTGAACCTAGGCGATCAAAGTTGAAGAGGCCCATAAACGTGCCAAACCATATTATAAAGTATGCACATTTATCCTTACCATCTTAAGCATCTCACCACCATTATCCCGCCATCTCTGGTAGCACGGGTATTTCAGCAGTAGCCGGTGGTTTTGAGCTTGGCCTGTAATTCGCGAAATCCATTAAAGTAGCTTAGTGGTGTCTGTTTGTTGCTGATGGTTTTGGCTGCCAACCCACCGAAATACAAGCGAGGGACAACTGCTGTTTCGTCCGATTTAAATATCCGTGGCGTAGCCTGAAACTGACTTGAGAGGTTCTTGGCTGGTACCACCCTTGTGGTATCTAAAGCCGCACCACCCCAACTCCAATTCATCAGCCAGACATAGCACATGCTTCTTCCTTTTGTTCCCTGAAGTAAACACATATAAAATATAAAGAGCTTATTGCTCTCTTGATATCAGAGGTCACCGCTAGCGATTGTCGGCTGTTTGCGACTCGTTTTATTCGCTGTTTGGAGCTGACATTATTGACTCAGTAACTGGTGGACAACACTCTTGCCTTTCTGTTAAGTTTACGTTGCAGATTCTAGTTAAACTGGAGTCCCTACCTATTATCTAGGAGGCTGTCGCTCTAAAAGTCATTATCTGTCTTCTGTCTTTCTTTACACTACCTCCCACCTTTGCATAACGAAGACCACTTCATCTGACTTAAAAACTACTACGGTTTCGTGTTTGACTCAACATGTCATCACCCGTACCAACTAGTGCAATGACTGGCTCACTGCACGTTACCTTTTTGGCTAACTCACTACCTTCCGGAAATTACGCGACTGCTCTTGCCCTGGCCTTACGCCCTCTGATCAACTGATGCTAACTGCAAAATGAGGACATAATTCTTGTCATCAATGGTAGACTTTTGCATCGTCATATGAAAGTACTGGAAACTCAGCCAGCAGAAGCACAATAAAAGTGATTTGTTATCCTTGTACTACCTCCGTTAGCCTTTAGTTCCCAAGACGGCCAACAAGAATCCACCCTTTTATAGGTGTATTAAGCTCAGTGATCTTCCCCCTATTCGATTTTTTGTTGCACACCATTTTATCTGAAACCTCCCAGCACTTAACAGATGCTACTTATCTCGCCTCATTTCCTCCTTTTCCAAAGTTCCAGATTTCGGTGGTCCAGCTCCGAACATCTAATGTTATCGTTTTCACTCGAGCCGGCTTATCCCCGGCTTACCCCTACATAGCACTTCAACCGAATAAAGGTTGCCCGTGACTCTACACCGGCCCAACTGTACCCCTTCTTCTTTATAAGCCAACTGCCACAAAAACGCGCGCACTATGTCCGATTACCGATTACCTTGATGTTTGCTACTGGACCGCTCAGGAATCTAAGCGACAGTGCAATGATGACACGGCACCGCCATGCTCACTCTGGTAACACTCCCTTAACCACTTTGTTTCCACTCTCTACTGACAACTTTCGCACAATTAGGCCTTCAGTTGCAACTACGAACAAATTCTAAACCCGGCCCCAAATGCCTCTGGAACGAGTTCATTCTAGCCCACTGACCCTGTCATTCTAGTTTGTTTCTGCAGGAAGCTATTCGACCCAATGCAGTAGCACTATCTCTCAAGCGAAAATATCTTTTATACATGACTTCCAACCAACAGCGACACCAGTGGGCCTACTAGGTTTCAGTGTAAACCAAGTCTCAAAGGTGTAACTTGCCGTCAGTCCACACTTGAAATTCTTCCACCTCTTTATCCAACTTTCTCGCTTGCCGTGATCCTTGAGAATTACTCAACCACCGAAGGTAACTCACGGCCAGCAACAATCTTATGCTTCAGTCCAATTCAACCAGCTTCATCATTGAACTGGTCGTACGTCGTGTCCCACTGTCCCAGTTTTGGCTTCCACATCTTCGATGACAACGCGATAAGTTTATCTTCTTAGTTTTACCACCTTCCCTTTGGTTTGTTGCCCGCAATGCTCAGCTTGTATCAGCATAATCAGGCCTCAGTTGGCATGTTTCCTGTACTTTGAAAAACAAACCTATTATAATTATATCCAAACCCATCGCTACCATCAGTTGATCTTCTCATTCCAAATGACCAACCACTTCATGCCGAGAGCTATCCCACCAAGGCGGCACCTGACCAAAGCTCCTTGGGCAATGCTTCGCTGCCCCCACCCATTTACCAAATTCGTTCTCATTGATTGCGTAGGTTTTTGTTACGTTTGGAAAATGAAGTGTAATCCGCTTCATTTGCATAAGATAGTGCCACCATGGCCGTACAAATATACTGTCAAAATTTTTACCAGATTTTCCTGCAAATTTATTTAGAAAATCAACCACAAAGATCTAATGTTCCTGACCCACAACAGCCTCTTCTACCTTACATGATATAGCTCCATGATGTCTTACTCCTGTCCGAAAAATCCAACACATTTCAGCTTCGAACTCACCCACGGCCATTTCCGGGCCGTGGAATCAATTCACTCTGTTTCAATTTTACGGAATTGCCGATAGGTTTCCGTAAATGCTCCCCAATATCAGTTGAAAGAGCATGGCCCTGTGTCCTCTCTTTTGGTGCCAGACCCTTTCCGCATTATCTGACCTCCATATGGAGGTTCTACAAAAATATGTCCTTAACTACTTCCTATTGATCATTTACAATAATCCTTCACCGTATACGTTTGTCTAGATGCATAGCACGGTTATATGATGACGTGCTCATATCGGGGGAAACTGTCCATCTCCCTTCCGCTCGAACTTGTCTGGGTTATTTCAAAACGAACGAAAGCGAAGCCTTGCGAAATCCGTCAACCTTTTTTACTCGTTCGCATTTCCAGAGTAAATGCCTGGCAGCAGAATCTTCCCTGTGCAAACCCCCCTTTGTGCTCTTCTTTCTCATGGCAAGAACAAATGACAGTTTCTTTATTTCCTACGGCTTCTTCCGGTGGGCTATATTTCCATTATGTCCAGCTTCCGTGAGAACACCAAATTCAACCGTAGAACACCTGAGTGCAACGTTTTTGTTTCAGCAGGTTTTCATTGGAGAACAATTGAAAAGTTTCTCCCTTCCGTTACTTGTCTCAACTGCAAACGACTTAACTTTATACCTCAAACTCTGGTGTCCCTATGGATGCCTGATGTGAACGTTCAGTGTCTTGCTAGGATCTGTTCTTTTATCCGTGATACCAGTTATCATATTCAAGAGGTGATATACGAAAAAGCCGTCGTGATTATTCACACGAATTTCAATCATCTTCTGGAACAGATTTATTAAGGTGACAGCCTGCGGGCAAAGAATGTACACCTTAAAACAACCTGTGATTTGAATAATATTTTTTATAACTTCTTATTTCCCGCTTCTACCCCAGAAGGTATTCATATGGCTATCTTCGCGTAGTATCCGCACCTATTTGTCCTGCGCCCGTCAGCCTTTCCTTAATTCTATGAACACTTCTGGTGGTGTCAGTGATCCAAATGCCGTTTATATCACTGTCATTTGAAAGTCGACATTATGTTCTGGCGCAATCAGTCTGGTGTCCCCACAACAAAGTAGGACACCAGTCTTGCTCTTATTAATACCTACCAGAAGTGCAAGTTATTGGCCGGGCAAGGAAGAACGTTTTACCTCTTGTTCACCAGCACACGTTGATGAACGCCTGAAAGCGTAAAATTGTGCGATACTGCAACTACAGGATAATTTTCGGTTCCATAAATATATCATTAGGTCTTCTATCTTGTATTTTGGATATTCAAAATAGCTGCAACCTATTGAGGCCTGGTAAGTTTTGGGCATAAGTTAACCAGTATAAAGATTTGGTTTATACCCATTTTCTACTGCACCACATCAGATACCACCGGCAAACGTGGTAAGGGATGACTGTTCCCCTGCTGTAAGCCATCGATTCCTGAATTGTAAATTGCATCAGTGCGCTTATCGAAGCCACTAGATCTATGGTGGCTAATATGTATCCTGGTTTGCATTTTAAAAACTCATGACAAATACTGATCGCACTGTGTTTTCTAGCGCCCAGTGAGATTCCTGCTCGCTTGCGTATTGTTGTAAAGAGCCTTTTATGTCACATTATGCGTTGAAAGCCATTATTGCTGATAAAAATAACTTTTTTGGGCATTGCGTATAAAAGTAAATATTTTCCTCCTGGCCAACACGCGTTCGTAGTTTGGGGTACCGCTCGAACATGCTGTCAACCCTTACAATAATTGTTGTACCTCCTTTGTACGCTGCTCCCTAGATGGTGCCAGATACTTACACAAAGCCAATAAAGGTTTAATATTACATTTGTAACTATAAAGTTTTCCAACGCTAGTGCAAATGGATTTCATAACTGTTTTCTGGTTGCATGTATATGCTTCATACACGATTTGCAGTAAACAGCTGTGCGCCCAAATAATGATTTTTTTCCTTCCACTAACACTTCAATCGAGAGAGCTGCCTATTTGTTTTTCATCAGGGCTTATCCCAGATGCCACCGGCAGCTTTGTCAGTACATCTACTTCCATGGTCAAGCAAACAGGTATGATCCGATAAATATTATCTTGTAAATGCCGTTTTTCAGAGTAACGTCTCCACTATCTCAAAATAAGCTAGTTTTCACAGCTTTTTCTCTGTGTTTTGATGCAAAAAGCTAGGCAAATGCGCCTTGTTAAACGTGGCAAGTATTTGCGACGTTTAAACTTAGCTACTTGCAAGTATAGTATGTGAGACATCGTAAGGGCAAAGTCTGTTCGACAAGTATGGCACTACGGATACAATGTGAAGAAGCTAATATATTATATCAGTTTCTATTAAGCGGTGTGAGCACATCAGTTTTACTGTTTGAGCAGGCAAAATTAAGAAACCTATTTATTCCTGATACTCAACCGGTAAATGCCCTTTTCCGCGGAACTTTCGTGAGTCCAACAAAATTTTACGTAAAAAGTTTTCACTGTCATAGGCCAAAAAGCACCCCAAAGTGCCTCAATTTTGTGATAATTCAATCTCGCTTCTGAATTATCGGCGTGCATTGGATTTTAAACTTACAGCGTTATGGCTCCAGATACGGCTTCGATCGTGCCTGTTGAGAAGTTGGCAGCCGTCCGGCCCTCATCCTTTTCAGCATTCGAGAAGGCAATAAAAGGATTGCTGCAGCAAAGTTATATGATATCTGTAAAGCAGTTACTAGAAGCAATAATGTGCCGTTTTGTGTTATGCCAAAGGTGTGCCAAAAATGCAGCAGCCAGCCGGCAGAACCAACGGAAAGTAAAGGAATCTGCAGAAGCCAGTAAGTTTAGCGCATTTAAAAATAACGAAATATATGCACAGTATCGATCGTCCAGTAGCTTTTGTTTGAGAAAACACACTGGAACAACCGTTCTGTTACTTCTTATTATTTTTCTTGCACCGATCATAAGGTTTCTGGGGGTTTTTTACAATCAAATTCTGGTAAGTTGACATGTGACTGATGAGAAGTTGCGCACATCCAGGGCCTTGTTGAGGTGTGAAACTTAAACGTGTGCATTGAACCATTTCTAGTTAGTGAATTCGGTGGTTTCCTTACCACTTAAAATATATACAACTACCACCGGCAATGTGATGGGTAACTGGGTTGTAAGGTGGCAGATAGTATGCCTTTGGTCCTTTCGAGGCCTTGTGAGTCCGAACCTGTGAACGTTGGTAGAAGGCCGTTGCAGCAACATATGCTCTTTCGGATGGCAGTAGATAGCACTATTTTTACGCTTCACGGATGTTTAACATTTCAGTTGAACACAAGCGACAAAACTAATTGGGTAATTTCTGAAAGTGATCAACGTATGACCGGTCAAATGACTACGTATGCGTTTTTTCCGTTCTGAGGCATCTCGGTAGGCGAAGATCGCTGTTTTGCAAGGAATGCTGTATCTTATTACGTCGAATTTTGCAGTAGTGAACCTTGCACTGCGTGCGGTGACGATCTTCAGGCTTATCTCTATATGATTAATTTATATGTGCTGCCTAGCCCACAGCCCGTCCACGAAGTGCACAGGTATGCTGGTCAAGTTGTCCGCAAAGGGAGCCCTCCATGAATCTGGATTGAAGCACAAAATCTCTGCACATTGTCTGTGTGAGTCCGGATTCCTAAGCTCAGAGTAGAGCAAATTGGCGGTTGTGAGTAAACGGGAAAATACTAGTACCGATCCCGTAGAGCGCCAGTTTGAGGAAAAAGAAAATGATGATTTCTATGCGCTTATAATGGCCACTGGTTCCAATGAACGAAGCACCATACATTCCAGCTAAGTTTCTTTTTTGAAGGCATCACCTAAATGAAATAATGCCAAAAGATTGAGACACTAAGGATCAATTTGTGGAAGTACGGTTCTCAAAGTTCGTCGCCACTGAAGTGTCCACTTTGTAGGGTAAGCGTTGCTCCACGTATGTTAGCTGCTCACACCATTGCGGTATTTCGGTGAGGTAACTTATATCTTCTACTCTATTCTGGATATCAACAGCTTGCCAAGCTACACACCAGAAAAGCCATAAACTTCCTGCAAGAGCATACGCAATAGTAAAAATACTAAAAACAGGCAACTTTTCATCTCATCGGAGTTGTATCATTGACGCCTACGATTCAGGGTGGATGGGCTAAACGTATATTGCTCGTAGCTAGTTGACTGGGGATTGTGACCCCCAACCGCATGCTGAGCATATAAGTCGGCTTGACTTATCCAGCCGTCGCATTATTGTTGACGTGAATTACGGGTAGCCGGTTAAATAAGCATCGTGGACCCATAGTCAAAAGTTAGCCGTATGTGTCAGCTAACTTTTAATTGCAGTGTGTGTACACAATGGCAGCCCACTTTACTTAGGCTGTAACACAATAATAGGCGTTATGGTGATCTGCCCACTGTGTGTACTTCTACCTGCCAACCATCTGACAAATTTATGGCACCCACTATCAAAAACCTGCTGGGCTTCGCCATTTTCAATGGAGAAGTCAGTTGTAGTTAACCACAACACTGGACCAACGGGCTTAGATCATCATCTCTTACAATCATTATGTTCTAAAAACCTCGTAGGATTTAGCCAAGTCTAATTACTGTGTCCATCACGAAGGTTGCATTGTACTCACTACACAAGATTCGTTATTCGTCTGGTGAAACGGGGTATAAAAAGCAAAATTTAATTAAAGAAGTGACACTTCCGTGCATTTCGCGTCCACAAAAAATGTAGACTTTAGCAATCACAGTTAAATATTTCATTTTTAGAACTATTTGCAATTCTTGTCCATTGCGAGTGATTTGCGTTTTACTGCAATTCGCGATATTTTGTTTCATTAGGCAATTTTGTTCCTATTTGTACCGATGGATGACCTTGAAGATTGGCACAATTAAACAAAAACTGTACACAGAATTTACAGATGAATGTAGCAAACATAAATATTCCCAACTATGAAATGGTAACCCTGAAAATCTCGTCGTTTTTGAGAATTCTATTGCATTTGGCGAATACCGAGTGGTGTATTCGGTGGACGCGTTGTACAAAATTCAAAAGTTTTTTTCAGTTCGTGGCTTAGAGTTACAGGGAAGCAAGCTTTTCAACGGAGCGCGAAAACAGTAAAGATGGAAAAGCGGATATAACGACATTCTACGACAGCTTTCTCCGTAATCATTTGCAGGGAACTCGCAGACGGCATATGTGCGTTTCAGGAGGCTACAAATCTGCCGCAGCCCCAATTTGGTGTAAAATTACTTGGATATATCCTCAAGCTTTTTCAGGGTATTCTGTTTAGGTTCAAGATGACATACAGTGTTTGGAACGCTGCATTTATCCTGTGGACAGTTTTGATATACCATGTCTTTAAAATTTCCTTCGCTGACGGTTGTCTCATGAACCGAAAAATTTCACGTGTGGGCTGAACATATCTTCGGGTCCTCACTTCCTCAGATCTTTCACATCTGGAATAAGGCTTTCACTTTCCGGACAGATCGTTTTCTGTTTGGATGACACAAGTTGCATGATGTATAAAGCTACCGAAGATTTCTGTTTTTACTTTCGGCCTGCTTGGCATGACCGTACAGGATAGTGTGGAAAAAACGCCGTGAAAATTAAACAGTGAAATAATGAAAATGCGACTTCAGGTGAATAATACAGGTAGTACCATACGAAACAAGTTAATTGTTCCAGCGTTCGCTTATTTTATCCTTCCTTGCTGTGGCCACTTACATCAAAATTTACAGCCTTGTTTGTTTCACCATCGCTAAACAATACCTTAGTCGAAAACAGGTTGTAAACCAGGTTATACTCAACTGCGATTTTGTTCACCGTAAAAATTAATTTCGTGGAACGTTTCGATGACCTATAATCCAAACGGAATTATAGGCGAAATATTTGGGCCACGTCCTGAATTTAGTCTTTTGGGCACGTAATATATGCAAACGTCAAAAGACAACGATTGTTATTGTCCTGGCTGTCGACTGATAATGTCAGAACCAATTTTTGGGCTGAGTTCTGCTGGTCGAATTAAACTATACGTTCTACCAATTTTAGCTACTCACATGATTTGCTATTCAATTGAAATTAGATCGTTAAGTCAAAGAGGTGGTAAGCATAGCCTTATTTTCTCATGAGGAAGGAAGCCAGCTTTCCACACGCTCGAACCAAAACCGTTTTATCTAACCTGAAATGCACTGGTATAAACGGTGTGCTTAATAATTATGGTGCATTGTTTAATGACTGCTTTATAATTCCTTCAATCATTGTTTCGGATAAAAGTTCAGGAGTGATTTCCGTCGTGGTTTTGTGAGCACAATACTCTGGCGTGGACTAAAATCCCATAGATAGTCCATTCATGGCTTTTCAAAGCCATGAGGCGTTATCCACGGGAATGTCTTTTTTGTGTGCATCGATTTGAGTGAATGTCGTTGTTGAAATAGAGAGATATTTCTAAAAAAATATCGGGCTGTCACCTGCACTTCCTTTCATTAAATTTTTAAACTTTTTCTTGCACTCTAGTTAATAATGCGAGTTGTGCTTCGATTTAGCATCTCCACTCTGTGCTATAATGGGGGGGAAACTACCAGAACGCTCATGTAATGATGATTTTCTGCCAGGTATTTCTTTTGTGCTTTCCCCTGACGTAGGAATTAGAACGATCAGGCGAAATGATCCATTGTGCACTCTAACAGGTTTAAATTTTACCGTATCAGTCCACATTAAAAGTTAAAGCCGTTCTGCACCTCGGCAATACGTCCAGTGTTTGCTAGCTTGGGCTAGTTTGTAGGCTACATTTCATGTCGCATTTGATCTCCTTGCTTGGCCCAGCAGGTTTCTTGCAGACGTTTGGCCGTAAGCAATGATGATGCCCTTTCGCAAGCTACATTTGCAATCCAGCCACTAAGCCCGGTGCGCAAATCAACTACAGCCTGGTCAATAGCCAGTCTTCTTTTCATTTGCCAAAGTCCTGTGTTCACTCATTGAATAGCTGCCACTTTCTCGACTATTCAAGGCAGAGCCGTATCTGCAACAGCTTCCAGCTTTTGGTTAACAACTATCAGCACAATCACCGAAATACTCAAGCTTTCTCAGATTCATTCTTCTAGTTTCTTGTTTCTAAAAGTTACAGTCAATCGCCACGAGAAAAACAGGGCCCCTCTGTTCTGGCCTCCTGCGTTGTGGTTTAAGCTCCATCCCCGAATTGTAGCGGTCAGATCGTGCTTCAGATTTGTATATTTTTGAAAAAGAAGAAGCCCTTTCAACCGTTCCCCTCGTCCTTAGATCCACTGCCGTTAGATAGGGCCAGTTAGTTCATCATTCTCATTGGATAATGCCAATTTTTTATGTGACTGCTGCGCTTCTATGCATCACTGGACCCATACAAGTGACGTTAGTTGTTTCGTTATTCTGACTGCGCCACCATACTCTTAGCTGGCGGCAGGCTGCCCACCAGTTTGGAATAAGTGTTGCTATCACCATAATTATTATGTAGTTCGCGATTGTGCGTGGCTCATTTAGTTGGTCCATCGTGTCACGTAATGGTTTTCGACCATCTTCACCCCCGCCATGTGCACATTATCTCCTAGAGCTTGTCCATTGCAAAGTTTATCCATAGTCCGTTTGCTCTACATTTGTCGAATAATTATTTGGCCTTCTTGAGTATTCGACTTGGAATAATTCGGTTCAGGTTTGCTGGAGAACATATGCTCACACTGGCTTACTGGAGGAAAACACTTCCTCGTGATTCCATGAATAAATCCAGGTCGGCTTTCTTCATTTTTAATCTTGACGTGTTGAGTATTCGCCATGTACAATTGTTTTGCCCCATGACCGTAAACAGTAATCTAAAAACTCGGTAAGCACTTACCTTTCCCGATTATTTTGTGGTCTAGATTAGATGTGTATCAGTCAGCATCAGGCAAATAATTGGAAGCTCGTTTTACATTATTAGGTTACCTTCTCAAGCCTCACTGGCGATCGGTTGGAATGTTGCAAACGGCTTTTCTAAGAGAACTACCTATTAACCCGAATTCACCAATGTCGTTCGACCGGCACCCATTAGCCGCACAATGCTCTCAGATGAAAAACTTCTACGTGTATATTAACAAGTTTTGCGCTAAAAGGTTGCATTTTGTCTTCATGTGCTCAAACAGAAACCATCGTAATATACGCACACATTTTTGCAGCTCACCGAATCTCATTGTCCGCCGGAGCAATCGTATCCCTGGCGAAAGAGTCTAGTGGAATGATTTTCCAGTATTACTGGGACCCCATGATGCCTAAATAGGGCACAAAAGTTCGGACTGGCACTCTGAACTCAGTTGTCAGATCGCTTTAATCCATCAGAGACACGGCATAGCTGTCGAAAATTCTATTCCATTATGCAAATACTGAGCGCCTGTTGAACCGACTGACGGCTTCCTGGTTTAGTAGCCCGCAGTGGTCTGGCAAACGATCCAAATCTCTATCTCTGACGTTCACTCTGCCATACCTAGACACGTGGTACCGAACCAGGCGAGGATTTTCTGGTGTGGCTACCCAATTGTCAAAAGATGACCTCTGCACACCATTGAACACTCGTGTTTCTAGGTTTTCTCCTCTTGTCAGTTAGAATTTGGACACAGGCATACGGCGTCCTTGATGTCCCCTTTTGAAGGGTGTTGGTCCTTTCGTCAGTTGTCTTTCTTAATTCGGAAATATGCTTTGCCTTCCCTGCTCTGCGTCTCCAATTCCCTAGGGCTTAATCAAGTTCTACTATTCATAAGCTTTTTTCAATCTGTAAAACCTCGGTTTGGCTGCTATCCTTATTCGGTCTTGCATGCACGAGTTCGAATGATAATAATTCATCTACCGGATCACTTTCTCCGCCTTCCCGAACGAAAAGCGCTCCTGAGGTCAAATTTTGATTTATCTCTCACTATCATCGGTCACTCTATATTTTTCCGAAACCGGAAAATCGTCAAATTTACTGTCAGGCATTTTAAAGCAATTCTGCTCATTGAGTTGTCATCACGGGTTGGTCTTCAAGTTTTGCGCACATCAACTGCATGGCGGCTCCCTAAAGGCATTGTCGCAATACACTTTCTGATGCCCCTATCCATGATAATACGAAATCTCCTCCCAAACTCTGGCCCCTATGCGCTATGTAGGCTTGGATGCAGCAGCTTTCCATATGTCCTCCTTAATTCTCCTTCCAATACAGGGTCGCCCGCAAGCCGCAAAGGGTTCACCGCGATGTATTGCCACTGTCAAGAATGTGTGTGAATCGAAGGAGTGGCTGATCATATTTCAACCACTGCAGCTTTTCACATACCGCTTCGTCTACGATAAAGCGATTTAATCAGTTCTGCATTGGCAAACACCATAGCACTTGTTATCCTCAAACTATAGGAGACTTCGCCGGAGGCAATCGTTTTTACGTCAATCAAAAGATTTTTTGGCACGCCACCATCTAGCACGTCCGCTGGTTTGGTATTGCAATTGGTTTCTCCAGCTGCATGAAAATCCTGACAGACAGAATCAAGATCGTTGCAACAAAGTGAGGTCCGGGTTACAAAATATCGCAACAAGCACCCAAATTTGTCTGCTGACGTTGTGTCATGTTCTGTGTCATGTTGTGACTTAAGTAAATACTGAGGGTACAGATGGGTTCACATTGCAGGCGTGTTTTCCTCTTTAAAAGCCGCAGAATACAGTTCCTTTTTACAAAATGAAATAGATTTTGGTGAGGACTGAAGCATTTTAAAAAGTTTTTCTTGAATTTCGCATTTGCATTGGCCGTTTTTGGGTGAAGAAAAATTGAGTGTCGGTTATGTGAAACTTGTCTGACCGCAAGTATGTCGTGCCAATGCACACTCGGCTTAGCTCGTTTGGAGAAAATCTGATGAGTAGTGCTTTATCAGAGCATTTTTGGCTGCCGACTTGAGCACAAGAGCTGTGAGTAATTTAAACGTTCGCCTGTGTCACTTTTAGATACACGGAACCGTCCGAAAGCATGAAAACATTACCTTACAGGAAACCATGACCAAGCAACACCGTATATTCCAAAACGCCATGATGGTTGCTGTTTCGCCCTAGGTTTACTTCATCAAGAGGTTAGCTTAGGTTTGGCCAGCTTGGCAGCGCGACTAAGAGCTAAACAAAGAGCACAAATAATCGCTTGACAAAAAACCATAACTACACAACTGGCTCGCGTGCTGATGTGAAGTGCAGTAGCAATATTTACTCCTGAGGCTCTATTTGTGGGGCAAAATTCTCCGGTCGTACAACTATATGGAAACTAGTGTGCATAGGTAAACACTCAGTGACTGACGACTGAAGGCTCACGATGGGTAACAAATTGTTTTGAGAAGTTACCCGTTCCACCCGTTCCACCTGCTATTTTTAACTTAGGGTTTCTACAGTCTGGTGTTAAGCAACCCTACCGGTGATTTCAGAATTTAAACCAAAGGACTTGATAACCTTGAAAACTTATATAAATACTGACAACACTCACCAGGAAACCTTCGAAATACCAGTTAAAGAGAGAAAAACCTCGTATGTATTAATGAGTCGTTCTCAGTTGGTCGAATTGAAGACCCAACTTATCCCGCTTGTAAGTTATGGTCCAAAGCTCTGACCCTCGCAGGTGGTCAACATCTGTATTGGCAGATGCCTGTGTGTGGTCTGTCTGGCGGGATGAAGACAATTCACTTGTGTTTCAAGAGCATCTCCTTCCCATGCATATACGAATTTGAGGAGAAATTTTTCCCGGGTTAGCATTCATGTGGTTTGATCAGCAAATATGAATGGGTTACGGCCCAAGTAACGGAGAAGACCATAAAACCCTTTTTTTAACCATCGTAGCTTTAACACTCCATGGACGTGTCTGCAAGAGGCCAGAGTTGAGCAATACAATTTGGTTGCATAAAAAAAGCAAAGACGCATGCGGAGTAGTTAGGAGAAAGCGTTCCAAGGTTGTAGTATTTTTTTCCGCTTCAGCAAAATTTTTCTGAATACATGATATTAATATCCCGATGATGCGTTTTTCAGTTGTCCTTCTTTATTCACACTGGGGAAAGAACGGCAATTTTTATCCTAAGACCGTTCGTTTAGCAAGCTGAAACACCAAATTCCAAATTGGCTCCGAAGGATTCCTAAGCTTTACTCGAGATCTAAGAGAACCTGAAGTGGTTTAAATTTTGTCTCAGTGCTACTAGCATCAGATGAGAAGCCTGACCTTTATAAAAGGAAGGTCGTGGGGTAAGGCACCGGAGGCATCTTAGTTTGTGGTACGTCTTACCAGACTAAGAAACAGCATCGAGCCAGAGAAAACGGGGGCAGGCTTCTTTCTGTTGATTTGAACGAGACAAATTACGCTCCTTTCGATTTTCGCTTTGCAGGCTCGCTTTTGTATCACTTCTTGTCACTAGAACAGTGCGTAATTTGCCGACCGATTGAGCTGCTAGAGCACTGTCCCGGAAGATACTTTCCGCTGAATGCAATATCCCACCTGAGGGATTTTGGTGAAAACAAAAATCGCTCATTAAAACTCATTCAAGACAAACTAATTTTTGCTCCTATGATAAACACCGAAACTCCGTAAATTTCAGAAAAATATTAAGATTTACCGGATTCTGGGCAATAAATAAATAGTTTACCATGAATGCTTTGTGATCTTTGACGGTATCCACTGAATGCTGAGTCCAAACTCTCATTAATCTGATTCTGGTTTTCTTATGCGTTTGAGGAGCTTTCTAAGGTCCGAAAATATCCCACTTTGCACCTGAAACACAAATGTCTAACTACACAGTAAACAGCCAGTAAAATGTATCCCATCACCGAACGTTTGAAGCTATGCCTGAAATAAAAAACTGTTTGGGTTGGGATAGGAAAAACGACTTTCTCAACCCCAGGCAGTCGTTTGCAGTGTAGATGTGCATGAACCATTTGTGTAACTAACGGAAAAAGCGAATGCACACACGGAATAAGAATTAGTTAATTGTCTCTGTCAAACCCCACGACCGTAGTAATAAGTACTTTATGGTTACATCAAATATTGTGTTCGAGGCTACTTGCCACGCGCACCTTGGAACAGCATAAGAATGTAATTTTTCTCGTAATATATGCATCAAGTCAAAGCCAATTTTGAAATCTTCATGATCGCCAACTAATTAACAGTGTTGATTTGTAAACGAAATGCAACATGGTGCCGAAAATAAAAAAAACAAGCCAAAATAGGATCAGCGCCCATACCAAGAAACGGGCATGGATACAAAAATAAGTGGCATCGATGGAGAAACGCTTGGTTCTGAACTAATACACCCTCTGAATTCTCAAACTTCGTTACACATGAGTTTGCTCTTCCAGGTTGCGAGACTTTGAAGGGTTTTTACCCGAAAAAAGGATGGATGCACTGAATGTCAAACATTTTCTAACTATTCAACAGTTAAACTGCCGAATCGTTTTACCACAATTTTTGTAGCTTGAAATTAGGCGCCGTGATGAAAGTGTTGTACGAGATTATTGTTCCTCAGACAATGGATCCCTGGTGTCACCACCAGCAAAAGCGTACCGATACACTTGCGAATAAATTTCGTTTGACTGGAAAACTTGCCGACATCACGAGCTCTCGGTCGGTAAAACGCCTTGAAATTAAGTACCGGGCTGTGACACCCAAGATCGGGTGCTTTGGATGAGGGTTTGCTGCAAAGTTGCTGTCTATTATTTTGTTTTCTATTTGTTCCTCTGGTAAGCCAGGAATCAGTAAAAAAATCAAAATAAAAACTCAAATTAAAACAAAATGTCAATTTATTTTTGTCCCCGAATATTTGTGGTGCTTTCATCTGGAAATCCGTGAGATTCGACCAGTTTTGTCGTACGGACTGCTTCACGGTTTGGCAATCCTCAAAGGCAATGTAAAAAACGTTTTGGATTCCCGTTTCTATTACACACAGAATTTATTCTATCATCCTGTGCGACTGACCTCATGCCGTAACTTTAGGAAAATTTGGTTTTGGGCATGCGAGATGCTCGAAAAACATCATAGAATACCGGACCGTATTGAAGCAAAAAGGTCATAACTTAAATAAAGGCGTCCGTCAAAATAGACCACTTTTTCCCAACACTCCATCAACTTGGATTGCTTTCTGGCTGACGCCAATGGGGTCAGCTCTCCTCACGTCTCGCATGAATCTGATTATGTATGGAGGGTATTCCAAACGTTTTCGATATCCCGTTTGATTTTCCTCCTGAATGCACGAATACGCCTCACCTGAAGTAGATGCTCAGATTCCGGCATAATCTCATTGATCGCATTTTAGACACTCCATCGTCTTAGAGGTTCCTGTAGATATTGGCAGAGGGACTGTAGTGGGCGGAAGTGCATGAACTCCAAAGTCCGAGCGATGCGACGTTGATGCGAGTAAACATTTCCTGTAATGCCAATGGCTTCCTTTCAAGGAGTACGCCAACCAAGTTTTCTACTCAGGACGTACAAAAGACGTCACCCCCATTGAGCGTGTCCAGAGGGCCACCACTAGAATGGTTGCCGGCCTCAAATCCGTGGACTATGAAACGCGTCTCGCGATGCTTGATCTCTTTCCCCTGGAGAACCGTCGCCTCCGGGGGGACCCAATTCTTACTTACGCCCTGTTTGAACAAAGCTTGGCAAACAGGTTTTTTACCGTTGACCCAGCAAACACCCGGCTGGGACATAGTAAGAAAATTTTCAAGCTCAGGGCACACACATTCACTTTTTTCATACTGAGAACATAAAGAGCAGTGCTACACCCTTTTTTCACTTGTGCCTTTCAGGTGAACGACAGCCACTAACCGACAAGAACAAAACCGACCCGGGAAACGTGGGCAAAATCCTCGACCCTGTGTATCAATCCGTGAATCCGTGAATCCTTTGTTGGGTGACTGGGGAAACACCAAATAGAAATACTGCCGAAATCAGCGACGTCCCCTTTAGGATACTCGGGTGAACCTAAATCCACAGGCCCAACATTTCAAGTGGTGGAATCCAACCGTTTAATTTCAGTCCGTCTAAACCTATATGATCAGACACAATGTTGTTCTACTAGAGTATGTGAGCATCCAACAGCTCTTAGTGTACATCCCCACTGGACTAACTGGAGGGTTATACTATGTATGGAGACAATAAGCTCCTAAACAAAAAGATCTGCTCCAAATTTGATGAATCATTCACTGCACTGTGTTCTAAATTAAAAAGAATTGAATTAGCATTCTTATTTCATCATCCGACTTGCCTTCGGCAAGTGGTAGCCAGAAACCGTAGATTGAACTGAAGTTCACTGTCCCCTTGAGGCGATTGGCGCCAAAGTATGGACAGTCTGGAAGCCAGCGTAAGTTGCTCGCTGTTCGGCCGTTTTCCTAGCTAGGTCGATCGGCAGCTGGTTAATTTTTCTTTAGTTTTTAAGATTTTTTTCATTCACGGTAGGGAAGTAACCTTTACCAATAGTCTTCCCGAATGCTGAAACTTGGAAGCCCCCCACATTAATTATTTCATTTTCGGTCTGTTTCAATTGTATGGGGGCAGGAGACTTTGGACGCTCGTGTCACCTCTGCCTTTGAGATCCGTTGTACAGCACCGGCTAGTCCAGATTTGTAAGAGTGATTTCCCGGGGTTCGCTTCTTGTGTCCGATGTTCTCGCTACTAGTCCATAAGCAGGTATATGGTATCAGCCTGAACACGTTTTTCGAATGCGCCTGAACAACACTGACTAGTAAGCCGCTCCAAAAGTTCGCTACTATGGTGGATGAGCTCATAAATGGAGATGCGCGTTGGGGACATCCCCCACTTAATGGGACGCATCTATTGTTATGAGTAGTCCGCACCGAGCGTTTGCAGACCACTGCAATGTTTTACTTACCCCATGCGGTTGGAGTGAATTAAATTCATCCACATGTGGCGTCATGAGGTTCACGTATTTAACATTGCTATCCAAGAGATCATCGTTATGCACAGCATGTCATCAATGTTCAACACTGCTTCACTGCCATACAACCATGATTTATTTGAGGGCCTTATGGTGAAGAAGAGAACAAAGGTGGACAGGGATGGGACTTAATGCTACCTTTCTACAATCACTTCGAGGTGCCTACGTCTCCAGGCGCTCATTCAGGCGATCTGGATAGGAACTGATAGCGAGAACGCCACTGGCATCGATTAGCAGCCATAACTTGAAATGTCTGCAGCCGAGAACAGTGAAGGTAACGCGGTCCTCGACCTGGAACGCGACTAGCACCGACAGCATTCAAACGTTTCGTAATCTCTTTCGTACCCCTCTGCCAAGTCAAGGGTTGGCCACACCTCTGATTCCACCACTCTGAATTGGCACGGAAAACAGCACTCTTCGGCAAACGATGATTCGGCATACACAGTACATGGCCTCATCAAGGCAGATTGTTGCTGGACACATTCTTCAGTGGAGGTACCAATCGCACATCCGATTGCCTCGTTACGGATTTTCCGACATCAACCTACAAGAGGTGACTCAGTGGTTAGATTGCGAATTTAGTGACCGGAATCTCCATGGTTTGAACCCGACCTCTAACTCTAGACTTCCCCTGCCTAGGCTTGGGCAACCTGGCAATATCCCAGCAATCGTACCTAGCATTGAAAGAGTGCTACACATGAATGATTATTACATTATCATTGACCTGCACGAGCTATGGTCCTGAAACAGCGATTGTCAAACATCTGAAAAGATCTCACTTCGCTGCTCGAACAGGCCAAGTTTCACGTCCATACAACAAAAATGCTCGCACTGTAGCCTGGTACACACAGTCCTTGAGATTCAGAGATATACCGCTTCAATGCCATAGGTGTGTCAAATTAATAAACATGGTCAGAGCCTTACAGATTCGTGCATTACCCTTATCTGTCATATTGCAATCAGAAATAATACAATTTCCAAGGTACGTAAAACGCTCCACAACCTCGAGTACCGCTTGGATTGTAAGTGGCGTTTTTGGTGACTCCATGTCCACGAGCATGAGAAGATCAGCGACGGCTTTAATATCCATTCTTTCTGACTGCACGTAAGTAACCCGTGCTCGCCACAATCAAAGGCTTTGCTGAATTTCGCAAGGGTTGTTCAGGGCTTACCCCTATTCACTTTTTCTTGTTAGCAGTCCAGCTTGTGATGCACGGCACTGACTGCATAAATTGGTGCTGTGCGTAGGATGGGATTTCATTTATATGTGTAACTACCAGTCCATGTACCTACTTCCCTTTGAGTGCTCATTACTGAAGTTCCTCTGACTGGTGTGTATCTGCTGCTGCAGCCTAACCAATTCAGCTCAGTTTCACACTGAAAAGTTACTAATTCCCAATCTTAAGGTGTGCCTCCAACGGCAAACACAGGGGCCAAGATTTCCGCAGGGTGAATGACTCGAGAAATCCTCCACGCGTGTCGATATTGTCTAGTAGGAAGTGTACGGCAGTGAAGCATTGGTTGTACGGCAGTGAAGCATTGGTGTTGAACACTGATGTCATGCTGTCGTTGGTGATGATGATGATGAGTAGGATAGTACCGTCTAGTGCTTGGATGAAAGTTTCACTCGGCGATTAATGCATGAGGTTCTATGGCTGCCGTTTTTGCTAGGCCGTCTCCGAACTCCTTGAAATAAGTTTTCCACAGCAGTACACTGAGTTAAAAGAAATAATCGTTCAGCCTTGACATCTTTTTCGGTGCCAAGCTGCCATGCAACCCGAGGGAACCACGAGGGTTGCGATACTGTCAAGTTGGTCAAGACCAGACAAAAGTAATTGTATGTTGGAGCCTTCAACAGCCATCTTGATCTCTTACGCCGGTTTTGCTGCATTTTACATCATTGGTCACCGGCTTCGCCCAAATTGCGGTGGAAGAATTCCGGATTGGATATTCGAAGTTTCGAGTGCAACGTAGCCCTTGGAAGTTGGATGAAGGAATAAACCGTAGTTCCTCGGTCATATGATAATGGACGAATGCTTTCAAATGACCGCTATATCTTGGTGTTTCTGAGAACTGAAAGATACCAGTGCTGTTTTTGTAAAGAGAGCATCCAGACAAAGTGCATGTCGATTGCCAACGGATCGTGTGCTTTGGGAATATGCCCGACCAATCTGGAATCTTAGATTGTTTTCAAAAGCGTGTGTCATAAGCTTGAAGTCGCCTATCTTTCAAATAGTTTCATGGCTGATACTTGACTCACCGAGGCCTCCCAGGATCATACTTTTAGAAGACTGTACTTGAGGGTTGTCATCAGAGTTATATCTCTACTTCTCGGATTGCGATAGGACACCAAAACAGTGGTATTTGCTTCAGTAGCGGGTCTTAAGGAATTCCGAGAAGCACCAAAGCGTGTAGCGAGTATCGTGCAGATATTCAGTGCTCCCGCTCCACATCCGTTACCTTATTCGTTGAAATGCAGTATGGCGAATCCTCTACCCGTAAGTGTTCTCGTGCTTATCTCCCTATCCTCTATGACGCCGGGACGCGTGTCCGCCACTCACGGCTCAAACTCATTTTTGTTTGTTGTGTATTTGACTTTGGCATTTGTGCTAATGGATATGGGCTCGGTTATAAAGGCCTTCGGGGTGACGGACCTCCTGTGTATTCCGCTCTCCAACCCTCGGAAATTTCGAATGATCGACTCGGTTGCGCCTTGCGCTCTCAGCTCATCGGGTCGATGCAGTGCATTGTGGTGCAAGGTTCTAGGCTTACAGGGTCAGTTTTTGTCTGTTGGCGCTGGACGTCTCTCTGAGTAACCTTGTACGTCATGGAACATAGATAGCCTACACAGTATTTTTCTTTTTCTTATCCCCCGATTTTGGGATTCGCTTGTCTCCGCCTGCTTGAATGTAGCAGCTGCATCTTTATCTGTTTATGTTGATATCAGGCTACCCGTAGACCGCTTATTCGCTCCATTCCCAGTCGGGTAGAGGGCGTTAAATCCGCCCATTCACTTTGAACTTGCACCGGGATGCTGTGGTTGCAGCTGCCACAGCTGCGTTCAGTGGGGATAAGGAGCATAAGAAAATGATAGCCACGCTATGAAGTCGACGGCTCAATCAGTCATTAACATCGGCTTGTTCTGCTTGACATAGCTCAGGGGTTAGGAAATGAACTTAACGACGAGAGAGCCCATGGTTCGAACCAGACATGCGCATCTCAACTACTATTGTGTAGACTGGCAACCTGGATCAATCGATTTCAATTGGTCAGCTACAAGTCATGTACCTTAGGCACACATGTTCCAACTGCTACATTTTCGCTCACCGGAAAGTTGAAACAGCCAATCCTCGGAGGAGATGGCAATGTATACACACCACTGATTATGCTATTAGACCATTTCTGCCATTATTGAGTTGAGTCACTGAGTCGGCATCCAGGTAGATGGTAGTTGTCGGTCCGACTGAGCTTATTGGCTGGTAGGCAACCTGGCCCTATCTCATCCCTTATGCTTCCTTCTGATGGCACGGCATCTGGGGACCGAAAGGTTGTTACAGCTGAGGGATTATTTATTGTTTGTTTATCCGGCGCGAGGCCGGGTGGAGAGGACTCTACGAAGCAAACAGTCCTCTGGTATACGAAGTACAACACCTAACTGGCGTAATCTGTGGAGTGTGACCAGCTGATTTATAGACTCCCGGAAACCATCTAGCGTACTTCAGAATACCTGTCTTGTTTACCCACCAGACTCGTGCAATGCTACGGAAGCACCTGTGGTCAGACACGGGGAGCCTTCGAAGATCTTCCACACGTCTGATACTACACTGATACTACCGTATACTGAACATTTACAGTCAATCTGATGTGTCGACGCCACAAATGTCGGTGGTTGGCAAACCCTGCTCCGGTCCTCTAAATTCTTGAATTGATTTTGCCATTCGCCAGTTCGTCGGGACTCATGTAACTACCCAGGTAAACGAGCTTATCTACCACATTGATCGGTCCATCCACAAGCATGAGGTTTGGGTTTGGTACAGCAATACTGTGTGTTTTGTAAATGGGAAGCGCATAATGAACTGTGCAGGATAACTATTACAATTATTTAAAATAGTTTACGATTCGAAAGGCAGGGCGCACTGAATGTCCGTGGCTGAAGGTCCCGGTAGTATTTTGATACCCGAGGTGTTATAGGCAGGTAAAGAACACTCCGGTAGAATCTCGGTGTTACGGATGCAGTATAGATCCTGATTGAGCGCGAGAGCAAGAATGAATAGCGCTCTACTTGTCTAAGACGAGACGTACATAAGCTGAAAGTAAAAGGCGAAAGCATGGTTAATACGGGGCGATAATATGAGCACAAAGGATGGCCATGATATTTGCACGGGCCGTTGGATTGTGTGTAGAGAGGAGTAACTCGGCCACATGGAATGAATGAAAGTTGATTGTAAAAATCTTCTAAGGGGTTTCTCAAAATATAGGGTCTTGTACGTTTCCTGAGTCTGACTAATTCAGAGATGCCGGTCCATGTATTTGGAAATGCAGGATGGGACTAAAGTGTGATCGGTATAATCTTTAACGTCACTGAGCGGAGGCGCGTGCTAGTCAGGTAGAAAGGGTGTATGAGCGTCATCCCCTTCATTAGATGAGGTACGCGTGAATTCGTTGACATGTGTCTGGTCATCACGAGGAGCGAGATAGCGGACGGGTACAGTG
Organism: Opisthorchis viverrini; assembly: GCF_000715545.1. Classification (NCBI taxonomy): domain Eukaryota; kingdom Metazoa; phylum Platyhelminthes; class Trematoda; order Opisthorchiida; family Opisthorchiidae; genus Opisthorchis; species Opisthorchis viverrini. Next base: position 423,680 of record NW_008751659.1, on the reverse strand, counting down.
CCTTCTAATCCGCCGAGTAAGCGAACGTGGGCGTAATGTGGATTGCAATTTATAAGTTTGACTTTCTCAACGATTGGTTCATACTTTAATGTATGGTCAAATCTTTTTAGCTAATCAGGTCCGGGAGTAGTTAGCCTAGTTGGTATAGACAAACCACAGGATGATCGACGTTCAGACCAAAACATTCGTTCGTGTGGGGTGGCATTCGTGGGGACGCAGGGACCGTATAGACTGCAAGGCATATGATAAAACTGGCTCCAAGTGACAGATTTGAAGGTCTTTCGTCTTGAGTCTGAACTGGATTGCGCTCCACAGTGTCCCGTTGAATTGTTCTACTTGCCCGTTCCCCTGGGGATCATAAGAAGCTGTTAGGCTGCTGGAAACTCCTCCGTCATTTAGGGATGTGGCCAGTTCGTCAGATATGAAACAGGAGCCACGATTCGAATGTACATGTGCCATACAAAGAGAATAATTCAGAGATATTTAATAACTGTAGATGCACATGTATCCGCACAGCGAAAGGCAAATGTAAAACGGAGGTAAGGAGATATCGGTTTCGAGTAACAGAAGGCAGAGATCTTTTGAAATCGACGCTACTTCTTTCGAATGGTTTCGTCACTTTGATCAGCGTAGTAATGGGTGGTTTTTAAAATTGCGGTTTGACGGCGGCACAACCCGAAAGTGATATCTTTGATATCACTTTGATATCTTTGACATCCTGGAGGGAAAACGGCTTGAAGGGAAGAGTTCCATTTTCCATCGTTGGGTTTTACCGTTTTAATCTTTCATCCGGCACCCCGTACATAAAGCAAACCAACCCCTAGTTAGTGTTAAGCCTAAAGTCAATCAATTCAGTTTCATCTGGCAGCTATAAAACGTGTCTCATGGGCACATTGTTTCCAGCTGCTACAGTTGCGGTCACCGGAAAACAGGAAAGTGGAACATACAACCAAGCCTTGGAGGCGAAGGCATGTTCAGTTTGTTCAGAAATTGGGTAGGTGCGCATGAAGGCGATAGCTTTGATGCACGAGCGCCACTGACTGCGCGATTGGGCCATTTCCACCAGCGTCATCAATCACTGGTGACTTGAGTTCCGGGTTCCCCATCCAGGGAGGCGGCACTTACCTACCCGACTAAGTTCACTGATTAGTGCTTTCGTACTTCGTTACCAGGTCATACACTGTCCACCTCTCGGTCGCTTCCTGTTAGTACAGGGCTGGGCGAAAGAAGCTCTGCGAGGCAGACGGTCTTGTAGCATGTGAGGTAAATGTCCCAACCAGCGCAGCCTATGAAGCGTAAGTGATTCATTCATTGCTGGAGATTTCTTTCTTCCTGAGACCATCTGGCATACCTCAGCGTTACTAATCCCATGTTCCCACCAGACCTGACCAATGCTTCGAGACATCAATGATCAAACACTGCCCGTCCCCTCTGTGCTTAGGGGCCGCGTCTCTGATCCATAAAACAGTATGGATCGCACCACCGCAGTGTAAACTCTTCCTTTAACAGACAAACTCACATCACGTCGGCGTGTCAGAGGTTGGCAAAAGTTGCCCTGGTCTTTCCGATTCGAGAAGTAATCTCATCCTCAGCCAGCCCACCGGAACTTACAACTGCCCAGGTTAACAAATTTATCTACCACGTCGATTGGCCCACCTGCAAGCATGAGGTGTGGGCTTGATCCCACCCAGTCTTGTAGCAGCACTCTACACCTTGAAGGTGTGAAGCGCATACCAAACCATGCGGTAGAGTTATTTAGGTTATTTAAATCGTTTGCATTTGAGAAGAATCTGAACCAAGAGGTGCAATATCGTCTGTATCCCCAATGTATTTGAGGGAACGTTCCAGGAGCATTTTGACGATCAAGGTTTCAGAGGCAGACAGGGAAATTTCAAGCAGCATATCAATGACAAAGTTGAAGAGGAAAGGGGAAGAGGACGCCTTGTCTTACACTACTGGACGTGGGGAACCCAGGCGAGATCTTCCCGTTTACTCGTACACGCCCACAGGAGTTCGCATACAGAGCCCCCATAAGGGAGAGAAATTTGGAAGGGACACCTTTAATCGCCAAACACTGCCAAAGTTGCTGACGATCGACAGAATCAAAAGCAGACTTCACCTCCAGAAAAACTATCGTGGGACGTCGGAAGGAGTGGCACTGTCCAAGAATTTGTCTCAAGGTGAAAATGGTCGATGCATTCTCGACCAGGGCGAAACCCAGCTTGATTCTCACGAATCTGTCTCTCCAGATAATAATCCATCAACCTGCACAAAATAATGCCGGAGGGCACCTTAGGTGCGACGGATACCAGACTGATACCGTGATTGTTTTCACATGGCATTCTTGCTCCCTTTTTGAAAATTGGTATGACGGTTGAGGAGCTCCATTCGGCTGGTATTCTGTTTTCGTTCCAAATCTTTTGCTGTATGGTTGTCAGACTGTTCACCAGGACTTCACCACCTTCTTTTAAGAGCGCGGAGTGTAGACCATCCTGGCCAGGTGCCTTGTCGCGCTTTAGGATTGAAAACTCACGCTGGATTTCGGTTGCTGATGGTGGGTTGGTGTCAATGTTCCATTCGAATCCGCTTGGTTCTTCCAGCGGTTGTGTTGGAGGAGGCCAGATGAACTGTTCTTGTAATGGCTCAGCCCACCGCTCAAGGTGACGATTGAGGGAGTGAACTGTTCCGTCTTTTTCGCATATCGTCTCACTGATACCTGCTTCCTTTTGACCCGTTGATCGAATCAATTGAAACAGGGCGGTACTGTTGCCTGAGGCAAAAGCCTTCTCCATCTCCTGGGCCTTCGAAACCCACCAGCCTTCTCTGTCATTCTTTAAGCTCCTGATTATCCGGGATTTGCATGCGCCATCATAGTCGCTAGTATCTGGTATGACCTCTCTGGCAGCAATAAGATTTGCTGATCCCCAAGATATTCAGTGTTCATTGGATCGAGTAAGAGATAATGCTTCCATTTGCGGATAGATTCAACGGTGGTGTATGCCTCCTTTCTGAATAGCAGTGATTTTTTTCGCTCAGTGTCAGTATTCTAGAACAGACCACCTGTCGGCCGTTCTCAGTTAGAGAGGCGTTATTGGCTATGTCTGAGGCGTCCGTCTCGACAACCGAGGATGTATTGTAGTCGACTGTCACGATCTTAGCGTCCTCTAATTTTCGAAGCAGTTATACACTCTCCGGTTAGGGAAAGTCCTGGCCTAGCAGTACGTCATTACATATATTGAGTAACGTAATGGATGGATATGTAGCGGTAGCCACGAGTTGAACACATGAAAGAGCTAGATTCCATGGTAATCACGCGCATCTTCCAACCATGTGTACGAACTACCAAAGGAGATATGTAACTGCCAGAGCTTCCTGTGTCTATAAGCGTCTAAGGCGATATTCCGTTTGCCTTTGTGCTGGTCACCGGCTGGGGCAAGCAGTTCGAGGCTCCAGCAGTTAACAGAGGAGATATGGCAGAATCCGTCGTGCGGTTTAAGTGATGTTTGATAGATTTGGATCGACAAACACGCTGAAAATGGCCTGTTTGCCACATGGTTTACAAGCCGCTTCTTGCGGGGCATTTGGATCGTCGATGCCCCGAACGATCGCAAAAGTAACATATCTGGGAACTTACTCAGGCGAAATAAGGTGTGGAATCACAGGAGATTGAGTGTGATGGGGTAACTTTGGTCTTAGTAAAGGTTTGCAAAGGAATGATGGCGTTGCCGAATGATGTGCGTTCATTTCTCTCAACGTATCAGTTGTTGTGACCGCAAAAAACTCATTTTGTGTATAAACAACTTGGTTCCTCCCGCTTTTTCTACATTATTCCGGTAAGATTGACGAGAAATTTACGCAAAAGCCGTTTTAGCTCAAAATTTTTCTCAGTTTGCCTGAGTATTTTGCTGCTTTAAGAAGCTATGCTCGGTCTGTTGATGTTAACCGGAATGGAATAATTTCCATACTTTTCCCGAAATTCCATCGTTAATGACTCCATCTATCCCTGTTGAAGTGAGGTTCATCGCACCTCGTTAATTGTTTCTGCGTACGCTCCAACTGACTGCAATAATTTCCTTTCCCGAAATTCCATCGTTAATGACTCCATCTATCCCTGTTGAAGTGAGGTTCATCGCACCTCGTTAATTGTTTCTGCGCTGCGTACAACTGACTGCAGCTCTGAATCTGCCAAGGACAGTTTCTGTGATACTCTAGGTGCCCTTCTACAACAGGCTAAAAGCTCAGATATCGTTGTGGTTGCTGGTGATATGAACGCTCAGGTAGGTAGACTAAGCGCTGCTGAGGCCCGATTGGGTGGTCGTCTTGGTT
>NW_008751659.1:378242-417107 GCF_000715545.1 Opisthorchis viverrini | reverse complement strand
TATATATATATATATATATATATATATAAACGAACTTTATGGTTGTACGGCGGTGAAGCATCAGTGCCAACACTGGTGTTGCTGTCTTTGATGATGATGATCCCTGTTGACAGGTTTTACCGCCGTATGTAAGGTTAATTGTTCCTGTTGATTGAGCTATGAGGATCAACTTGAAATGCCAACATTGCAGCCTGTCCCTGACCGTGCCAGGTAAAATGGCTGCCTAAATATGACATCGTAATTTTGAACTGTGAAGCCTGTTCCAAATTCGATGCATATGAAGTTTGGATTGCTATTGTGAACAGGCTATTGTATGATTGACTGGTAGGATTCAGAATGACTCAAAAAGCCAGACAGAACGCACCCGTGCCTGGAAATACTCATGGGCTTTGGGTGAATGAACTACAATAGCTTACCGGAGCTATTGAATTCAAAGGTGTGAAAACTGCCTCAGACTATGAAAGTTGACCCAGCGGGAGATCGATACTTGTATTATCTATCTCAAAGTGAACAATGGAAGAGATACAACACCTGTATCTAACATGTTTTCCATGTTTTACAGGCTTCCCAAGTAAATAATTACCTATTCACAAACCTGAATGGCAAATTTACTGCATGAAGTTGTCCACCTTGAGCACATTCCACGCTAACTTGCGATATAAGCATAGACGACTTCTAGAATTTTGGTTTTAGAATTACCGCATCAGTCGTTGATCCCTGTTTTTATCTCGATCAGGCACTTACTAACCATAAAGTCCTCGGTTCGAACCCAGTCCTGCGTCTCGACCGCCCCTGTCCAGGCTTGAACATTCTGACAATATCTCAGACCTCACCCCTCTTTCGGGAGGCATGACAACTAGCTTCCGAAAAGGTTACAACCGGATGGCTTTCAGATGCTAATTTTACATTCCCAATGAAAGTTTCCTTACTGCTTTCCTGGATATGGACATAATATTTCGTGTCGTTTTTTTTCAAGCAGAAGAAAGAGCCCTTTAAAACCGGATTACATCCGATATAAAGATATGGGGCTCATGAAACAATTGATATTGCTCTCTTCAAATCGGTTTATTCTGCAGTGAGCAGGACGTTTATGTGGTTTCACGTTTACTGAAAGGAAGTAATAAGAAGCTTGGTGGGTAGGTCCTACAGCTGCTACTGGACTCTGCTCAAATCTGTTACACTTTTTTCGCGAGGTCTGATCAGGTAAGGTGGTGCATCTCTGTCGAGTTGCTATAATGAGTTTGGAAAAATCGTACGGAAAACAAGGGTAGGCGACAGGGAAAATAACTCGTACAGATGATATGGAAATTTGGTTGACAATACTATGGCGATTTTCTCTATCCCCATGAAAGCAAGAGAAGTGCTCGGTTCCGTCTCCACTTTTGGATTTGAATATCAAAAGAATAAACTGATCGCGCGGATAGATTCGGTGCAAAAAGGATCGTATGAAACGAACCCCATCTAGTGGAAGAATGAATCTTTCCTAGGGTGATAGATCACATGAAGGGTGTCGGATGACATCTTTCTGGAACCGCCACATTTCTTTCAGTTTGCCACATTCAATTAGTGAATGAATGAGTGAATTATGTAGTGTACTTATATTCCTCACGTCACCTCTAATATTTTCCTCTCCCACTTTAATTACTCTGGCAGGTGTACACTAAAATGGAAACACCAGGCCCGAGTTTTACTTTTACCGTTTCTGGTGCATATCCCCTTCTTATCAGTCTTTGAGGGCTTTGCATCGTATCCCAGATGAGTTCGTTTCAGGAAACACTTCTCGACTTATATCCACTATGATACCGGGGTTTTGTAGAAGCAAGAGTGCAATACTATGTAGACAATCGGCCTAATGTGGTTTAACCACATTCATTATTCTTGTACACATCCTAGCACTCTTCAAGGTGCTGCAGTCGAAGAAAATTGCTCCTAACGTTGTACTTTTTCACCTGTGATTTTTTAAATTGCAGGAATCGACAGCCCACATGATGTTTCTGCCATATTATCCCACGCGGTTGATAGCCAGCGATTTGTAACTGCATTTCCTAACGGAATGGCATATACCACTGGTTACCGAAGTGGATGAACAATGTGTTCCAAATTAAGGACTTCAAGTAGCTTGCTAATGACTCTTAAGTTGATGCGGAAAGCGCAAGCGATGTGAAATACTTTTGTCCTTTTTCTGTTTAGTTTTCTCACGCTCGCTTTGTTCGATTAGTCTGCTCCAAAAAATATACGAATTACATTTTCTGTACCTCACCTAGTTCGGTTACTTGAGCATTGGAGAAAGCACACAGCAGCTAACCGATGGGTCCTACTTTTACGCCAACAACCCTCAAGTCCTGAAGAATTTTGCCACTATTCCTAATGGGGCACCAAAACGCACTGGTGCCCGTCTGGGACGTTTTGCAGCCACCGACAACAGCGTTACTCCACTTGATGGGTTTTCGCTGGTCAGTCAATGGGGAATCGCAAACAAACTGGATAATGTGGGCCTATTCGGTCCTCCTCCACTTATCCCTGAGAATGGGCAGCCAAAACAAGGGTAGGTTTTTTGTTGTACACTATTCTTTGGTTTGAGGAATTTCAATTCACGACCTTATAGGAAGTCTTACAACAACCAGTCAACATGGCTTCAACAACCATCCAAAAAGCTGGAACAGGAGTTGTTTGGACAGCCGAAACGGGGCTTGAACTTTCAATTATATGACAGCATACCAGTCACCCAATCCGGACCTAATTGGTCTCCTGTGAAACCTATAACTTCGTTCAAGGATGTTGAGTTACATCAAACTATAAAAGAAAATATTGAGCGTGCTCAGTACATTCATCCAACACCTGTGCAAAAATATGCTTTGCCAATAATCGCTGCAAAAAGAGATCTTATGGCCTGTGCGCAAACGGGATCTGGGAAGACGGCTGCCTTTCTACTTCCCATCCTCAATCAACTTTTTCAAGAAGAAAAGACGGAACCAGCTGTAAGTTATCTTGCACCCGTTCGTGTTTATGTCCATCAATATTCTAGGTCGTTAACGGCGGAGCTTGTCCTGTGGCTCTTGTTTTGGCACCAACCAGAGAGCTTTCTTGTCAGATATTCGACGAAGCTCGGAAGTTCGCTTACCAGTCTGACGTTCGTCCTTGTGTTGTCTATGGTGGGGCATCTATTTTTCTGCAAGTTCGTGAACTTCAACATGGCTGTGATCTTCTTGTGGCCACACCCGGTCGCTTGGTGGACATGATAAGTCGCGGAAACGTTAGTTTGGATCATGTCAAGTATGAGTGTGTATGTTTTGGTCACCAACCACTGCCAGGTATCTAGTTTTAGATGAAGCCGATCGTATGCTAGACATGGGATTTGAGCCACAAATTCGTCGCATAGTGGAGTTGCATCGCATGCCTCCTGCCGGACAGCGACAAACCTTGATGTTCTCCGCAACCTTTCCAAAGGAGATTCAGGTAGGGCTTTGCTTATCTTACACTGTTTCGTTCTTTTGGTGATAGACACTCGCCCGGGATTTCCTACACTCTTACATATTTCTCGCTGTTGGCCGCGTGGGTAGTACAAATGAGAACATAACTCAGGAAGTATGGAACGTGGCCGACAAGGATAAACCGGAGCTTCTGGTTCGCCTGCTTCAACAAAAAGGTGAGTTTTGTCTGGAGGTTGACAAATATGGGCAAACTTCCTCAGCTCAAGGTTAAAATTCTTGTGTCTAACTGGGGGAGACGACCGCCAGAACAATCAGGAAAACGTTTTCTAACACTTATGAAACGTGCAATTTTTTGAGTACAACCATTCCCTACCTTGTTTCGTGCAGCCGAGGGAGACAGTTTGTATATTGCAAGTGGGCACCACATGCACTATTCACCTTGTCGAGTAGTAGTGAAAAATATCTACTCGGTTTTACTGTCTTGAAAGAAGGCTCAGTGGTGAGAGCGCGAATTTACTGGCCGGAAGGTTCGTGGTTCGCACTCCTGTCTGGGCTCGGGCAACCTGGCAATATGCCGTCCCTCGCCTCCTTCGGGTGACATGACAGGCACCGAATGGGTGTTACAGCTGAACGACATGCTATCGGGAAAGTCACTGATCTCTTTATGACCACATAGCATCACGTAATCGTTTTTCACTAGTTGATATCATTCTGCGTTTTTGACGCATCTCCACTAATCACCCATCCTCCCCAGATCCCGAAGGTCTGGTGCTTGTTTTCGTTGAGACCAAGCGTGGAGCTGATTTACTTGCCAAGTTTCTGGGTCAGCTCAATTTTCCTGTTACGTCCATCCATGGCGACCGCCCACAAGCTGAACGGGAGAACGCCCTCTCTTCGTTCCGTGATGGACTTACTCCTATCTTAATTGCTACCGCTGTGGCTGCACGAGGTCTCGACATACCCAACGTCAAGGTAACCATCGTCGTTTTTTTACTTGCTTCTGGGGCGCAGCTCATCCACCCTTTACGATGTTGAAATGATAAGGTTCCATTAACAGTTAGGTTACTCTGGTTGGTCTAACAAGTTCATTTTTGTGTGGGCAGTATATTAGTAGCGTACTTCAATGTAAAACGACCAGTGGTCAGCTTACTGGAGCACAATAAAGATGAATTAAGTTCTAATTTATTCAGAAGATAACACGTCGCTATCACGACGTAAAATGGATCCATTTAGTTGATACGATAAAGGAGAAACCAAGTTCGTCATCGTATAGGGAATAAAGCTCAAGGAACGCTGGATGCTTACCATAAATCACGTGATCTAAAAAGGAGATCATGCTGAACAGTTTGGCGGAGAATAATTGTGAATTTCAGCAACATCTTGTTTCCATTCCTTTCGTGTGTGCTGATGTTTGATATTCCAGGTAACGGGAAAGTGACATAATTAACTTCTTTGGGTCAAAAGACAATGATTAGACTTTGTCACAACTTTACTTCGAACCGTAGAGACTGCATTGCTTTTGTTTCCATTTTTAGTTCCGCAGGACAGTTTGATGATAACCCTATATGAGGTGGTAGTCACCCCAGGGTTTGCGTATGCATACCGTCGTCCTTCACTCTGACCAACTTTTCCTCTGTTCAGCATGTTATCAACTTCGACCTGCCGTCGGATATTGAAGAATATGTGCATCGCATTGGACGTACTGGTCGGATGGGGCAACCAGGTTCGGCAACCTCGTTTTTTTCGGATCGCAATCAAAATGTAGTTCGGGATCTGGTTGAATTACTGCGCGAGTCCAAACAGTCCGTTCCTGCTTGGCTGGAGGCACGCCTGTCCTATTCGACTACTGGTGATAATCGTCGATCCAAGGGGAATAACTCTTCCAAACGGTTAGCTTACCCACATTTTATCTCTTTGGTTTATTTCAGTATAACTTATTAAGATTACTGTGACTATTTCCCGTACATATACAGTGTTCAAGTATAGCTTATCTACAAGAAAATTCAAAGTCCTTATCTTCAATGCCCATTCCTCAAAGGCAAACCCTTCTGTGGGACGAACGATTTCTTCTCCACTTTACCCAGTGGCATCTCGGAGAACTCGCGTAGTTTGAACTATGGAACAATTGCTGGATTTAACGCCCAGCATGCTATCGGGAAAGTCACTGATCTCTTTATGACCACATAGCATCACGTAATCGTTTTTCACTAGTTGATATCATTCTGCGTTTTTGACGCATCTCCACTAATCACCCATCCTCCCCAGATCCCGAAGGTCTGGTGCTTGTTTTCGTTGAGACCAAGCGTGGAGCTGATTTACTTGCCAAGTTTCTGGGTCAGCTCAATTTTCCTGTTACGTCCATCCATGGCGACCGCCCACAAGCTGAACGGGAGAACGCCCTCTCTTCGTTCCGTGATGGACTTACTCCTATCTTAATTGCTACCGCTGTGGCTGCACGAGGTCTCGACATACCCAACGTCAAGGTAACCATCGTCGTTTTTTTACTTGCTTCTGGGGCGCAGCTCATCCACCCTTTACGATGTTGAAATGATAAGGTTCCATTAACAGTTAGGTTACTCTGGTTGGTCTAACAAGTTCATTTTTGTGTGGGCAGTATATTAGTAGCGTACTTCAATGTAAAACGACCAGTGGTCAGCTTACTGGAGCACAATAAAGATGAATTAAGTTCTAATTTATTCAGAAGATAACACGTCGCTATCACGACGTAAAATGGATCCATTTAGTTGATACGATAAAGGAGAAACCAAGTTCGTCATCGTATAGGGAATAAAGCTCAAGGAACGCTGGATGCTTACCATAAATCACGTGATCTAAAAAGGAGATCATGCTGAACAGTTTGGCGGAGAATAATTGTGAATTTCAGCAACATCTTGTTTCCATTCCTTTCGTGTGTGCTGATGTTTGATATTCCAGGTAACGGGAAAGTGACATAATTAACTTCTTTGGGTCAAAAGACAATGATTAGACTTTGTCACAACTTTACTTCGAACCGTAGAGACTGCATTGCTTTTGTTTCCATTTTTAGTTCCGCAGGACAGTTTGATGATAACCCTATATGAGGTGGTAGTCACCCCAGGGTTTGCGTATGCATACCGTCGTCCTTCACTCTGACCAACTTTTCCTCTGTTCAGCATGTTATCAACTTCGACCTGCCGTCGGATATTGAAGAATATGTGCATCGCATTGGACGTACTGGTCGGATGGGGCAACCAGGTTCGGCAACCTCGTTTTTTTCGGATCGCAATCAAAATGTAGTTCGGGATCTGGTTGAATTACTGCGCGAGTCCAAACAGTCCGTTCCTGCTTGGCTGGAGGCACGCCTGTCCTATTCGACTACTGGTGATAATCGTCGATCCAAGGGGAATAACTCTTCCAAACGGTTAGCTTACCCACATTTTATCTCTTTGGTTTATTTCAGTATAACTTATTAAGATTACTGTGACTATTTCCCGTACATATACAGTGTTCAAGTATAGCTTATCTACAAGAAAATTCAAAGTCCTTATCTTCAATGCCCATTCCTCAAAGGCAAACCCTTCTGTGGGACGAACGATTTCTTCTCCACTTTACCCAGTGGCATCTCGGAGAACTCGCGTAGTTTGAACTATGGAACAATTGCTGGATTTAACGCCCAGAATAAGCAAGTTGCCAAAGAGAAGATCCGAATGATATCTCAATATGAAGTATCTGTTTGATGAGGTTATTAGACAATAGACTACTTTCACGTCGCACGTGATCTCTTAAATCATCGTCACCGTTCTCATCTAGTGACCAAACATACTCAGGCCAAATGATAAGTTCGGTGACAATAACGAAAGAGCCGTTCAGTGTTTTCGGCCTTCCGGCATCAGTTGACTTCAATTGTAGGATAAAATCTGGAACTTGAGAATTGAGGACTTCATCACTCTCCACGTAATACGTGTAACGTGCATAGGAGCGAAATCACCGCGTTTGTTGCTTGTACCGGTACATTCGACAGTGGTTGCATTCGGAATTTAATATCGGTTGAGTTATTGTTCATGTACCTTCATGTGTCGTGTGCAGCTTACTTTTCGTGCCCGTTTTTTTGAAGATTATGAAGTCTGATGCCCGATACCATTCGCGAACCTCTTAAACGTCGTCACTGGAGATCTGATGTGTGTGGGTTGTAGTGAGCTCTATCGTTTTTCAGCTAGTGACGTGTCTTAACCCTGTCGACTTCAGAGTTTACTAGATAAACTTGTCTGCTGGTGGCTTATTAGTGACCTTTTTACTGGTGTTTCCGCTCAGCTGGCTGTATTGTCTCATCTTATGGATTCCAAGCATCACTTGGTGACTGCCTGATGCCATCGACTTTATCAGTCTGATTGTAACCAGTTCACACTGTCATTTTTCCATTATCACCATACCAAGACAAATTTCGCCATGACTGTTACTCACACCACCACCAAGCTAGCGTACTGCATTCCGCAGGAATGTATGAAAACGTGTTCTTCATAAGCCTGTTGCATTTATTCCTTGCTTCCGGAATGTACGTCGTTTTCGTACTCTCAGTTGTTAGTGAGTGATAGGCGAAATGTATGGAAGATATTTTGTGTATATACACTGCTCAGCTTAGGAGGCTTTATAGTCTTGCTGGTCGTACCTTCGCAGTTCTCATCTCAAAATAGCGTGTCTATCAAAATATGTGTCATTGCTATCTGTCCATGGGCTGCCCGATATTTAGTGGCGGGTTACTGGATGGCCTGTGTACTCGCGATGTAATCTGTTATTTTGCGACTAACGAGTGGATTATGGTTGTGAGTCATCAGCCCAATCACGTTCTCCGCATTTCTCTAGACGTTATCGCTTCGTTTCGCCAGCTAAATCAGTGACTGTATGTTCTTTCCAGGCGGGCCAACTACGCATCGCTAGATTACCGACAACATGGAATCCGTGGGACTAGCTTCGTCAGCACCGTCTCAATGGCGAATAACAATAGCATTCCAAACGGTGGATTTGGCTTGCTGGGTAACTGTTCGGTACCACTGGCTGCTGTTGGCAATGGTCCCAGGTATCCACAAAATACCGGCTACAGTGCTGCATATCATCCTGTCAGTCAGCAACAGCAGCAGCAACAACAACAGTCAGCTCGATTCATGTATCGTAATGGTCCAAACTATTTGGGACGTGGATCTAATTTTGGGAGCCACTTGGAGCAACAACCTCCGCCGATGCCGCAACCACTTCCATTATTTCCACCACAACATAGACCTCAAGTAACTCACCCCACAGCTCTTTTACCAACCGGAGCACCTCCAGCAGCCATGATGCATCAATTTTTGGCAGCTGCAGCAGCAGCTGGTCTCACTCCAGGTCACGGAAATGTTGGTTCTGCGAATGGGCAACCTGGAACAGGGATTTCTGTCTCCACGGGCGGGTACAGCGGCCATATTGCGCATGGTGCCGCTTTCCCCACTGCTACATACCAGGCGTTTCATCCGGCGTCCATATTTTCTGCGTCAAACCCACTCCCGGGTCATCCGGTTTCATCACACGCCAGAGATGGTCCTGCAACTGCTGTGGTTTTCCCTCCTTCCGCTGGAATGTTTCCGACAGTCAATTCTGGTACTCTGGGAGGAACGGCTCCGACTTTCAGTACCACCAACTCTGCCGATCATCAAGCTTTACAGCAACCACATCCCGCTGCGGCTCTAATACCGAACAGTTTCCACTTATCCTATTATGGGCAGCAACCGTTTGGTCCTGGATCCGCTGCACCACAACGTCAGTCGCCCCATCAGCAACAGGCTGCAGTTGCAGCGGCAATGGCAGTCGCAGCAGCCATGTCTAACGGCGCACAACCGACTGCCGCTGGCATAGATCCTTCAGGGGCGATCTCTGTCCAGCCAGTTCATACGGAAAACCCGATACCGGTGGAAGGCACGACAGCTTCCAGCCCTTCTGCCGGTTCTGTCAAAGCTGGGGCTGTGGTTCAACAAGCCTACAGAGGAAACGGTATGGGAGAATGGTGGCCAGCCCCAACTCCCACTTAGCCGTCACTTCATGTTTGTTGTATCGGGTTCTTCGTTCATTTTCCAGATTCATTCAACTTTAGTATTTCTGCTGGTGTAATCACTTCCTTTAACACAGCAGCAGGAGACCTTCAGACCACGGGGATCCCATAGTGTTCTTGCGTCATCCTACACGTTTTTCCTTTATCACAATTACTAGGGCAAGCTTCCCCGTGACACCTGAACTAGTTAGTCTGTTTCCATTACAGTTTTCCTATAACTATTATTTACCCGAATGCTCACTTTATATAACCACATTTGTTGTAACGTTAACGTGGCCTCGCACCACGACTGCTGTTTTACCAACTGACTCTACTGACTACTCGCCACGTTCACATTGTTTTTGGTTCATTCTCGCTGGTATCACTCACGAGCTGTCGTCAATAGCGTTACCATCTCTAGCAGCAACAAACGATTATAATCACTCTGTCGACTAGATGCGTCTAACCGGTTTTCTCCGTTTATGTTCACTTGTTTTGTTTTTCTTTGTCTTGGGTTCACACGTGTCCATCATGCTTTTTAGGAACCAATTGCGCGTCTTTATTGTTGCTGTTTTAGTTTTTCTTTCTCTGCTCGCTGAGTCCCAGAAAAATCTGACGGAAGTTTATGATCCAGCTTTGCTCTGGACCTGGGCCTTCCTCATTAACTTTACTATGTTATCACCATTATCTTTGCCCGCCAGTCGCATTCGGTACTTGAAACTCAGGCCACATGATTTTCTTCAAGCTATTTCATATTTTCACGAGTTCCAAATATGTGTTTTTCTGTTTTGCACCGATATGCATTCAGGGTTACGCGTTGGGAAACACATGTTGCCGGTCAAAAGTTCTCACCAGTCGGTCGATTGTATTTCGGGTCCCAGCCGATAGCTCTCTTGAGTTGCTTGACTCGAATTACCGTTTTGTCTATTGTCAGTTTTTGAGTTAGTCACTTGCACGCACATTGATTTTTGGATATTGTTTCCTTGTTTACCTTCATAACTCGCATCCTTTCCACACACACATCTTGCTTCTTTCAGACGTTATTCTGAGATTCGTGTGATCCATTACTATTGCGAGCGCCACAGAGACAGTTTTTTGAACGCAGTTTCTTCGCCTGACTCTATGCAGTGGTCACGTTTGACGCGTCCTTGGATATTTCAGTGCTTTTTTGCGGTTAGAACACATCCTAAACCAAAAACTCAGACGATTAGACTTATTTTGCTATCTCTCTCAAGAGTGTTTTTCAAGTCTGTCGCAGCTCTCAGGGTTTATTACAGAAGTCAACCGCAATCATGTTGAATTTGTTACCATGCTGATGCCTGCATTTTTGCTGCGATCCGGCTTTGTACCCGTGCTTACAGTTCCTATGTTTCAGCACGCACCCCCACACACACGTACGTACACTCATGAATGGGCAGGTACAATAATTTCTCCACCTTTGTCTGCCCATGCGCGCCGATCACTACATTTTTTGATACGCGTCTATTCGTTTGGTGTGGTTTTTCGACACCCGAGACTTGTCTGTCATTTGTGACGACCACTTGAGATCAGGCTGTGTAATGGTCCATGTTTCCTTTTGACGTCTCTCATTCCTTGTCCCCCGTCTCTTGTGTTTTTTTAAACTTGTCACTTCCCATGGCCCAGGTATCTCAGTAACGGGCTAGGACTGAGTTTGTATGAGAACGGTAATGAGTGAAATGTTTGTTCTCGTCTTGCCTCGTGTATTATCACTGAACCGTCTGTACTGACGTTCTTCCGTCGGTGGTATGGAAAGGGTATTCGGCTTCCAGGTCTTAATAAGAATGGATGGGGATAGTCGTTTTCTCCATACGGTATTCTTTGGGTTCCAGAGAGTACACCACAGGGCGAATATACATTATAAATAAGAAAACTGATTAACATTTCGTTCATGGCCTGTTTGTGAATAAGGGGATGGGGAGGACGAGATGGCCCAAGTTGTTAGAGCGCGCATTTACTGACCGGAAGCCCCGTGGTTCGAACACGACCTCATCCTCTTGACTTTCCCCGTCTAGGCTTGGGCAATCTGGCAGTATCCCAGCCCTCTTGTTTCCTTCGGGTTGCATGGCACCTAGGCACTGAAAAGGTGTTACGGCTCAACGTTTTTCCTTTTATGAATAAGTAAGGAAATCTGGGTGGGCATTCTAATGGGGTAGCGATCCTCCCTCCTAGAGAGATTGACATAGGGAAGTTTGACTTCCTGAATGTTAGCCCCTGTCGGGGCTTTCATCCTCGCTTCTTAAGTATTGTCGCAATTGAAGAGCAAGCCAAGCTGAGATCCAGCCAGGTTTCCCAGTCCTACATAAAAACAGTCCAAAGATGGATTATTTATGCTACCGCAACTAATGACCAGGAGTCTCTGATGATAAATAAAGAGGTAAATGAATTTACTTGGGATCACACAATTCTTATCCCAATGTGAGCTTTTAGTAATTGATGGAAACTTTCGATTCTGAGCTAACAATGCCAGCAAAAACCTGACTATTTGGGAGTATCCTTAAAATTTTCGGAATCAGTCGGTTGGCTTCTCAGGTGGATACATAGTCCATGAGAGTACGATATCTTTGTCAACTCGTTACCATTTCTCAATGTGGTTCGCCGGACTCTCCCTGAGCTTGTTAAAAAAGATTTATTGTGATATTGATCGGCGGGGGTTCGTCGGTGTGATACACTTACTTTGAAAATAGTACTATTAGATTCGGACATTTTGCAGTGCATATTTTTTAACCATACTCATCGTAGTTGTATCCGCTTCAAATGGAGACGCCTTGAGATTGCGATAGGTATCTATTTCTTAGTGAGTGAAATACATGATTATTTGACCCCACTTTATAGGCCAAGACGCTTTTCTGCTTGTCCCCCTCCCGTAATTGTAGTCTGTCGGTTTCCGATTTGTTTGCTATTCTGCTGCCCCCAAATATCATCTATGAGAACAATGAGGATAGCGAACGGAGATTGTTTTCTGTGGTTGTTCCTCGTATCCAATATACCAGAAATCACATGAAAAAGGTTGAAACCAGGGATACATACACTTAAGAGAAATGGAAACCAAAGGAAAGGGGTAGGTCAAAGGGTCATGGAGCCAGGTGAGTGAAGCCAATGCCAGACATGCTTGTGGGGTCGGGTTTTTCGCGAGCCATTCCAAGTTCAGAGGTCGTACAAGTTTCTTTTGGACGCAAAGTTGTGGATTCAGCAGGCAGATTCCAATCGCCTCTGCGCTCTGCAGGGATGTGCGTCTCAAAAAATTTAGTTCTAAATAGTAGTGGACTTTGCGTTCTATGATTCCGTCATTCTTTTCTTTAACATTGACATTCAGGAAATTTAACTATCCGTTCTCTTCTGAGTCACTAGTAACCTTGATATTAGATGGTCGTTGGCTTGTTCGCCGAGCTGGGCAATTTGATTGCAAACGTTTCATCACCAATCGAAACCTGTAGGTCCCGTGTTGACAGATGTTTTTCATGGTCGAACTAAATAACCAAAAATTAGACGCACTCACTGCATGGTCAACACTGTCGTCCCTACGTGCACGACCATTTCGTACTTGCCGACGAAACTATCAGCACAACAGACGTGCTAAGCAGTTTCAATTTGGTCCATACTAATATCAAGGTTTCCTATAGAGGAAAATGTCGGTAGATCAGGTAGCGTAGATGGTCGTTGGCTCGTTCGCTGTGGTTGTGCACAACCACTAACCCCCCGCTACACACCACTACGCTCCCCAATAACGCACGACAGCTTGTACGCAGGACAGCTCCTCACCGTATAAATTACAGTCTTCTTCCATCCCGATGGTATTCATCACCCAACCCGAAGGGAAAAATTTCGCAATCTTGTGAGCGGTGTACCTGAAACAAATGCTAGAAAAGCCTACTTTTGGGTTTAAGGTGATGCTGTCTAGTTTACTTTTTAAGATAGATTTAATACTAAGCTTCCGTGTTTTTGTCAATTACGGGCAATCGGCCTCAGACAATGCTTGTGTATGACAAGGGCCCAGTGGCTTTGGTATCGCCGCTATCATGTGTGAACTACTGGCTTGGGTACTCGGTAGCTTCAGGTTGTGTCATCCCACGTTTGGTAATCGATTCCTCAGCGAAGTGAATTAACAGGCTTAACGGGAGGCTCTGGATCCACGTGTCATACGCAAACTACACAGAAAGCGAATGTTAACTGGTTGTCTTCTCCGTACATGCATCAGCTGGTTAGCTGCCCCTCGACCGATGTTTATCGACTTTTTTGGCGGACCTTCCACTGCACCCAACGCGGCCTCGTCATTATGAGCTGTCGAGGGAGGATATCCACATCAAGCTGACGATGGTGCGGAGCGGATAACGGCGTTATCTGCGCTGGAATTCCTATATTCGATTGCGCTCAACGACGTAACCTGTCCGGATGATTTCATTCAACTGGGATATGAGATTCTGGATTCTTAACAGAGAGTCCTTTTACTAATAACCGCTCGTTGAAGTTGAACAATTGACTTCTTCCTCTTTGTAGTAATCGAACGTCAAGCCTACCTTGCACCACGCCATAATCCGAATCTTTTTATATATAGACAACATAGGGAATTATGGCTGTCAACCACGTTCGTATAACTACCTAATCTGAATCAGCATCAATGGCGAACTATGCTGTGTCATCAGTAGGCAGGTGGATAGGCTCGGCGATAAAAAATTCGAAGCTCTCTAGCTGACCAGACAGGGCGTTTCCGTCGCATCCACTCGGTCAGTTTTAGATTGCACGTATCAGGGAGACCGCCTACAGTGTTGTAAGTTGCAGTGAGCGGAATACTTATGCGACCACCGGCTACCGGCTTGCAATCCCATTGTTGCACATACGCGAGCATACAAACTCCACTTAGCCATCACAACACGATTGCAGTGAGCGATTAGAGACGTAAAAAAAAAACTGAATAGGGGTGATATTGTCCCGTCACTATATAATCCAAAGCTCACACCTTTTTGAATGTGCGCGTACCCTTGTATGCTTTGATAAAGTGGTACACTGTCCGCTCGTGGTCGTCAGCATATTGCACGTGTTATGGAGCAATTGTTTTCCGTCAGTTCGAAGTTCGAATGTAATTCTGGGCGTTACATTATTGCCTAGCAAAAACTGGGATCAGCAACTCCAAGCTTGGACCGCCTACCCACCCGGTCAAAAAGTGTTCCATTTGGACTTTTCAAGAACGTCCATGATGTGCGACTACTATTTCGACCAGTCATCACAGTGCTGATAAATCGGTATCTCACATAGACGCTAAATTTTCGACTGCAACGTTTTGAGGACTAGTTTCATCTTCGCAGGTTGTACAGTGCTTCTCGATCTTGTTTGCACGGTATTTGGAACTACTCGGACATCTCTCAGAGAGTTTTGTCGGTCCACACGAACCTACGTAGATTTCTTGACCTCAACAGCTTCTTACAATGCAATTTATCGTTTACTGTAGATGTAATTGTTGCAGATTTTTCCACCTCTGCGTTAACTGTGAACCGAATCAGCTCTTAAATTGACCAAACGTCCAGATTGCTCACGAAGAACCAGTCAAGCGAGAAACAGGTTAACAGTTTTACCATCTTGAAGCAAACTACTAATTAGGTGGTTGAAAACCATTCGGCAACCCACGACCGTCCCCATCAGGTAGGTGCACACCCCTGGTATCCGTGTTTTACCTCAACATAGGTTGTACGAAATTCGCCAAATAGATTAGTTGGTACATCAAGTTGCTGGGCTGTCGAAGAGCTTCCGGCCGCCTTATGATTAGTTTCCTTCAGGAAGGTATACTGTCATAACTTGAGTACCATACCAAATGAATCATAGGTGGCCTTTATGAAGCATCACCAATTGAAGAATATCATAGACGAGAGGTTCGACTTGATTTCAGTTGAGCCTCTCGTGAAAACCAATTAGCGTGCAAATGAGTGTACCTGACTGACAGCTAATTGGCCTACAGTAATTGTCGGCGATAAGACGCTCCATCAGCCCGAGAGGCTTGACAGCATGAGGCCGCTCGCACCCCGTTAGTGTGTGATCTCTTGGTTACTAGGGTGCAACATACAAAGGTTTAATCGGATCACGCGAACAGCGTACCTCATTATTACGTGATATATTCATATTTTTTCTGCTAACTGTCAGCTATTCATAAACGCCCCATAACACCTGTCTGAGAATTGTGTGAAAATACCTCAAATATCCGTGAAACTGGTTGGACCCTTTCGTTTGCTCCCATCTCTGAGATAGTTAACACGCTGTAACCTATGTAATGTCCCTGGATTTATTAGTGGCATCTGTTGCATCAAGCATACCCCCACTTAGTCACAATACTACTCACAACCCATGCGCTATTACTCTTGAAGACAGAGATATATAAATAGATAATAATAATAGTAACAATAATAGGGGCAGCAACATTAGTTTTGACACGAATGCTTCATTACCTTATGACCACAGTGTTTCTCAAATATCTTAAAAGAACTGGAAAAAGGGGGCGAGGAAGGAAATGTGAACGGAGCGTGGAGAACAACGCTCACCTCAGTAGACGATGTCTCGTCGTGCGCAGCACATGACTGAACAACCGCAGTCGGTGGTGCTGGTTGTTCTCTGAGAATAGAGTAGTTAGTCGTTGGCTTGTTCGCTGGACTGGGCAATTTGATTGTAAACGTTTCATCACCAATCGAGGTGACACCATCAGTGCGTTATTGTGGAGCGTAGCAGCGAGTTAGTGGTTGTTCTGCTGCCCAAGCACATGTCTGTTTTCCAATTGCCTAATTATGAATTCGTTGAAACCATCGCGCACCAGCAATAGCTCAGGCATCAGGGGTAAAAAACCGAAGATGTCACATCTCCGCAGTGTTCGTCACGCAACAACAGACCATTCTATAGTCTGGTACATGCGACACAGTTGTATGCCGTTTTGAGGCCACCAGTGACCTAATTAAGCAAACATGATCTGGTCCTTTGGGATTCGTTCACTGATTTCATAAGATACACTTCACTCAGAGCTGGTACGACTACCGAGATATGTGAAATTCTTGAATTATGAGGGGCATGTTCAGAGAATGCACCTTCTAAATCCTGACTTTCCACTGTGAAGGTGCAAAGCGCACGCCGAAATGTGTTTCGGTACTGGTTAGGGGTTTGGCTTTGCCCTCTTGTTCAAAGATGAGTTCGGTGTTGTCGGCGTACTCCAGATCGACTAGGTTATCACCAGCAGCGATCTGAACACTGGGATTTTGAAGACCCTCCCGCGTTCATTTAATTGGTTCACTGACGAAGTTGACTAAGAATGGAGAGAGTAAACATGCTTGCCCGACCTCGTTTCTCGTAAAAATGTTTCTAGAGGTCTCTCCGTACACTCAATCGAAGGTGTGCAAGTTTACGGGCCACATTGTGTTCACAAACTTCTGCAGAACCTCTTGTCGAGCAAGTGTCATTAGGAGGGCTGACCGACTGACAGAATCGAATGCACACTTGAGATCAAGAGTCACCAAGATTAAGGGTCGTCTGTCTGGCGTTATTCTAACACCTGACAGTGTGAAGAACTGTTAAAAATCCCATCTGTGCTCACCGGTCAAGATTTGGCGTTCCGCCCTAAGATACCGGAGAATCAGTGATCATAGGCCTTTCTACGATGACTGCCAAACTCACACTTCTGTGGTTGCTTTATCCACTGCGTGCCCCCCTTTTGTAAATGGACACTACCGACTCCCCCAGTTGTCTGAAACGGTCTTTCTCCCCAAGGCAGACACAAGTAGGTTAAATAAGCTGTCGTGTGCAGGTAGATAGGATGCAAAATTTCAGCAGAAAGTCTTGGAACGTCGTTGTCCTCAGATATTACCTGCTGGAAGTCTATCGATAATAACGATCCTAGTGGGCCGTTTCATCTAGTGTTTATTTATTGGCTGCCTTTTAAGACCTCTCGAGTTACTTCATGACAAACCTCGTTCAAGGTGAACCGGTAATAATATTTTATCACTACCGAAATCAAAGGGTGATTTGATGTCGTGTTGGCCTTCTTTTGTGTGGCACAAAACCTGGAGCACTGCACCTACATTGATCACGTTTAAATTCGATTCAAATGCAATATGGTAAATGATCGGGCATCCTTCGGGGAGACGCCTTATCGTGCAACCTGCTTTCACAAAGGAAGAATCTTGGACTGGCGGTTTGCCAAATTTTTCTGTATAGACGGGTACTAGCACAATCGATCCTTAGTTATACTGCAGTGGATGTTTTCCGGAGAGATGCTGACGTATGACAGTTTCAGATAAACTGGTAGCTGTGTGTAGACAACTTCCATGGGGACTGAACTGGATTCTTTCCCACTTGGACATCCTAGCGCCTTTGGCTTTCCGTCCTCGATACGTCTTCTTCTTGTTACCTTAATTTGTCAATCAATGATGCCGTGAATGCAGATGTCCTGAGCTAACCCAGCACGATTTTCCTTCTTCCTCACGTTAACAAACCTGTGGACGTGCTTGTGTTGACTGCCCTGCTCGTGGATGCGACCTCAATAAAGTGAAAGCCGCCACCGAACTTATCTCCCGCACATAGAGTGATTGTAGAATATGCCAATTTAAAACTTTTAAGCTAAAATAGGATTGCTTGAAGAGCTTATCACAACCGAATTTTCTTGTTTTTACATGGAATCACTTGGTATACTTCGATATTGAATATGTACCGTAAGAGTTGCTGCTGTAGCTCGATTCTTTAATACATGCGAGGAATTTTGCGCCTGCCAATCTGAGATTTGGGTGTACCTTACTGGTAATGTATTTCAGCTGCCTTAGACAGTCTGGTGATTGGGCCACAGTTTTCTCCGTACATTGGTTTTCTTCTGTTATTTGAAAAGTTTGGACATTCTTTGCGTAGCCAGTCCTATTAAGCAGGAGGATTTCAGACTCTCTCGTGGCACTAAGAGGGCGCCACTCCTCTCTTGTGGTTTCTTCAGTATTTCTAAAATGGGTAATTATATAATACGATAAAATGGGCTTCGAACGTCTTACCAGGCAGAACGAATATGATCTCGATGACTTATATGCCGACGAACGTAACCAGTTCGACTGTTGAGCGTGAGATATAAGAGACAACCTAAAGTACGACGTACTCTGGAAGCTACCGAAGCTTCTAGATTTCCAACCCAGCCACAAGAGTACGTCCATAATTTTCAAATGTTGCTGACAAAAAATTTCCGCGATGCTATCCCAAGGTTCAAGTTTTCCGCTCCTCGTAAGGCATCAGACTAACTAGAGATGGATCCTGTGTTTGAAGTCTCATTCAATCAACTTTAAGGGCTGTGCATCGGAATTCTCGCTAAATAATCGGGATTTAATTTAATCAAAATGGATACGAATAGGTATTGTTAATTCATGGGTACGATGTCACCTAAAGCCTTGAAAGTGAGCACAAAATAAGCTAACATCTGGACTGACCCATATAACAAGAGCACACCAGACGGTAGGTAACTAAAAATTACTTTTATAGCGTTATATCCAAAGTGATTTGTATTAGGTGGAATTTCTCGCCCCCCCCCCGGGATTTGATTAGGTGGAATTTCTCCCCCCCCCCCCTCCGCCTGGGGCTCTTCACTCAACAACCACTAAGTGTTTGCCCCTGTGGGCGGTGCCCTCCTCTGTTCTTTTGGCTCGAGTTCACCGGGCTTATTTAATTTTACATAAGGCACAAGTAAAACACTTGCTCGATTCTTCAGCTAACGGAAATCCCAGTTTAACTGTGCTATATGTTCACAGTTTAGGGGTATTTCTCAGAATCTCACGTCCAACTTTCTCTTGATCATTCTGCTGTGTCCCTAATTGTTACAGAGCTCATTTGCTTCCGTGGATATTATTGGGCTACTCCAAGTCCAAGCGTATGTCGGTCAATTCAGTAGCTAGTTACCATTATTCTAAAGAATGGATAAAGTGTTCCAAATGAATGGCCTACATAATATAAAGTTTCAGTTAAGTAGGTATCTACCAGTCAAGCTTTTCGAGTATGAGGACATGTTCTCTCTCGGTGGCTTTGTTGACCGTGGGACTAAGTTCTGCGGCGCGTGTAAACTCACCTCACACCGCTTGTCTATATTTGTCTCGTGTGCTTCAAACTTTAAATTTCTTGTGCTAGCTTGTAGATAGATCAGCCTCGGAACTAAGTTAATTCCCGCGCTATCGGTTGTCACTCCTTTCGCCGGCGGTTGTAAGATGATGTGTGCCATTGAGGCTAATGTGAAGTGCACGGTATGATGGTCGTTTTCTGTGTGTGTGGACACCGTCGTAGTTCATGCAAAGAAGAGCTGAGTGATGCCAACTTCCTGTTTCTCTTCCTGTCTACGCTTTAGGCAATTTAGTTTAATTTATGGAAGATACATGGGGCGAGGTACATAAGCTTGAAGACGTTTTGACTGAAATTGATAAGCTTTTCGGCAACTTTGGATATACAAGGATGGTAGCGCCACGTTGGAACCGTGCCTAGTGCACCTTGACAAACTTTAGCCAACGCATACAAGTATTCCATGAATTTATTGTTTATTTAGCTTTCATAAATATGGACGTCAGTGCATTTCATTCAAAAAAGTTATTGATTAACGTAGGTTAACTCCAGTGTACCGTCGACAGCCCCTAGCAATTTTCTGCCTGGATTGCACCAGCCTTCTTCAGTTTGTAGAGCAGAATCAATTGGTTTCGGAGGGACGCACTGTTACTGCCACAACCAACACGTACCTGTGTTCATTGTACCCCACAGGTGGACTAGAACAGTGTGGTTCGCAAATCCAGCCGATACGAATAGTGAGTCAGCGTGTCCGACCATACCACAGGGGACAAACCATCCAACGCATCTGCGTGAAATTTGAGCAACGGAGATGAAAATCATAAAAAGAACGCCACCATGGCACTTATAGGTGACTCTTCTTCGAGAGGAAGTGGGAAAGTTAAGGACAGCAAGGAGTTCTTTGGGAGCTCCACTTTTTAAAATGGTCACCATTCTACGTGTGCACCGTATTCAGGATATTCAGATTGAAGCAGTAATGGGCATTAAAACATGCTATTTTAGTTTATGACAAGTGAGCATGCAGGGCATATACGGAATGAAATGTGCCCTGATTTTGAGGTCTCGTACTGGAACTTTTTTGCGATAACTTTATTGAGAGTAACCTGGGAGTGTACAACGTTCGGCACAAGTCAGAAACTTGCATCTGAGCACTAGGGTATTCCTTAAATATTCTGTATCAAATTGTATTTCCGAAATCAACTAGCAATTTTCTATCAAAATTGTTTAGTACCTATCTGGATGCGGACCCCACTTCGATATAGATATTTTTTGTTTAATCCAATGATAACGTGGTGATCGAGTGATTCACAGAGGTTTTTTTCCATTCGAAGATGCAAGTGGTACTTTCAGATGTGTTCTCTCTTCACTGATTTTCGGTCCATGTCGACTGTTCGTCTCGATCTCATTCCGAATTTCAGTTCAACCTAGCTTAGTTTCCTCGACTTGCAGTTAATCGCCTTTACTTTGTTGAACAAGTTACTAGGCAGTCGAACCCACTTAAAAGAAAGAATTAAATACCGCCTAGTACCACAGACTGCTGATGACACAGTCCATAACTGGTTTGGAATGGTGAAGATTTTCACTTTCACGCAAGCTGAATAGGTGAACTGATGGATTTAGAAGAGACACGTTCTACGATTTGGGAACAAAGAACCATGGAAAGCCGTACATACCAATCCACTTAACCGATTCGGATGGGATCTGAGAAAAGAACACCTATAAGCAGCGGAAGGAAAGTCATTATTGAACAGGCCGCCATTCAACCTTCAGTTAAATTTTGAAGCAGCCCCAGCGTCGAACATGCAACAATGAATTCGTAAATCGTTCTTCTGACATGAAGTTGATAAGGAACAGCCTGTTAGCGAATATACACTCATTTTCGAACTAATTTACCTGGAAACCAGCTGAATCTCTCGTTTATGATGTTCTCAGGCTGCACCAGGCCGCCTCATGTTTCAGTCGCTACGATATTTGAAATATTGCGATACATGTACATCTTTGTAATATACTACTCAGAAGGGTGCTGAAAATCCGTCGACAGCCCACGACCGGTTTCGCCCTTTTTGGGGCTCATCAGGTAGGCGCAGTCCCCGGGTTTCCGTCAACCTTATGTTCTACTTGAAACCAAATTGCACGGAATCAGCGGATATACACTCATTTGCAGACTAATTTGGTTCTTTCGAGAGACTCAACTGGAACCCAGCTGAATCTCTCATTTATGATGTTCTCAAGCAACAGCCTACTACTTCAGCCGTTTGTATGTATTCCACTGATTATGTAGTCAACAAATGCGCCATATGATGTTGCGGAATTTCACAACTGCTGAGGTCAACTACTAACTGCTTGATTGTCGTCAGTTTGCCCGGAACATGTGCGAAAGATTGAAACAATTTAGTGATACAAACAAACATAATTAGGAGCAGTCTTAAGCATTAGAAGTTTTGAACTCATTTCAAACTCTAGAAACCTTGGGTCTGTGTGATCGAGGGACATGCCCTGCTCCTCACCTGGTTGGTAGGTCGCGTGTCTTGTCTAGCAGTCACCACGAGCCATCGAAATCCCAAAGAAGTGTGTGGGGTATGAAAGCTTGTTTTATGTGTTTTATGCGTGTTTTATGCTCGTCGGGAAAGGAATTCGAGACTGGAAGTATACTTTAAGAGGGCAATGAACGCCAAGTCATGAATTATATGAATGTCAAATAATTCCTCTCACGAATAGCCGTGTAATTGTGTCTGCATGCTGCACTCTCTTCACACTGCAAGTGTACAATGGTAACTCAAAAGAAGATCGAGGAAGTCGTCCCATTCCATCAAAACCAATCGCTATGCTTAACAGAGCTGGATACTTGATTGTTGCCGACTGTGGAAACATCTCTGCTGTGGGGTGCCTTCAAAAGTCCGTGACAATTAAAAAAAATTCCATGAATCTAGGATGATATCAGCTGATAACTCCTATCAGTAAATGAATCGTTCTAACAACTTCCCCTCATCTATTTCCATAGGTCGAGAATAAAGATTATAAAGAACCACGGAAAGTAGTGAGTTTGGAATTGTTACTCGTTCACCGAGATGCAAAAAACCATCCAGCGTCATCAACAGTTTTTCTCACATTGAGTAGTATACATAGTAATGTCATCTGGTATAGGTGTTCTAGCCCCGACGAACAGCCAAATTCATTGGGCCAAATCACCGGTGTTCTGAGTGAATCAGATTGTATTGATCAGTCCGCAGCGACAACGGCAACAAAGTTTCAGTATTAGCAGGCAAAGAGCCCGTACCACCGTGTCGTGAACGACATTAGCATGCAGAATTGCCCTAACCTGTCATTGCTGAATATTATAAATATATGAAGAAACAGCTCCGCTCCAACTTATTCGTATGCTGCACGCGCCTTACTGAACGTCTTATATGAATGGAGGTCATTTATTATGCTGAACTTGCATTCGAACATATATATTTAAAGTCGACCCTCTCCCCAGTACACAGATATTGCTCCTCGTTGAGTTTGTGAATCCTACATTACTTTTTCTGGAAATTCTTATTGACGTGCAAATTACCGAATGCTCATTTTGCTCTACAGAAGCACAAATGTTGTGCACAGCTCTGCATGTATACCGACCGTGAGACGTAAAACACCGCCTCGTTTGAAAAAGCGGAGTAAATTTCGGGACATTCTTTATGGCTCGGAGATTTGGCTTCGAAAAGCATGACAAACTGTGATAGTTGGAATTTCGGTACTAAAATGAGTGTCCTACCGTAGGACACCCAGAACATAGCGGAGTTTACTTAAATTTCTTCAAGCGGGGGCCTTTAGTAATCTCAGTAGGCGTGGAGGATTGAGTCGTTCAAACAACCTAGGTGTTAGAAATACTAAGCATTATAGACGCATTTGAACTCTTTGGCATTGAAGTTATTCAAATTATCATGAATGGTCCTACCTAACTACTGAACGATAAGTATCGTCTCGATGTGTGACTACTTCTTTGGTATTTTCGTTAGGTCAGTAGTAAGTTGTTTTGTTGTTGCTGTCAGGAGGTGCGAATCAACCTAGTAGTAATGAGGTATAGCCATAAAATTCAAAAGGCCAACCTACTGGCGGATACAACTAATGGGATCATGTGGGTAGTATGTTTTCTCGTAAATCCGTTTCGCGTCTTTATTAAGGAATTCGTCGCGTCACGTTTGCTTGCATTTGAGCAACAGTCAGTGAATATCCAGGAAAGTTCAAGAAGACGCGTTCATGGAGAAGATGGATATTCCGTTTGTGTAAACAAGACGAATATGAGAGTTTTGCTTCCCTGTCCCATAGTCTGCAACTGTTCACCTGGCGTTTCCTAATGAATAACTCCGCAGCAAAGGCCTTCTTTCTTTCATTTGGTGCCGCGACCAGGATAAGGATGAAACACTAGTTCGACACTGATAAGCTTGCCTATATCAAGATTAGTCCGTTTTACGTAACCCCCAGGGCAGTATGATATGTTTAATGAAAACCGAGTTTGCAGTAACTTCTAACCTAGTCGTGCCAATGCGTGGGATAGAACAGGAATAAATGTCTCTAATGTATCTGTCGTTACATAATCAAAAGCTAACAAGGATTTAGGTTCATGGGCAGAGTTTACACCAAGAAGACTGCAAGGATGGATGGACTGTACTCGGATACAAAAACCTGCATACTCGATTCTGATGAGTCATCGGTTGGAATTTCGCACTGTTCATATGTAGGCAAAGAATGTCCAGTAATTCTAGTGCTGGTGGTGTACACGTTTGCGTTACGGTAGAAAGCAGGCAGTGGTTCACGACTAACAATTAAAAGCACACTACAGCAAACAAGAACGAACTTCATCCAAAGCCTGTTCTTAGTATGCACAGTTCGATACAAATGGATAGCATAGTTTGTCACTACCAGAGATTGGATATTTGGCACTGAATCACGATGTGCACGAATTATCTGTACGACAGAACGAAGAATAATGACAGGACTTTTTTTAGTGTTACTCCCCTACGTTGACATCTGCGGCCCAGAAATTCAAAAGCAAGGCAACTGGAGTGAATGAAATCCACTAGATAATGTGTGCTTTTTAGAATCTTGTCTGAAATTTATTTAGGCGCAGCGATCATGCTCAAATTTAATACAAATTTGCATGCCTGGCATCCCATTATTTAGCCAATATGGCCCTCTGACGAAACAAGTCTTGTCAGATGACGACATTTTGAAAATATTAACGCACATGACTTGCGCATCGGGAAGTGGGATTCTGAAGTAACAACCCGCTGCGCCATGCTTCAACTAGGTTCGGTGAAGCAAAGCGATAATCTCGAATGTGAACTTTCAGCTGATGCTCAAAATTACACTTCGTCTTATGTCTGAAGCGTGGAACTAAAATCCCGTACATTCAGAGTTTCTTCTCAGTGTATTCTGTGGAATTTCGTCCGCACAGTGGGTTCAAATTTAGCAGGCTGGTCGCGTTTGGTGAGCTGTCTTCTACATCAACAAAGGTTGCAGAAAAGCATAAATATGCCAACAAGGAATACACACCTAAGGAGACAGGTATTCCCATTCATTCACTTACTCTCTTCCTTAGTCGCGCACTTTATCTCGAAACACTGAAACCCACGGCAGCAACCAGTGAGTGATGTTCCATTACTGAATTTCCGCTAAAATGAGTTAAACCTTGGCTTCACGCTAGTGCAAAAGAGTTAAAAAGAAGTCGCTTCCAGAAGCACAAACCGTAATATTCAAATGTACGTGTACTAAGTGTAACGGTGATACCACTGATGGGGAGGCATGTGAGTAGTATGTTTTGCCCTTGTTAATTCGCTTTGCGTCTCTTGAAAAGGGAGATCTGATGCGGAATTTGTGGAATCGCTTTGTAGCATTTGTTTGGATTTGAGCAATGAATGATTAGAGTCAATGAACATCCAGGAACGTTGAAGAAGACACGTTTAGGAGAAGATGGATGTCCAGTTTTTGTAAACGAGATGCAAATGAAATTTTTGCGTCCCTGTCGAATAGTCTGTAGCTGATCAGTTGGATTTTGCTAATAACTAACTCCGCAGTGAAGGCCTTCTTTTCATAGTAGCAGTAAACGTAGGCAGTACGCATGGCACTACAGCGTACACTTCATGGTTGCTTATGGTGGTTAATAAATAAATAGTCACTTCTTCATTTCTACCTCTGTACCTTTCAGTTTGCTCTGAACTGACTTTGTTACGGGGATAGTGCAGTTTTTCGGGGAAGAATCATCCTGATACCAAGTTTGACCATCGATGTCTTTGGTTCAATGTTATATTATGATGATACATGTGGCCACTATCTCTGAAAAGCGTCCAATTGCCAAATTAGAGAAGCCATTCAACCTAGCTTCGCTTAGCTTAAAATTACATATAATACTGTCACCGTCAAATAGTGATTAAGCCATTTGGGAGTTAACACAATGCTGTCGAGTGCAAGTGACGTTTACTGAGACCGCCGGTTTTGATATCAGTTTGGGCATTCCCATCCACTCTTCAGAATACATATTTCAGAATCACACCCACTCAGCTTAATTTTGTTGAGAAGACGAGGAAATGATGGTGTCGAGCTGAAGGAAAACTATTTAGTACCAAGTTACTGGCGAAGCTCAATTGTAGTGAACACCAAGCATATAACTGGTGATCATTGTAGGTGCAGTTTTAAGCCTTGTGTACATTCACTTCTGCCGAATGTCACTAAGTATTTTCCCCATCCAACCCGTCTCGTCTCTCGGTACAACAGTGCAACAGTTTGCATCATCCACTTCCACGAACGAACAACTGGGGGGATATACTGTTCGACAGGTGGCTAGATTTCTTTCACTTCTTCCAGTAACCCGGATAGATGGAGTCAAAAAAAATCTGTGTATGGCTAGCCATCGTTTGAAACCTAAAATCAACCAGAAAGATGGATTTCCGGAGTCATTTTTGCAGCATAAAACAAGTATAGTCCGACCACTATGTCCGCTGAGAGAACAAAACTCAAAGGCGCTCCTTTACGATTGCTGAACACTACGTCACGTCCATTTGCGTGGATTTCAGACCTCATGCTAGTGGAGAAAACAACTTGAAATATAAACAGGCATTAGGATGAATCTCTTAAAAAAACAAATATTTGACGTGGATCTGATCAACCCACAGAATGACAAACTCTCTCCGGAAACGACCATTGCAATCAGGCCCGTCGGGTGGTGTTTTTTGCGGACACTACTGTATACGGTGTCGAATCTATTCAGCAAAACATCCAGTTGTCTACCACGCATACCCCTAAAATGATAATTAATTAATAAGATTTTGTCAGGCTTAATCTGTTTGACGAACCGAACTGACTCGATTATCAACGAAATGACCTAAGGACAGCGACTGAGGAGGTCTTGGTTATCGAGGTCACACTTCTGACCTCTCAACGCACCATCAAGTTTACTCGTACTTTTACACTCACCCGTAATCATAGGATAGAGAAGTTGTTCTTATATGAAGCGTTGCTTCGCTGACTGTCCTAGACTGTTGTTGGCATAGGGTTGTTGGTCTGTGATGTTTTTTTGCCATAGAAATGTTCCTACCTACTGTGTCGCTGATACTTGATAGCTGTTGGTGCGGTTGATGAGTGCGCCGTGATTCGTGAATGAGCAGAACAAGTACTACCTGATCACTGGGCAATTAATTCACCTGCGCAACCAATTTTGGCAGCGTTTATACTTGCTTTTCAGTGAACCACAGTTTACTTATACATTCTTTTCCGTGATGTACCGATGGATATACTCAAATGAAGTTTGGACGCATGTCATTCATCTGTGGAGTGTAGGATGTGGGTGAATCGTGCGCACATCATCCAAAATTCCGAATCACCTGTCCATAATCGGTTGACGATTCACAGCAGACACGCACTACGACGATTCATAAGGTGCAGTTTCCAGCAGCGCTTGTAGTTGGTTCAGCCCTATCGATCGAATTTCTAGGTGAAACGCACATTAATTTGGTGTATGTAGGTACATGTGGGATGATGGGCACGTAGCTCGTGTCATTATTTGGTTCATTCAAAAGAAGCTTGTGCAAGCGACTGTGCGCAATCGACCGGAATCCGCTAACAAGATCAATACTGCACGCAGTGTTCTGTTGAGGAGGGGTTGGCCATTGATAAGTCAGTCAGTTATAAAGTGAGGGAACAATAAGTCCTGAAGTTTGGTTCACCGAAAGCTACGGTATTGCGGAGCCACTGTTTTGCATGAAGCCTGTTTTTTTGAATTTATATCAACCTCGATGGAAAGCACTCTTGATATCCTGGAGCACCTTTTCGACCTAGTCCTCACAAAACTTCATTTTCTTGCAGGAATCTCATGAGTGAAATGCCCAAAGGAATGCGCACTTTTACGTTTATGTGATAACCTGACCAGGCACGAATGTTTATGTCTACATCAAGTTATCACATGATGAGAAACTTTGAAAGCGGAGTTAAATCTTAGAGCATGCCTTCATGTAAAGTAACAATCAGTTGACTTACAGGTACTTGCCATACTGTAACAAAAACTATTCACAGCCAATTAGGACGTTTAATAGCAATGAACTGTATGGTCTTGGTTAATTTTGACCTAGCGATCATCACCCTCTCTGTTTGTCAATCAAGTATTTTGCCACCAGGCTGTTATAAATCACTAGACCTATCAGAAAAGTAGGTTCTTCACAAACTACTGCAACTCCCGCAGATTAGCCAAGAATCCTATTACTTCGCCAACTGACAGTATTGTGTCAGCTTGGTTTCATCTGTGACATGTTTTTTTGTTTATTTTACAGTTTCTAACACTATTTCTGTCGTGAGATGCGCAAACTTACAATTTGCAAACGAAAATACAATATCAAGTGTGACATCCTCATCTGCCTTTAGTGAGGGAAACCAGGACGTCGTTCAGTCATACGATCATGGCTCAAGGCACCGAATAAACCACCCGCGTGGATCACGTGTTCAAACGTTTCCTTAGCCATACCTGATAGTTCAGATGAGTTGGGCCTGGGTTGGTGGAGTATTGGTGAGAGGTTCATCTCGCGTGTCGCATGTCCAAGGTTTAAGTGCCGCCAGACCAAGTATATGTACTACTGATGAGCTTTAATAAGAGCAAAACTTAGGTCTGGTGCTTTCTTTCAACAATGTAGACAACAACAGCTTGTTAAAACAGGAGCGAGTTGAACGATGGTTCTACAGATTACGCATCAGCCTTCAAGGTCTATTGAAGTGGCCCGCACACTGACGGTTGCTTATAGACTTTTGCTTAGTGCTGTTGGTGAGTTGTTTATCTGTTTGATTCAAAAATGTTTTCCGGTCTCATCCATTAACTTGTCAAACAAACAGGAGACCATCGCTCACGTCGCTATTGCAGTGGTTATCCGCTTGAAATTCTAGTGATTTCTCTGGCACAGAAGTTTTGAGGCCGTGTGGCAAGATGAAGTGGTTCTCAACTTTTTTGAAAAATATTCGACCAACCCCTTGTCGCAGGTAGTTTGTAACTTGTGGTTTTGTACTAATGAAGATAGATAGTTCAACATCGTGAAAGTTTTCGAATATCGGAATCGCATCACAGTTTCAGTGCTGTGAAAGGGTTGGAGAAACAGGGTCAAACGGAGTATGTTACTGGATATAACTTGCTCTTGCTTTTAAGGCAGCAATCGTACGATAACATTAGTAAAGAGTTTTCCATAGTAAATGGTATTTTCCTAAATCCGTCATGTGCCAATGCAGTCCGGTTTTCAGGGTTAACTTGGGTGTTGATAATAATCCCAGTGTCTTTTGAGTACACCCATTTGTAAAAAAAACCGGTCAACTATTATCCATTTAAGAGATTTAAACAATGACATGTAACGTAAAACGGTATTTCTCAAAGTAAATTTCCCCGTGTGCTCTTTTTCAGTTTATAGCCAGCTGCAACTTTCTTTCGAAGTCATTTTACTACGGTGGGTATATTGGTCCTCATTTGCCTTTATGCTACAAGTATTTATGAGCGGTTTCAATTTCTATCCTAAAGTAGGATTACGAGTGGACCGAACACAGCCAGTTTATGCTGTATCGCTCTTGTAGTTGAATCCAGAGGCCAACAAGAGTTCAACCACAAAATTACTCGATGTACTACTGGAACAAGCCACTTTGCATCTCAGCCAAACAAGTAAACTTACCCATGTTCGGTGATCAAAACTGCTTCAATCTGCAAAGGTTGTTCCCTGAATTCTTTGAAGATTCTACCATGAGGGGACAAGTTTCCTCCTCTGGAACGTCTCTCGTTACCAGACAGATCGACACCCAATATTAGAGTTACTGTCATAAGAGCAAGATTAAACTCAAGTGTTTTAAGCAACATCGCCAGATCATCGCCTGAAGCACTTGGTAGTTCAGAGGGTAGACGCTTCTTATGTGATGAAGTTCAACCGTTCTAGGATGCATAATAGAATGCTGACGAGTTTCGATCAAACGAACAAACACTCGTGCAACCTGTACACCTAAAAGAAAGTTAATTCAACAGCTGACATATTGACCACTTTAGTGAGTGGGATCCAATTTCGATTATTTGGCAGCTGTTTGAGAACTACCCTAACTGATAGTGAGGTGTGCCTGATGATGTGCTTGTTTGCCTACAACATTATTCTGTTGTTACGGCCATTCGGACTCCGGCCATACGGACATCCCATGGATTCATCTCCTGAGTAATTTTAGTTGTAGATCGCCCGCGTAACCATTATCATCATCATCATCATCCATTTTTGGTGCTGACGCTTGACTGCCGTACAACCACAGGTTTCATTCAATTGTGTTTGAAGCCGTAGAATGCAAAAAAGAAAGAAGGATAAGGGACCTGGTATCAGCCTTCCACAAGCATTCAAAAGCTCCGTCAGTTTGTAGGGGAACTGATGCGAGGAACGCAAGTGAACTCAGTTTGCAGACATTTCTTGCAAAGTTTCCCGACAAGCTCGGCGGGCCGCGAAGACCCCATCCTAGCCGGTTAGTTATGCAGAAAGAATCTATTTTACACCAGCCACTCGTAGCCTGGCTCGTAGTGTGCCTTATTTTGAAGGAGGCAGACTACAGTTTACCATGCGTAGCATGTGGCCGAGCCATTGCAATCTTTGCTTTCAGCGACCAATGTAAATTCTGCAAAATCAAATGCTCTATCGCGGACTACATGGTTATGAATTCGCTGCCGTGTGACACCGGCAACCCGCAGCACGGGCCTCGTCTTAGGAACATAGACCAACGCAGACTTCTTGCTATGGCCTGATAGGTTCAAAATCTTGATAATCGATGGTATCAACTTGATAGGCGTTTGTTGGGCATGCAACGTTTGTGCACCAATTTCACCAGACGCATTCCTGTCAGAGCTGATATGACTGCCGAGAAATGTTCTCCTCCCCACAGCCTGTAGTATTTCTCGAACTTTAAGAGGAATGTGCGGAGTGTGCACAGTCTGAAACATGATTTTGCAGGTTGCAAGTGCAAGACTCGTGCTGGGAGATGATATGACAACGTTCATTTGTATTAGCATCGCTGGCGCCTAGTGATTAACACGATGTTGTTTGCATATTACACATCAACATGTTGCAACCAGCAGTGACTGGAAGTAGAAGTTTTAAAACCTCTTCAACATTCGTCTTATTCTTTCACTAGTGATAAGTTGAATGTAAAAGACAGTCGGTGTATTTTCTAAGACAACATGTCTTATGTGGAAGTCTTTAGTGAGCGTCTTGTGTGTACTTACATGCCCACAATAACAAGACAAAAGGACTGTATAATGAGGCGTCAAAACAAATGTGCTTTCGTGACTTTCTTGACAGCCATTAGTGAGCGTTTCAAGGAGTTTCGGATCAATCCCAAACGACGATTTGACGGAGTGATTGTCAACATTTTGCTCAACTTGAAATTAGACATGATGTGGTGCCATGCAGGGTTCAACTATGCAGTCGAATTTGTGACACTCTCGGTCGGCGCCCTGACAGTTGTTACCCCCATGTAACTTACCGCGGATGCTTTTCACTGAGCAGTTTACTTTTAATCCGTGAGTAGTGAAAAAGGGGTGGAGTTTCCGCCCTTGAATCAAAAGTCGATCGGCTGATTCGACAATGCAGCTCGACAAATCACCAACTGATTCCCCAGCAATAGTACTTGAATCAACATGGATTTCTGATAGATACAGTCTAGCGTGCTCATCAGATTAGATTATCTTAGTTACTTGTTTGGCTATTTGAGCCAACCCCCACATTAAGTTTTGCCTATTTAACATCTCGTACTTGTTAACTGATGGTATTGGGGTGGCTTGTGACAGACTGACTGATTTTTCCGCTCACTTGCAATAAACATATTCTTATACTCTGACCATACATAAGCGTAGTTTGAATAGATATAAGCTGTCAAATTGAGGAGCCTCTGCTCTGCTGCGTACTTCGTTACTTTTCCATACCACAGTGAACTTCGGTTAGTGAACAAGGTGACAGGTGAACAAGGTGCCTGAGAACATCACAAACGAGAGATTCAGCTGGGTTCCAGTTGAGTCTCTCGAAAGAACCAAACTAGTCTGCAAATGAGTGTATATCCGCTGATTCCGTGCAATTTGGTTTCAAGTAGAACATAAGGTTGACGGAAACTGCGCCTACCTGATGAGCCCCAAAAAGGGCGAAACCGGTCGTGGGCTGTCGACGGATTTTCAGCAACCTTATGAGTAGTACATTACAGAGGTGACAAAATTGTTGTGGTGGCTTGTCACATTATGCTGTGGGTCTAGTGGGGTGAGATTATAATGGTTAGCTTTTTGTGTCCATGCTAACCTCGAAACCCGTGTAGCGTCTGGTCTTGCTGATGGAAAATGGGAAAAGGAGGGTATAAACGTTAATCACTACAAAGCCTCACGAATTACTAAAATGGTTTATTAGTCATAGGCTCTAGAAATTTCTATCGGCTTTCTTCACCCGAACTGACAAGCGGTTTTAACCAGATAAAAAGACAATAACGGAATTAGTCGTAAATTATAAACTATTGCTTTTTTACCCGTGTGTTGGCAGAATGATTACAGAGAGTCCCAAATTTGCTTGCAAGATGTGCTCAGTTCCACAGAACCGATCCACATAGGGTTTTCCGTCAAGCTAGGGCCTGTCGATTGCATATGTGAGATCAATCAGGCGTCATGGGTTCAAATTCTCAGCTCAGTGGCTTGTGACTGTTAGGTTATCCGTCAGGATCGTTGACGAATTAAGACGGAGGGTCTTTCAAAATTCGCCGCTCTGAGAAATCAGTCGGTTTTGGACGAATCAACTAATCATACTATCAACATTATTGTGAATGATAACAGTAATAATTCTGTAGTTTTCTACACTGAAACCGGTGGAGTCGCGTGCCTGCTAAGATTGCAATTGGCCTGACTGCTAACTATGTATTGAAGCAATACTGTATTACGAGTGATTAATTTTAAGCTTCTGCATGGTTTACTAATTGCTTTATTCCAAAGCTTATACCATGGTTTTTAAAATTCTACACATCCCCTATAAACCGAGGCTTCCAACCATCCTAGGTGTGCCTAGTGCCTCCCATGGCAGGTTAAGCGCAAACGAATTCATATAGAAGAGTGTACTGCGTGTAAATCCTCCAAGAAAGGATAGGTTAGAAGAGGCCAACTTCAAAGAGTACGAAGTTCAGTCGTTCGAAATATTGCCGTGATCGCCAGTGCCTATCGTAGGACGGCAGAAATGTAGTTCAAAGGATAAAGTATTATTAATTGTCAGACAACAGTGCCTTCCTCACTGAACCTTCGCCTAAAGTCAGTCCCCAGTGTTTTGTTTGTTAGATCATGAAGTCAATTGCCGGGAAATTAGTACCCGAAGCATTCCGCGTTTCCGATCTCAGCATCAGACAACCTTTCCACCAGATGGTGCAGATCGTGAGAGAGAAGACAGAAACACCTAAGATTCTGCGTCGGGAACGCGAGGACCGTGCCAGCTAATGCGAGAGGTCCGAAAGGCGAATTTTCCCTTTTTCACCCAGAACTCAAGATTGGTCCGCGGTTAATCAGAAGACCTGCCGAACAGGTCTGTGGCTTGAAATTAACTTAGGCAACATAATTCCTCCTGTCTAGGCTTCGGTAACATAGGGGTACATAAGCCCACGTATTTTCATCGACCGGCATTGAAGCTAGGAACCGAATGTGTGTTAGAGCTGAAAGGACTTTTGGTTAGCTGCACTCAGCGCAACTCAGCAGGCTGACCGACGACGAACCAGGAGAGACTAGTTCTTGTTATTCTGTGCGCTGAGTTGGAACAAAATGAGAAAGCTGATGTAAAAACGGTTGGAGTCGCGGTTGCAGATCACAAAAATCACGGAATAACAGATGAACACTAGGTTGACGGATAATTGGGGAGTGCGCCTACAAAGCGCTTCAACAGATGTAAAACGGATCGTTGGCTGTCGAAGGACTTCCTACAAACTTTGGAACATTGTGTAAGAATCTGACTTGGTTACATACCCAGATAGGTTGACTCAGTTTAGTTTAAACGATTTTGAAGACAAAAGAACATGTTGTATGTTGGTTCGTCGAGCTTGGCAGTTAGATTGCAAACATCATCAACAGAAGGAACATGCTTAGAATTACAAGTCCTCTGGTTTACCTTGATTCATCAAATGGTGTGTGGTGATATCTTCGATAGAAATTCTGACGTAACCAGTGGCTGGATAGGTTTGAACATACCAAATATGGAGTTTATACTTTCCCACGAACCTCACCAACCTCAGTCCCATTATGAAAGAGAGCACCTCCTAGCTGTCTCGGGACTGCTTGATTTGTTTTTCATGTCTTATCGGCAGATATTTGCTGCGGATTATGAGGGCATATCCCTCCATCTACTTAAATGTTTGGTGGACTAGTTAGTGAGGCTGTACTAGATACAATTGATCTGTATTTTTAACGGTTTTCCCCATACCAAAAGATTTATAGAACGGCTTGCACTATACCCATTAATAAATCAGATAGAATGTACCATCCTGTTGTTTTCTATCTAACCCTATTGTGATATCATTTGTGCCAGCCCCCTCTCCAATTCGCTTGTAAAATTTTTTGGCACAATCAAGTCTGCTATTCTTTGGTTTATTTTGTGTCCGGGTGGAAGTAGTCCCGTGGCAAAATGTCATTTAAATGGCCTATATTCTGTGTTATTTCCTCTACATAAGTTTCAGTCTGTGAATTTCAGTGCTTCTCTGCTTGATTCGCTTGTGTCAAACAAAGGTTTGACAGCTCTGTTGCATTACCATTCCCAGTAATACCGTACTCTCCAAGGTAAGGTTTTTTCCACCGATGATTTTCTTGTTTCTTCCACATGGTGACCTTTTAAGGTGTGCTGACATGCTTGGTTTTTGCACCACCGCACTTCTCGATCTGACAGCGTTTACTTGGGGGATCTTTTATCTGGCCAACTTCCTCTTCCTCTGAGATGAACGTAAAACCTAACCCGCATAAATTCTTCAAAGTGGCGCTTTTATATCACCCTGCTGTTTTTCTATCTGAGAGAACTTCTGTAGTGTCTACTCAACAATGGTGGTTCCAGAAATCAAGAAGAAGCCTATCTACGGACGTATTTGGACTCTACGCGTTGAAACGGTCTTTTCAAATCCAGAGACATTTCTTTTAGAAGGCTATGCGAAGCACATCAACCCCTTTATCGCATATACAAGTCTGTGTGCTCTTGTATGAATATTGTCATCTTGGGCTTCTTATTGTCACATGCCATTGTCTTCATTAGAACAATTTATGTCTTTTTAAACGAAGTTTTAGACTCACTAAATGGGCGAGTTATTACCTTCTTCGCTGCCTGGTCAGCATTTTGTTCACAAACCTAATAACTGGTCTTACCATTTCTGCGTAAACATTTCATCAGCAAAGCTGTCCGCTCGAACCTTGAAATTGTTTAATTGTAAATTTATCGACACGTTCTCTCATAACATTCTGTTGCTCGTTGTCTCACTATCCCTGAAACTGTCAGCTCGTATGCCTAGTTGTTTATCATTCCACATCACTTGCTATCTATCTATCTATCTATCTATCTAACTACCTATCTATCTATCTATCTATCTATCTATCTATCTGTTTATCTATCTATCTATCTATCTATCTATCCATCTCTGTGTTTACATCCATGTATTTTTTATGGAAATAAAGCCAAGGACCACTAGACACTTTGTAACCTCTAATCAATTCATGCTGAATTGGTGCACCCAAAAATTTCCACCGAATTTTCATATTTTTATGCGCAGACACTTTGACCTGCTGTTCTCCGACAGCGATAAGTATCACACAATGGATAAATATTCCACATGATACATGGACTTTGGAAACAAGCACTCAAACTGTCACAGATAGAGAGAACGTGATTTTTCGACAAGATATATGTGGTATCAAAGCTCACAAATATTTTTTCGTACGATAGCGCTCTCACAAGAGAAGTTTTGAAGGTGAAATCACTTAAAAAGCCTGACGTGAGCTGACACCTTTTCAGTGCCAACCTGTAAACCCTATGTTTGGAGTTTCTTTGTGTGCAGTGTTATGTTGGCTCGTACTCGCTGAGTCGTCTGACACCGAGGTAAGTCAGTTTCTATCTAATATTCATCATCGCTGATTGCTCGGGCAATAATATACGTTTAATCAGAGTCGATGTGACCTTGATGGGTGAGCTATTTTTTACGGGCTCCCACGTTGAGGTTATTGGGTATATGCAACGTTGTAGGTGGAGCTTGTATTTTCAGTTACTTCAAATCCATAAAGCTTTGTTCTACTGGGAAATAGTTTAGTAATCCAAGGGGTTTTCGAGTGGACTAATACTTGTTTGTTCACACTGACCTGTAAATCTCCTATGATAGATTGTTAGGTGTGTTGTGTCAATAACACTTACGTCTGCCTAATAACTTTGGTTCGGTTAAGCTGTCATTGACTCTACATACAAAGATCAGAGCACACTACTCCATTCGGGATAGCTGCAAAATTCTTCCAAATTTACACAGACCTGACCATCTTATCACACAGAGAATTACAGTATAGTGTACTTCCCCGAACCTTGATCGAGCCTTTCATCAGCCCTGGAGCTTTTGGGTCGCGCACTTCTCAAAAGTCCCATAGCATTCTGAAGGTTGGCTGTTAGTTCGTTCACTGACCTGGGCAATTTTGTTGAAACCGTTCCATCGTCGGTCTAGGAGACATTATCAGTGCTTTGTGCGTGGAAGTGCGTGGTTGCTGCGCTTGCGTGCCCGACCTTGACCAGTCGCAGATCATTTGGATGAGTATTCCTATTAGATCGTTAGTTGGCCTATCTTCCTATTGGTGGATGGCCAGGCAGCCTTGAGACTAGACATTTAGAAAACCAAATCTCATGCAAAACCAACTTACTTCGTTGTTGAGAGATGAAATTGATGAGATTTGTAAGAAAATGAACGCTCTTAAACAAAGAAATACTGAGTTATCAATGTCGAAAGGAAAGAGTTTAAAGCTGCAGCCGTCCATTTGGTATTTATATCCAGATAATCTTAAATACTAATTTATCATGACTGTGCCGGGTTTCTATAAGAGCAGGGGATCTTTTTA
This sequence comes from Opisthorchis viverrini, assembly GCF_000715545.1. Lineage (NCBI taxonomy): Eukaryota > Metazoa > Platyhelminthes > Trematoda > Opisthorchiida > Opisthorchiidae > Opisthorchis > Opisthorchis viverrini. The sequence goes on along the minus strand of NW_008751659.1, from coordinate 379,981 downwards.
ATGCGAATTCGTATTTCGAAACAAACTTATTGATGGTGGGCTTTAAATTGGTGAAACCTGTTGAGATTAGGTCATAAATATCTTTGCAAACGGGAAGTGGTCGTGCCCAAGAAGGTAACCATGGTCTACTCAGAGGCTGATCAAAACAATACACAGTGGGTATTTACATTTGGCGGATCCTTGGGCGGTTGTTTAGTAGGTTGTCTCTAGCGTGAATTTAGGTGTAATAAAAGCTCATAATTAATGGGTTTGGTCTCTCTCACGCTGCTGGCCCGCCTGTGAAGTTCTCATTATTAGAATGTGTCATCGGTCGTACAACTTTCTAAAGCTAAGCTCAATTAATCGTTGTCTAACCAGCATGAGAGCCGTTGTTAGGTACTAGGACTGAATTTGACTATTTATGCTAATGCAGACTCTTAGAAATCAGGGCTGGACGTTCATATTTTGACTGAATACGCTTTCTAATGAGACAGTCGAGGTTATCAAATTTTGTTTTGTTTTTCACTCTGATGTGAATAAATCAGTCCAACCGAGTTTTTTTATAACAAGTTATGAGAGACTTGTGCGGTTGATTACAGTTTCGTAGGCACATTAGTTTCATCATTATACATAGAGCTGGGGAATCTACTGTGCTGATATTTAAGTCCCATTATACGACTGGTTTTTCTGTCTTTGTATCCAATAATGTAGTAACTCTTACGTCATTTGCCCTTGCTATCGGTTGGAATAACCCATTGCGTCGTTGGTAGCATGATCCATGCCCATTTGACAGTTCCTCCCTTGGTTAGTATTACTCCTGTCTATAAGTGAACAGCTTATCAGCTTTTCCACTATTTATGGTCATGAGGTATTTTCATTCATCCATATAACGCCACAATAATAAGAGTGCAGTTTGTTGTACGGCCCTGACCTTTTACCCGTGCAGCAAAGAATTAGCTCATTCATACCTAGTGTCCTTACAAACGACTACGTGATATTTGCAATCTGAACCTTCCAGAGCACTATCGTCAATCGCAAAGTAATTTTATGCATGAACCTGTTCCTAAGATCAGTGAAATAAAGCTGCATTTTAGCATGCCCAAAGAGCTAAAAAATGGGCATTGCTTGCTTGTGGTTGCCAAGATTTGCTGCTGTGTTCTGATCAGAGAGGTATCAACTAAGAAGTACATTATTCAACTTGATCCATAATAAGAAGAACAGGAAAAACAGTTGTGCTGTTGTTATGGATTTTCAGCTGGTAGATGTTTGTGAGGAGAAACAAGCAACAAGAATGAAGTTCCTTGTTGCCTCTCCAATTGTGGGTCGGATGGGACAATCGAATGAGCTTATGGAAGCCAGCAGGGCACAAACCGAAAAGATACGACCGTAGTAAGATTAGTCTAACTGAATCATATTACTTCAGTGTAGCCAAATAGTACTCAGTAGTAGCACGCAATAGCGCTCAATAGTACTCAATAGTACTTAGTCAGTGGTTGTTATCGTGAATCGGGAGAATTGCCAGGCGACTAGGCTAGACAGAGTAGGGCAAGCAATTATGTTCTCATTTGATCATTGGTTGACGTGTTTTATAAAGCCGAAAGATAAATTAGTTGACTATTGGACGGTTATTTTGTCGACCTTCATTCACATGAACAATTAACGCACGTCCATGTCAGTGGGCAGCATTTGTGTTTGACAAGGCATCGACAGATTGTTTGAGAAACCTAAATGCCACTAGGTATGATATAATGTCAAGTATT
>NW_008751659.1:312357-377791 GCF_000715545.1 Opisthorchis viverrini | reverse complement strand
AATGAGAGCAAATCCCTCTGCTGAGCAGCCATTAATGGCCAAACTTAAGTGTTCAACCACTGGCCGAAAAGTTCCGTTTTCTATAGAGGAAAATGTCGGTAGCTCAGGTAGCGTAGATGGTGGTCGCTGGCTTGTTCGCTTAGGTGGGCAATTTGATTACAAACGTTTCAGCGTACAAGCCAACGACCACCTTATTTATAATATGGTGTATTGTAGAACGATGTAATATGATGCATTATTATACGATATGACTGTGTACCACGTGGTGATACACTGCAGTGCATAAGTAGGAATGTTCATGACATTAATGTCTTTCAAAGCCTTCGTCAATATTCCACGGGAAAGAAAAAATTTAATGTCTCTTTGGAAGTTCTACTCAGGTCGATGGAATTGTAGTGTCTACGTGAATGACGTTGTTTGTGTGATTATGAAATGGCTTCTCCATTTACCTTCGGTGCAGCAGTAATGAATTACTGAGAGCATAGTTATTGTACGCCGAAACTGCACAGTATATATATATATATATATATATATATATATATACATAATCAGAACTGCATATTCTGTCGGTTGACAGTATCAGGCGGGAAATATTCTGATGAACACAAATTTGAAATCACCTTCTACCTGGTTAAGGAACGTGCCTTTGACTTTTAAGAAAGGCCATGCTTAGTTTGGTGATTAAGCAGCGCCTGATCACTAGATAGTACCAAAGTCACTGCGGTAAATTTGGACTCAGTCTCTCAAGTACTTTATATACCGTACAAGAACCATCAGCTGGAAAGTATCACCTATTTCGATCGCATCACCAAAGTGATGAGAACATCGAGGAGAAATTCGGGTGACCCTTCGCACTTAGTTATCTGTTGCACTATGGGTGCGGGGTAAACCCACCCAATAAAAATACTAAAAACCCATACGCAGCGACCCTCATGTAGGAAACACAGACCAACCGACCTGATCTCGACATTTAACCGAACAACAATATTTTACTATTTGACCAGAGTTGAAACAATAACCGAAGTTCCTTGTCTCTGTTAGAAATCGGTGTATTTATCCTTAGCCAGTTTGAAAGAATAATCTTCAAAGACCCAATGAAATAAATGACGGCTGTATCAAGTGTTCAGACAAAGCAGGTTTTCGATACCATTCGACTGGTTGATACCCATACTTCCTCATATATAGGTTCTTGTCATCGACCAATTAGGATCGTATGACAGTGGACATTCCAAACCTTCAGGAGGTTTACCAGCTGTTGGAAGTGATGTTTCAAAACCCTCTTCATCCTTCAACACCAGTACCCACTTCTTTTTGTCCGTGCCGTATCAGTTAGAATGCAATAAAATCAGCTAAAGGAACAGCAGTTATTTTTTCATAATATTTAACTTAGTTTGAAGATAGCGCATAACACAGGACACATCATAGTTGGGCTCTTACGATCTGGCTAGTAACAGCTGTATTATTCGTGCACAATCATTTCTATCAACAACTAAACATTAGTTTTCAAAACTAGTGCTTTGCTGTCGCGGAACCGCAAAGTGTCCGAAACCTTTATTGTGGTAAAGAACAGAAGTCGGTATGGGAATGGGGCTACTGAAATTCCAAAACAACCGTTCTGAGGTGTCTACACCCCCAGACACTCATTCAGCCTATCTGATTAGAAAGCCATCACGTGATTGCCATTGGTTGGCATCTATAATCTGTATCATATCCATCGCATCAATCTTACCGAGACTTTTAGTAAGCCCATTTCATCTCCCAAAACTGCCACTTTTTCCTAAAGAAATTTGTCGGAATCTACGTTGTTCTGGGCATGAGTACGGAAAACAGCTTTCAAGTCTTTCTGTGGGGCCATCATTCTTACTCTCACCTGCTGCTAACAAAGCCGAATTTTACGAAACCCAGACTTTCCGAAAGTGTCTAGTCAGAAAGGAAAAAAGTGAACCTCATCCGAAAAGTCTGTTTTTTTTACCGTGAGGCTACACAGTGGGCGATGCACAGCGGAAGCACGGATGTATTTCCCGATTGTCCGGTTATTGTTCCTGTTCATGAAGTTATAGCTCGCATTTAGCTCGTATAATGGCATTTCTGGTCAGTGTATTGCTCCGATGCTGCTGTGCGAGGTTTGCCATAGCAAACCGAAAATTGGCTGCTTGCTTTTGACCTGAGGTGTGGAGGTTATGCACGTGTAAAGGGTTGCTAAAAACTATCACTGATAGAGAAATAAGTGTTTCACTTGTCAAAACACTTTCTCGCAATGAATTAACGAACAAGCGGTTGGCTATTCAAAGTTTTCTAAAGTTTCTGTTTTGTTTTTTTACTTGCCTGTTTTATCAATACACCAGCCTATTCAGAAAGGTCTGTACAACCAGGGAAGATCCGCATTGGCGGTTAACTCCGGTGCCCTCGGTAAGCATTGTTTCTCACAAACCTTTGTTCTCAAAATCTTCATGTCTTTAGGTACCGCTTCAAAATATCTTTTTCATGCAACCTCATTCTAGAATGTCTCACTTGCCAAGTGACTACTGGTGGTGCAAAGATTTTCGTTGAAAGTAATGTAACAAGGGACTGGATCCTATACAAGCTGGCCTTGCCATGTGCACAACTTGGTGTGTATAATCAGACAGTGAGTGCTCAGTGTTTTAATTTGGGGAAAAGGCACGTGTGACCCTACCATACTGGCGATGTTCTTCAAGGTTTTGTAAATAATTGACATTCGTATCATTACATACTGCACCAAAAGGCCATTAAATACCCAGTTTGTCAAACACAAGAGGTTAAGTATCACAACAGCTTTTTAGTTGGCGCATGGTTCTCGTGAATGAAAGCTTCTGATAGGCCTTTCACGCTGAGTATCAGAACGAAGAAAACTGATCCACAAATCGTCTCATTGATGGAGGCAGAACACAAGAGAGCCTCAGTACCGACAGCTAGAATAGGAACTTGATCTGCAAAATGGATTTGATTCAGTATCGCCTACTTCGTTAAAAAGATTGCTTGTTTGCAATCTTGAAGGGTAAAAAACAAAAAACACGCGGCGAGCTCATTCAAGCTCAATTTTCGGACAAGAAAAAAAGTGGTAAAACACCTACATGTATGCATCGTTTCAGAGAGGTTTGGTAAACAGGCAAACCTCTCTGAAACGATGACTACTCAATCGATCCCAAAGTCCTCCAATTGACTACTTGTACGTAGTCTGAGTTCTAACATCAGATTAAAACGAGAAGCATTATGATATGCCACGTTGAATTGCGCAGTTATTCGGACAAAAACTACTGGCAACTTCTATGGGAAGTTGTTTAAAGGTGTCCAACTTAACCCCATGGACAAGTAGGGTGCACATATCCTTCTTGCAGTTCATTTACACCCGAAACCCGCTTCCCTATGATTTTTTCACAAATGAATATGCATGCAGCCAACTATTTGGTAGGAATCTTCCAAGCAACTACCAAGTGGGATGTTCAGCTAAATCATCTCCCACCCTGCCTATTCTTTGGACTCAATGAATGCCAAAATTTCTTCGGAGCCGCAATATTTAGCTACACCATTTCAAAAGTACCCATCAGCGGACTGTTCTGTGTACTGCAGAACAACAGGTTCATCTAAAATCCAACAAACCATATGACAGCTGTTCTACGGGGAATGTTCTCGGAGTCATATCTTCATTCAGGATTTATTAAATCGTATTTTTCCATTCCATGACTTGAAAAAATAGCACGAAACCCCTTGCTATTCAAATCACTTTCGGCTAAATGCTGTCTCACCGGATGGGGATCACGAGACCTGACGGGTAGGGCTGCATTACACATTCACTGGTGGTGTTGCACCAAACCTATCACCTTTGAGTATTTCCGACTCCCTGCCATACATGGGAAAAGGTACCATTCGATCTCAATAGGCCAATTGGGTCATCGCTTCCAACGCGTAGCTCCTATTTCGTATTCCCTATCTCTTCGACGAACAAAGCGGTAGAAGCTGCATTTCGGTGCACGTTTGTCAGTTGAATTAGCTTAACTAAGCCGAAATGACCCCAACTCGAATGAACTGATTTTCCGACTAGGAATTAAGGCACAGTTATGTCCAACCAACTTGTTGCAGTTTACCTCCGTTTCAGCTTCAGTTTCCTTCGTAATCGCGTGTTTGTGTCCTATTTTGCGTTGAATTGTAAATAAGAATAAAGAATACAGAGCATCGTTGGCATAACTGCACCTGACGTCAGTTGAAACTATCATATTAATCTGAAAGTGATCTCTATTACATTTCCCTAGTGTGCCGATATGACAAAGGACGCGGTCCATTTTGCGTTTAATACAATGAAGAATCTAACTGCAAGTCAGATTTGTGCGGTGAGTCGTCTGAGAGCTTTGCTGCAGGCAGAATAAAACCCTTTGGACTGAGAAAATTGCCACGTTTTATGCACAATTGCGAACTTTAACCCCACGCTGTATAACTATTTGGCTTCGTGCGTAAAATCAATAGTGCGAACGTGATATATAGCCTATAGAAACTCAGTGCAGTTTAACCAGGTATTGCATTAGCCATAATTTTTAGATGTAAGTCACGGTGTTAGGCTTTGAAAAACGCAAAGTTCTTGCATTTCCTAGATGATTGTTGAAACTGTGATATCAAAATATGAACGAAGACACTTTTTTACCATAGAATATGCTGCAAATCCGCTTTGGTTGTCTGCTAGTTTTGTTTTAACAGCAACAAAACCGTGATTAACTTATGAAAATTTACGGTACCCAAAGTATTGTTTTGCTTTGTAAAGGAAAATCTCCGAGTCTACTGCAAGATAAAAGCTGAAGAATAAAAAAATATCGAGATGAGCACACGGAAAAAGGATATTAAGGTCAACGGTATCTTTTGTGTATGATATTTAGTTTGTAAATGAATTTCAATGTTGAGCCGTGCTTTCACACAAACTTCACTTGGTTTCGAAAGGCATCACAGTATAATACTTGGCACTAGTCTTCTGATACTCTAGATTTGTTAGCCACACTTATTTTCAGGCATCCAGGTTGCATGATTGATCAAGTTCATCTTGTTCTTTGATGACATAGAGGTAATTCGTCCTGAAATTATGTCCAAATCCAAAACACTCATTCAATTACTCATTACTTGTGGATGACCAGACCACTTCGTGATGTTTTACTGGTGCCAGAAATCGCCGCACGACACTACAGCTGATCCCAGACGCATGTATGGGATGGCATGTCGGTCTTTTTAGCACCGTACCGCAACTACTCATTACTGCCTAGTAGCGCGAGTTTTATCGCAAATTTTTGTCAGCAATCGTGACCTGACCAGTCATAAATGGCACAAGAGTCATTTGTTCATACGCAGTCTTCACCTTACCATTTTCGTCACTATGCTACATACTACTCACTGATCAACTACTGATTCACTCATCAGCTTTTCAACGTGTGTCGTGATGCACCGAAGATCAATCGTAAGTTTTCTAACCACACGTGATATTTGATAATGAACCATGAATGTCAAAATATGAAAGGAAACGGACTTCCAGAGAATCACTTCGAAATGCCAATCACTGGGCGAAAATATTGCTAAATAATTGGCTGCACTGAAGCAAGTTTCAACTGTTATACCAATGGTAGATATAAAAACTGGATAATATTTTCTAAATCCGGAGCTTATGTGCTCCACTATATGGCTAAAGCAGACTGCCTCGTGCGTCGTATTTTCTCAGCAATGTGCTTACAAACGAGAGTAAACATGATATTTGCAACAGAGAAGATGGACACTAATGTAGTTATGGGTTTCAAGCATTAGACATCTTTCAGTTAGTGGGACTATAAAGAATCTGAGATCCTCACTAAATTTCATATGAAAATAAATTATCATGAAAACACGGTCAGTTAGCAACAAACGTTGCGACGCTGACGTCATCCTTGAAGGAAAAAAATGAAATACCACACAAGATATCAAACATCACAAAATGTAGTGCAGAACAGGATATCCTCATTCCCTTCCAAACTATGGTGTAAATGGAAAGGGACAGGTCTGGCGTGTTCTCTGTTTTCGCGATCTTGCATACGAATGAAAGTTTTCAGAACACTTCTTTGTAGCAGCCCAACAGCCTTCAAAAAGTCAATTGAATGGAGAATTTTTATGTATGGTTCAGATAATTAAGCTAATTAAAAACTGAAAACAAGTGCTAACACCTAAAATGCTTTGTACTGATACTTGATGTCATCAAATAAGCAAGTTTGCTGTAGACTAGACAGGCCAAAAAACTTCACCGGGCTGTATAGCATAATGCTGAATTCCCTATCAGATGGATTTCACAAATCTTGTCTAAAATACTTCCAGGTGTTGGCTGACCAACCTCCAAAACCAACGGACGAAAACACCATTTCAGTCCGCGGTGCATTTACTACTGGTAATAATGCTGTGATAAAAAGCCCCATAAGCAAAGACTTCCATTATCCAAGACATTTATTTTCACAGTATGTTCCACACAGCATATGTGCGACGGTCCTGCGTAGAAAAGTGTACCGCGGCTATACAAATAAATAAACAGGGAGCCAAATTTGTGTGATGAAATCTGGCACATCAGAATTTAATGAAAGGACAGAATATCGCAATTCGTTTTTCACTAACTGATCGCAAGATCAGGGTATTGTGCAAAGAGTGCTAGAAGCCTGGAGCTCGGTTTTACAGAAATTGCTACTCTAAAAATACCTCATATAGGATCAAAATTCATCAAGCAGATTTCGACCACCTGTTTCGTACCCGAGGCACATTCGTCCCCGAGAAGTTCTATGACGTTGGTATGATTTTGGTATTTATCATATGCTAATTTTTGGGAATTTTCGTCACGATTAAACCATTTGGACCATTGTTGTTTAAAGCTACAACTGTCCACTATCTTTCCCGCCATATCCAAAAATTCTCCTCATCCGAAAGCAACGGATGTTGATTCCGGCCTGTTTCGTTTTGCTCGCTCTTGCCCCAGTACGAGCGCAAGATTTAAAACTTCCTAGATTCCTAATTGTAAACTGCAACTATTTGAGAATATCAACAGCAATAATCAGTGATCCAGTAAAGTTGATTGTAAGCATGAGAGAATCGTATACACGCGAAACTCTAAATTTCCAGTACACTTTGTCATTGAGAGCGACGCAGCTAAACTCCAAACTTTAAACGATCGGAAATGAGGCACACATAAACATGTTCAAAAAAATGTCCCCTATTAAGATACATATCCTCTTTACTTTGAGTGACGAATCTTCAGCAGCTACCAATGAGTACTTCCTGAGGATCAAGTCCGATCTCTGAACAACATGATTTAGGTTTCCTAACCACACTACTATGAGGAAGAGAGGTGTATCAAGTTGAGATGAATGGTCTATGAGAAAGCATCATTTTAATTCTTCTGTATATTCTTAAAACATTCAAATACAGTAATAAGTCACCAAATCTGCTTCTTCTGGGCTTCACTTGTTTGACGGCGTTGTTGGGTAGCCCCTGTGTACTTTTTCCTCATATTTTGTTCATTCACCGAAGGAGTCCTGATCATGTGAGAACAGAAACTGATGCAAGGTGTAATCACGTGCTTGTTGCCCGCAATCAACAAGCGAACTGATGACATTTTGTATCGTGGACTGTCGGAGAGATTTCCGTAGTCATCCGATCAATTTCCCTTATCGAATTCCCGATTATCTTACCAACTGAAACACGAAGTGGCCTTTATGCAGCACAGTCAGTTGAAGACTATCACAAACGAGAGATTTAGTTGAGTCTCTTATGAAAACCAAATTGATAAGCTAATGAGCGTATCTATCGTGTATCTTTCTTTGTTTCAGTTTGTCCACTTTGCACCGACACAGTGTCCCACTTCAAGAGCGTAGTATTCTCGCAGCCGGTAATACAACAAGTGACCAACTTTGCATACGGAATCTGCCGTTCACATCCTGCTACCTTTTTAGTGGTAAGTTCTCACTGTAGCTGCAATCTTGGACAGTATGTACGCATTGCGATAAAGCGGGATGATAAGATCTAGCAGACACATGTGGAATATGCAAGTTGCTGTGCTACACGTTCCGTGGATGGAATACATAACTTTGCATATCTCAAAGGTGCATACCAGATCGAAAGAGAGATACACCCAACTTGGTGATCTGCCCATCCGGTATAAACGTTGGTATGTAGCAGACAGTTTACACACTTTTCGTTGATTCTTATCAGTGCAGAATAACTTGGGTGGGACAACCAGCTGAGGCGCAGCAGTGGTTTTGCTTTTTTGTATCGTTTAGAACCTAACTTTAAACCACACCCTGACTGTCGTTAAAAGGTCAGCAAGGGTACTTAGTGGAGAGATGAGGCAAGAAATATTTTCAAATTCAATGCTGACCAGTTTTGTAGAGACCGTAAAATCCAATAGTAGAAAGCACATAGGAGATTTTCGATGGGGCGAGATACAGTAACATAACTAGCCCCGCTTCAATTCCTCTTTCTCACTTATTTGGGTTATTCTTCTCTGAAAGAAACAAATAATCTGCTTGGAACGGAAGAGATAGGTAACCCTAAGGTTCTATCATAAGCATACAATATCGTAGCTGATGTACAATGAGAAACAAAGTTACCTAGGGACTTTGTTTCAAAGTATTGAAGCTCATGGGAAGTTCAACAAAACGGGAGCTAAAAGTGGAGTTTTTAGAATGAATCCAATAAACCAGTAGGATGTATTAAAAAGAAGAACAGGAAAATGTGTGTGAGGTAAACATAAGACTTGGCCAAACCAGATGTAATGTAGGGATTGTGGACATTATGTTCTGGTCACTGAAATAATTTTCTCGTACGGCACTGTTTTCTGTCTTCAAATAGTGTCGAATTGTGATGATGGAGGTAGTGATCAGTGCCATTAATCATCTCCGGGTTACCTTCGATCCTGTGAAAATCTGCCAGGTAAGTATATGCTGACGTCTTGCATTTCGCAATATCCACGATACTGAGTTTTCATTGTTATCGGTTGGTAACACCGATCGGCTGAACGATACTGAAAAGACTGTTACTCTATCACTACTTTTCAGTAAAGTACCGCTGGTCTCGAATGCAAAGCATTTGACAATTTCCCAGGGTTTCGCACATGGTATTCCTCCCTTAGACCAACCGACCTTAGTGAACAAAGAAGTTGATCACTCAGACGAAGATGGACTCTATGATGGGCTCAATTGTTCTACGTGCTTCACTCCAATGATTCTCTATATTACTGCATAGAATATTCATCTTACACAAACAAACACCAAAGAACTTCCTGAGAACATACGTATTAAATCTCGACAAGCCACCACAGTCGCTTATGGTGGTGATTCAACTGGCTTTGAAATATATCCCATCAATGTGTATTTTGTTCGCTCCGTTTTATAGTACTATAAAAATGCCATCCTGGACAGGTGGTTAGTTACTTTTCAGTCGAAAGACAGAAGCGCCACCAGCAAGTAACGACCAGTCTTTGTTGTCCATGTGGAGGTTTTAACATGCCATGAAAGTGGTTCTAACCGGCATTACCCGCGCCCTTGGTGTATGAGTGCTTATCGAGTAGCCTCGTTTGTCAGGATCTCCCAATCAAATGAAGTCACGGCAGCTCCAGACCTCCAGGACTTTTTTAGATGTAGATGGTGGCGGGATCCGTAGGATTGTCACATATATCTCCCTCGTTTGAGCAGTCCTCATCCTGAACCTATTCACTCGTTCAAATGGGACTAATCTAGATCGTCCTACATGCGCTCATAAAGTACTGGTAAAAAAAGTCGCCTCTCATGTTGGATGCCACTGCTTCAAATTCCGGAACGGCCGAGAACATTTGTCGAAGATGACCTCTAACAACACGGGGTGAGACAGCTCGGTGGTTACAACGCGAATTTACTGACCGGAGGGTCCATGGTTTGAACTCGAGCACTGCCTCTCTACTTCCCCTGTTCAGGCTTGGGCAACGTGAGAGTATCTCAGCTCTCGTACCTCCTTCTGGTGACATGGCAGCTGGGCACCGAAAAGGTGTTAAAGCTGAACGATTTATTTTCGTTACCTAGAAACAGCGGAACTTGTACTGATTGCTCCAAATTTCGATGCCAAAGAATGGAACCGAACAAATGCCAGTGGTATGAACGAACTATCTACAACTCTTGCAACCTACCCCGACTGATCATTGCAGTCCAGCTTGTATGGACCGACGTTCACTGATGTGAGGATAAAATATAATCCATGTTTTGGTTCAGTGATTGGTTATCTGTATGAGGTGTCCTGAATAGATTGTACTGGAAGCTTCCAGACTGATTTAGGTGCCATGTAATCGGCTTCCAAGGGCCTTGTGAAAAGCTGCACGAAGTGAAAGAAGAAATCTAAAAGCTGCTTCCCACAGTTGTCAGTTTTCGAAAGCTAAGCGTGTGACTGTAGACCAAACGAAGATTGGTGTGACCCTAGTAAGATAAATCTCCTCCATATGGTGTACTTTGGGTTGGTCATTTTGTTGCTAAATGATTCTCGAGGAGAGCCCAGTCGATGGCTATCACGTTTAACAATGTCACCCCTTCCAACGTCGTGTTGAAAGTAGAAAAATGTATCACGGCAGACCAACAAATTTAGAGAGGATTAGAGAGCTTATAATAAACAAACTGACCAAGACTTTACCTCGTATTCTATAGAACGTTATCGAAGCTTTTTAGAAGTAGGCAAAAGGGGGAGCACTTTGAGCCAAGCAGTACGAAAAACTCGATTGTCAAGTTTGAAATTTGTCTCTTCGACCTGTTTTTAGATTGTTCTTTATTCTTTTCAGAATGCTCACTACTGCCAGTCCGTGACACCAAGTTGAGAATAGCTACGTCACACTGAAATCCCTTACATACCATCAGATTAAAAAACTGCACCAAACTCCTTGCAGATTATCCATCCCTGCCAAACGAAATTTCCATTGCTTTTTCTGAGATAAATAAAGGAAATATATGTGCATATAACCCAGAATTTTTCAAAGGTACTCTAGAGACGTTTGTTTATAAATGCTTATTTAGCGGTCCATGGTACCTCACTCAGTTTTCGAAGAGGCTCATTTGAAGAACATCTATGAGAGTTATAGGGAACTGGGCCGGTTGGACTGCGATTATTGGCTCAATAATAAGTGGTTTTGTGTCAAAACTTTCCACGTCAAATTCCATCTCTCACAAAGTTTTTGGCATCTGGTTCTTCAGTTTTATTCAGATTAGAGTAAAACCCCAAGTGTAACACTCCTAGGAATTGGCAAACCTTCTCTGATCAACTGACCTAGCCCAAGTGATTTTGTCGTGCTGTTACTGGCCTTTGGAGTGGGCAAGTCATATTAGCTTGAGAAATGATAAGGGATCTAAGGTTTACTTAACCTATTGTCATTTGAGTTCGGGTGTTATGTGCGAAGGTGGTTACTCACAGACTCCGTATCCCCCTGTTTGACGGTGGTTTTTCCCTAATATTTGTGAGCCCAAAATATACAAATCGGCGTAGTAATTGTCTCTACAAGATCCTAAGCAAAAGTTTGCGAAAATCATTCCACGTTACCATGGTTTAACTTCACGACTGGTTCAGCTGTTTACATCGTGGATGTACACAACATCCAACTAATGGTCATGGTGGGTGGTATTGGCCATAGGAAGGATGACAGGCACTTATTTGCTACGCTCTCTCTCCAAATCTGACTGCTATGTAGAACAAAACTCGTCTCTCAAAGCTACACTGCGATATCGAATACAGGCTGGGATCGCAGTGTTTGGCAGAAGCGGCGATACTTGCATAATGAGAGGTTTTAGTGACCGTAGGAAGCATTAGCACCACTTAGATGGAATACTGGATATAAAACATCTCAAGGTCGTTGGACGAAAAACTCGCAACGCAGGAGGCACCCGTCATTCCACTGCACTAACCAACTCTATGTCATCACGTTACTTCGCCTAGACCGACCAACCGCGGCTCTGATTCGACTGCGTTTGATAACTTAAATACCATACGCCTAATAACCATATATTTCATCGGCTAACCGAGTATTCCATTCATAACTGTATTTTCCAGTTCAGAATTGATCACTCGTGACTGTTTGTAAAACGGGATAATTGATATAAATTAGTCAATTATCAGTGAGAGATTGAAGAAACCCCAATAACTGAGTAAACAGGGATTGCAATTCTTTTCTCGCACTCCCCGTCACGGTTTTGCTTTTCTTTTCGACCCACGAATTCCGTTTTAACCATATGCGCGCCGGATACGTGGCCTATTGTTTTCACCTGCAATTAACGGTGGACGATTTTCTGCCCGACTATTGCTTCAATACAAAGAACGTTGTGCCACAGTTCTCGGTGCAGTAGAGTCGAAATAACTTGCGGGAAGTCGTGGAAAAGAACCTCTAAGTAGAATGATTAAACTCTGATGTTTCTTTCGAATATCTTGTGAGTTAAGGATGAACTGCGAAATTTAGTATGTTGGGAGAAGCGTCGGATTCCGTCAATTTAATCTTCAAATGACGATATATTTTCTCCTTATGTTTCTTCCATTGTTCGAAAACTTGTATCTCCAGCTCAGTATTTTGAAGAAAATGCGCCTCTACCTGACGGATTATTCTTAGAACGGAATATGTTTTGGTCCCTCAAAGCATCTATGGTGGTTTGAGGTCCCGAGAAAACCATCTCAAACCTTGAGCCATTTTTCTGATGGACAACAACATTTTCAAGAGAGAAACAATTCTCACCACTGCTCAACAGTGTACAATAAACTGTCCATCTGCTGTTGGGGTTTTCTCGTTTCACGTTCGACTGCTTTTTCCTGCCATAGAGTTTACTTAGCCCGTACTTGGTCAAGTTCTGTGTGAAAATGAACCAATCGTAATCTCAATGAACGGTCGTACTCAGTCTTTTGTTCCGTTCACCTTAATACTCCTTTCTTTGTCACATATAACTTTTGGGCATCTGCTTTATATTGTTACGAAATGGAGTTTTGAAGTTTTCCACAATGCGAAAGTTGTTAGACGTTAAGGTGTTTGAAATACCTAAATATCGGCCACTGTTAATTACGACTTAATAATCAAAACACTGCCCTCTAGACTTCTAAGTGGTTAGCAGACAATAATTTTCACATGTTGGTAGATAAGAAGGCCACCAGGACAGTACCCTAGATGCAGCTCGTGGATCAATGACATAACAGTAGCTCACAAGCGGGAGAACATTACGATGATAGTAGCCCAGTTTGTTTCGTGCGGTTCGATGAGCACGTACTGGAAACTAGGTCCATCATACTAGGTGATCCACTCAACTACTCTTGAGAATCTTTTCTCTGAATTATGGCCAAGTAGAAGTCGGCGGTGAAATAAAAGCTACCACAATCACACTAGCCAATAACTTGCGACTCAGAGAAGTAGGAATTTCCATTTCAGCCATGGCTTGAGCTGCAGGATACCTAAGCCGTAAAGTGCACCATAAAAAAACCAATGTGACTGAATTTCCTCAGGCATTTTTTGGAAAATTTTATTACCCATTCCTTACTAGCTCTCCCATAGGTAAAACAAACATCGATCAAATCTCGATATCACGGGAGGAAAAAATTTACATGCATGAGCATATGTGAATGAAGCAGACGAATGATATGATATTAACTAGCGTCATTTTGCAGTTCATCGGATATATCAATCACCGGACAAAAAGATCATGTGGATCTAATCAAAAATGAACACTCTTCGTTCCTCAGCTGGTTTGAAGTTTTAAAGATACGGGTTCTGAGAAATAAAAGTTGGCTAAATAGTATCTTCCCAATCGACAAAAGCCAGTGATGCGAGAGAAGAAGAACAAAAACTGGTATGTAGTTCAGTATTGTGCGTGCGTGGAAGTAAGAACTTGGTTTATTCACGCATATGTTCATCCACCGTTTGCTTAAAATGTAGCTGGACAGATAGCAGCTTGCTGTAAGTGAAAGGAAAGGTAGTTTATTGAAAAACTGGGACAGTGAACAGTACAAAATTCTTCACTGCTAAGCAAGCGTATTGCAAATTTTTGATAAATTCGTCGGAAACATGTGAACTCAGAAAATCGGAGTTACATAACACGTTCTGAGTGCCGTCCCCATCACAACGGAAGTGATTCGCATTGTGTGAGATAGTCGAACGAATTGGAATCTTGCGCGCATATAAAAAGCCTTGTTAAAGGACTGACGGAGGGACGTTAAGCAAACCTCTCATTCATCCGTTCATTCCCATGTTAAGTTGTGAGCAGCTGTCAGCTTTCACCACGTCTCAGTATAAAATCCAGGACATCATATTCGAACTACGACATTGAATTAACGATCCTTGGTTGTCAAGCCGAGAAGTTCTGAAGAATACTTGATGCTTCGGTTCTTATGTCACAGCTTAAAGAACCAACGTAAACGTACTGCTTTTACTCTGAGTCGCCTAGATGAAAAGCGGAATATAACTATTAATATTGACCGACATTCTTAGGTTCCTACAAGACCATCCTAACAAAGCACGTCAACCCCCTCATGAAGCTCATCAAGTTTAATCGACAAAGTTTGCTTTCACTGCGTGTGAATTTGCTAGTAAGACTGACACATATATAGGATCTCTCTTCTGTGGGCTAAGAACTTGCCACAAGAATCAAGAGTGCAAGTGAATAAACAATACGTTCAAAACGGACCCGAAATTCATGGTGGTTAGGGAAAAATTCCGGTAATAAAACATCGCAAGTAGGCAATCATTTGTTGCAGAACCTCATCAACTCTCTCATTTAGACACCAAATTTGAGCGATGGCGCAAAGCGGGAATTTGAGCCGTCCATTAGAATAGTGGAAAGGAACTAACGGACTTTTGTAGTGGAAGGCAAGGTGGCTGTTAGCAATTTACCATATCTCTGAGGTGTGCCAAACGGTTTAGAACACACGCTGCTGATGAGAAACGCTGAAACCATGTCTATAGCAATAGCTTAAATATTTGGAAAGCTCGAACTGCATCAACCGCTTTGGTTGCAATTTGCTCACTGCAATCCAACCATCGTTGCAACCAATCGAATTGGGGCACTAACTAATTTGACTTAAGAGCTCGACGAAATCACGGGTCGTTGACCCTTTCTTTGTTGATATCATCCTTGGTTGCAAGTCCAACATACCTTCGAATTTCACCGAGATTGTTAAGGGTTTTCAACCGATAAACACTTGTATGACGAACGCGTTTAAACCTAGGAGACGACATGAAGATGAAAGATTTTGTGTTGGCAAATCCATCTGAAAGAAGGTAATATTGGCTGCTCTTTATGGTTTGTATTTAAATTGTAATTATTGTGATTCTGCTGAAGAATCTAAAACTCGTTATCTTTTATCAACGTCAATTTCGAATATGATGCCAGAGTGATCATCATGAGTTTTAGTTAAGGTGTCCAGATTTCCAGTTCAGCCTTTGATCCCAGTTTTTATTCCAACTTCATTTTTCAGTTTGAGCGTAGCATTATCTAATTTTTCTTCATTTGGCACTGCTCTTGTGCCTTATAATACACTGGGCTTTGTATTCCATTGTCTACACTTTGACTGTATTGTGTTTGTGACCCCATTTCGGTCTTATAGTTGAAAAGAACATTGCCTACGAAGAGAGAGTTATTCCTCTACACACATATATGGCAACATCCTCCGATCACCAGAGACCCGATTTGCTTACATTCTGATCGGTTGCAAGTGACCGGTATGTTTGTGCCCAACCAAATATAAAACAATCTTGTCTAAAGCGACGAGCAAGAGTATTTACGAAACATCACTTTTGTACTGTCCTTGACTTACAAACGCTATTTCGCTTGGTCTCATTAATTTATAACCACGTCTGTATTTCCTGCATAATTGGACATTAATGTGCAAGTGGATGGCAAAATCCAAAATGTGTAGTACCAGTAGGCCATAACACGGCGCACACACTCATGTGTTTTGGTTTAAACAAGGTTCCAGTTGCTGACGGTGGTCAAGTAAGACTCGAGTGAGATGTTCCAACTCTTGTTGCCGAGCGCAAAATTGTAATCCAAGCTTGAGAAAACATCACATGACACTTCACCGCACGCATTCATGACCCAGTTGGGAATGCGGTCATGATCATGGTTAAAACCTACTCCAAGTAGGACCAGCGCAGTACAACATGAAAGCCCAAGATTTTTATAGATAATGGGACATGAGATACCCGACTGACGTACCTTACAAAACCCTTCAGGATGAAATTCCTTCACTTGGTTGATCACATCATTGTACACCGTTTTCATAACAACTTTGCACTGAAAGTATGAAGTCAGAAACTTTTTTTGCTGAGTTGTTGCCTTGTGAACAGTAGAACATCTACTAATGGGTAATGAAAAATTCATCAGGTCTCCCTACGAAAGTGAGCCAGATTACTTAAATTTTACCTTAAAGTAGTGCGACTGTTGACACAATGGTGCGATATTGTCTGACATAGCTTCGTCCACAAAGCGCACCCGAGGTGGCAGTTTTAACTAGGATCAAAGGCCTTCAGTAGTTATACTTTTCATGGTACATTCCTCCTGTTATAAAGCGGTACTTTCTAAAGTTCGGCAGCCACTTAAGACCACATTCAGGACAGAAACAAGGATCAGGAGAGTGAAGAATTCCTTCTTAGTCATCAGAATCTGGAAACACGTTCAGTTAATTCTTGGTCGATCGTATCTAAAAGAAAATCTCCGTATTGTGTTAAACAAATAACTGAAAAACATTGTTTTCACCAACATTTAATTGATTGGTGATCAATTTTCGCGGCAGGTTGCGTCAAAGTCCACATGCCATTGCAACCTCCTGCTTTGGTAAGCTTAGCAGTGACAGAAAATGAGGTGATTAGCCCAGTCTATTAAGCTATCAAGTAGGGGTATGTGACATTCTTTAGTACGCTCTCATTCTTGGAACTGTTGAAAATTGATTGCACATAATCCAGAAATAGTCAATAATCTCGCGAGCATATCCTCGCACACTTCACACCTAGGCATCTCGTCCAGCCTACTGTTAGACAGTTCGTGGGCCTTTTCCTTTTAATCGATTGAGTAGATCACTCTCTCGGGTGGTCGTAAGCAAAGATTTGCCCGCTAAAATCAAAACAAATCCAACCTAGTCACTTTCAGGCTGCCATACCTGGAGATATTTTAATTTCAACCTTATTGTGTGAATTCAGTTTTGTAAATTTCAGCTATCATATGAGAAAGTTGACACTTCACTTTGTTGACAAAGACCCCCAGCGTCAAAGAACTGATACGACCTAAACCAGTCATCGAAGGCATTGAGTTGATACCATACGCCCGGAATGATGTCTAACAACTGTGAGTCCGCAGAACAACGCCTGCCACAATCACCGAAAAACATCATGAATCAGGGTCGCGAAATCGGTAGTGGGACAGCTGACCAGAGTCAGATCACAGAATCAAAGAATTGGTGGGAAACACATCAGAAGAATGGAGCGTTCACGTTTATGTTGCAAGCAGAAGATCGACAGTGCAGGGAATCAGTTAGTTCAGTCATACAGCAGCGTGCTCCACTGTATTGCCTCTGATACTTCCGACTTTGCACGTTCCTGCAACTAGTGAGATTGCTTTCTTTCACTATAGCCAATACACTGGTTTACTCCACCCTGTCATCTGTGAAAATAACTTTCGTTTTTTCAAACCAAAATCAACATCATCGATACAGTTATATGGAAAGTCGACAAAACAGTCCCCTAGCTTACCACGGCGTAGACAGCTGAATACCTCTTACACGCTCCAATCATTTCCTTGAATAGTTCTTGTTGGACATCGGTCGCCAGTAATATGCGCCTCATTTCGGCCAGCGTTGCGCAACATATACTACAAACTGGAGCAGGTGATATACAAACCTTTTGTTTAAACAAACTAGGGAAAGTGGTTATCATTATTCCTAAGACTACAAAAGTATGGTTAAATCTTCCAAGTGTCCTTGGAGTAGAGGTCAGGCTTATCTCATGATGAAGCTCACCACTGGGAAATACTTTCACAGTTAGACGGAGGTTGTCAATGCATAATTCAGGACACGATCAAAACAGAAAAAACTCTTCATGTATATTCGTCATCAGTTCTATTATTGGTCGACCTTGACCTCTGGCGCAAGTTTAGAAAGCTGTTGAATGAACTATGTTGAGTTACATCAGGATGAAAATTCATTCGACATCAGCTGCTAGAGTATTCTTCCCATGAACGAACAGACTCGTATTTCAACAGGCCATTTTTGAAGTGGATTCGAAGAAGTTGAACGGGTTTAGGTGTTGTAGGCTGTTGGTTGCTGGTGACTACACAGCATCAACAGATCTGGCATTGTTATCTGCAGTTCGGTCCAGCTTAACTCATCATGCAAAGGCGACCTAAGCTTGGCCGGCCGAACGTGACATTACAGCTCTGTCCCTGGGCCAGTTGTGAAGGATCTATGCTGTTTAGCATACATATGTGCACACGCGGCAGAACATCGACGCCAACCACAGCACACATTGCACTGCTTTGATGAGTCTTTAGCTAGCCTCACTGGTGCGAGTAGTATGTTTTCTCGTAAATCTGCTGTGCGGCTCTTGAAAAGTGCTATCTATTACGGAACTCGTGGAGTCGCATTTGCTTGGATTTGAGCAACAAAAAATGAATATCCAGAAAAGTTCAGGAAGACGCGTTCGAGGAGAAGATGGATCATCAGTTTTTGTAAATAAGATGCATATGAAAGTTTCGCTTCCCTCTCAAATGGTCTGTAACTGTTCGGTTGGCATTTTCTAATAAACAACGCCGCAGCAAAGGATTCTTCCTTTCACTGGTAACGCTTTGATATCAGTGATTTCTTCCTTTATAGAGGCAAACTTCGGAAAAGCCGGAAGGTTTTGTCGTATACAACCCCTCTGCAGTCGCCAGCGTTTCCCCCACACGTTTGCTTCACTTTCACAATAGTTGGACGTCACATACTATTATTTTTGAAGTATTCGCTTACATCTTTATTAGGCTAAGATAACTAAAACTAGTAGTGCGGCTTTTCGTTGTTCTGGTTTTTTATGTTCATTTTCGTTTCAAATGAACTGTGCGCTCAAATCATTTGCAATCGCGCCATTGTTGGACGACCCTGGCTCCCTCCAGGAACATGGCCAACTTGTTGGCTTACTTACTTGCCCAATGCGCTGGTCAGTGGGTCTCTCACTCTTTCTATGTGGCTCTCAGCATTTGGCCATGTGCTGCACGCCAACCTACTCAAAAATGCGCCATCCATATAGTGAACAATGTGGGCAAAACAGAACACATCTTAAGAGTTTTTGTGGTGTTCATCAGACTTTGAGGATAATATCACGGCTGATGTAGTTGTATTACACTTTTGTGTACCTCCTTCACAAAAGGTCCCCTTGTTGCTGATGGCTAAATAAATTCTCAGGAAGACTAAGGAGCACCCTCGCAAGCCACCTCGTAAGGTCGCCCAAAGATTTTCAGAAGCTCACTGCTGGTTACGCTACCCGAAAGAATCTACTAAATGCTCGAAGGGTTTTGTTACAACAAAGACAGTCTCATCATAAACAAGTTTAGGAAGTTTTTTCTCGTGAAATCTCTCAAGTAATCGTTAGAAAGATTCAGAACTGTCGTTAATTGGCTGACCAGTTGCAACCCGCAGATATTCAGAGGGTACTGTTTTATCACTAAAAGTGCTATCAACATTTGCTTCCAAGTACTTTTACACGTGCTGGAAATCGTCAAAATCGCAACAGGTTCACGTGGACAATGAGTGGAAACAAGGGAGGTTGTAACAACCAAAAGAATCCGAGAGTAAATGACAGCGGTTACCTGTTGGATAAAAAGCAAAGGCACATCGGCAAATTCAGGACATCAGAAACCTAGCTGGTAGTGCACACTCTGGACAGTCGATTGGTTATGCTTAGCCATACATGCCCAATATGTGTGGGCTTTATATATACTCTCTTGGATTTATGAACAAGCGTAACTGACAGTACATCAGGCTTCTGATCCTCCGAGTTTCTTTCTGAGAATCCAAGACATATCTGTCAAGTTACCCAGCAGACAATATTTAAAGATGTTACAGTAAAATGTGAATGCTGCATAGATCTCTTTTCAAAAAGTTCTTTAGAGACTCATTAGTTTTTTTACAGTGTTGATAATGCTTGGGACTACTATATTTACGCTATACTTATTATGACAATGGCTTTCTACTGAAGAGTTGCACATACTTTGTTTTATTTTGTCGGCAAAATTCCGTTGACGAGGCAATCGTGAAAAAATGACTTACAGTCAGGTTTCGCGACGTTTTGACAAAACTCGTACAGCTAGAAATGGGGTAAGAAGAAGAATCAACAACAGCTTTTTGGTGGACACAGTCACCACTGGATATTGAGCTTGTGAAAAATAAGAATCGACAAAATTTTGACTGGGATAAAATCTTTCAGAAACTATCAATAACAAGACCGTTTCACTATATTTCTACTCCATCAGTTCCATGCGTTCAGTTGGGGGAAGCTTGCAGCAGTGTGGAATTTGATACTTTATCTAATAATATGAACGTGATATTTTTACGACATAAAATCCACATAGAATCCAGGTCGTCTGTACGTACTCTTCAAATATTGATAATTACCGTATATTCTGTTCATCGGAAGTCAACTCTATGAAAGAATGTTTATCTATGTTCACAAATGCAGTAAGCTAATTCAAAATACAAACAAAGCATTACGAGAAGTGGTGTCCGCATATCTCCGCCCATCGCTGGAGAAAGGTCAGACCAAACTCCAATGATGGCTGAAGTACTATTTCGTCCCGTTATTTTATTACTCTAAAAGACAACCTGTGTTTTGGCGAGAATAGGATAAAACTATGCGCATACAACATAATCTAAGATCAAGAATTAATTTCAGCTCCCGCGTTAGTATACATTTGAATTTCTGTATTCAGCTGGTTTATTTTTCCTCAAAATTTTATATGGGATATTTTAACAGTGTAGTACATCCTTCTGGGAGGTAAAGAGGTTAGGACGTTCCATTTCATCTTGTGAGTGAAGTAAACCTGTGCTGTAAAGCTAAAAAGCCCGGTACCGTCGTCTGGCCCTCGTAAACACTGGCCCTCAATTCGTATTCCACGAATTTCTGGTGCGATTTTCAAACACGACCTCGTGGTTATTAGCAAATCATTCAGGCGCTATTTGTGAAGCAGCAATACGACAGCTTGCATCCAGACAGGATATGATGCTTCTCGTTCTTTATTAGTAAAATACACACTAAATGTTCACCTGTTTATCGACTGCTTGCTTGACTTACTAACCAGAGGTTTGCGGGTTTGAATCCCTCAGACCTTCGTCAGATGGGCGCTCCCGTGATTTTCGGCAAACACGAAAGTGTTGTACGTTGTTTCTGAGCTTATCGGTACAGACTGAGTTTATTTTCAACTGAGTGCTCACTTAAAACTTAAATATGTGATAAAGAGCATGTGGAGGTCTACAGCTGTGCTCAAGGTGAATCCACTGAGGGGGGAATATATATGCTTAGAAATCCTGTCTACCTTTCCCTATAGAAAGTTGCGTGCAGCAACAAAAGCGTCTCTCCAGATGGCACACAGCTGACCTATTGCTACAGCTTTGTCAAATTCCACCGTTGCGGCAACGATTTCAGTCGTACTGATGACACTGACTGTGTTAGGTTTCTTGTTCATCAAAACAAACCAAAAATAAATAGCGCTGTTGAAGTTTGTCATAAAGCTCCACTCACTACTACTTACGCCTCTACAAATATTCGCATTAGTTTACAGGTTCCATCAGCCAGTGAAGTCAAACATACGCTAATCACCTGTCAATTATGGGATCAATTATCCTGAAATCTCATCCCAAAAGCCCGCTCTTGAAGGAGTATACCAAAATCGGTTTTCGTATGTCTCAGTATCTTAGAAGGTGCCAAGTAATTAACTAGATTTACTGTTTCGAGTCAGTAGTGTCTTGATTCCACCTGTCTAGCGCAATGGGCTTTTTTCACGGACGGATAACAAGCGAGTACAAGCTGCTCATAGGCGAGTACACTGGAAGAAAAACCACTGACATTCCCCCAGATGTATGGGCTGCCTGTGTTATGCAAATTTCACTACACAATGAGTTACTAATGAGTGAGGTATACCATGGCATTTGACTAGGGACTTCACAAACTCAATGAAAACGATAGAACTTTCGTGGTTTGTATTCTAACACGACAATAATGAGTTAAATGTTTTCATGTACTTCAATTAAATAGCAAGTTTGCTGTATACCGATTCTATTTTTTCGGTCACTACAAATAAGTAGCGCGTTTGCTTACCACACAAAATTGTTCCGAAGTTATGTTGTTGATTGTATTGAACACATACGCCAGTGATTGGTTTGCAATCAAGGAGCACTGTGGAACAAAACGCCCAAATATAATCGAAAACAAATATTGTTGGATGTCCCTTCAAGTGAAACTTTGATTAATTTCATTCAGATTGGTTAGTAAAGGTAACATACTACTGGATAAGAGGAATCACATAAAAAAACACTGTACAGAATGCAAAAGTTCGCAAGAATTTTATACCACATTCCCGATATTATGGAAACATTTTTGAATCGTTATATGAATATATGCATGTGTATATATTTACGTATGTATATGCATATACCATTCAAAACTAACAGATACCTGGTGGAAACGTTTGTTTCTAATGATGGCTGTGGGTTGTACAAACTAAAATGCTGAATAAATGTTAATCAGCAAAAAAAAATCCATGACTTAGTCATGGGTCATGCGTGTTAGACGCTTCGGTAAGATATTGTAGCACTCATTATCATGTGTATCTCACGCCGGTTGAAGTTCCATGATGTTTCTGTCGCATTCTGGTCATCAACCAGCGTACCACAGAGTTATGGTGTGATTTGGACATAAATTGGCCCCCAGAAAAGATCCCTTTGCTGAAATTTCATTTCCATGATTAGCCTGTCGCAGATCTACTAATCAGCCAAATCTGCTCCGTCCATCTAAAGACGGAACACTTTTGCTAGGGCGAGGTCGACTGAATTTCGGAGAGACTAAATTATTTTTCCCAGTTATGATTTCCCCTATGGAGAATTCGGTCGAGTCCGGTCAGAAGTACGCTAACTGAGTTGCCAACTTACCGCTGTCCCAAAGCCGTCGGTTTCATTACAACGAGTATCTCCTTGAGTAGCCATACAGCGCCAACTGTGACTATGCTTCCTTCAGAAATAACCCGGCTAGAAAGAGTCTGTCCCAGGCAGGTGACTTCAATGAAAGATCTTCAACAGCACTCTGCACAGTTCCAGAGAAAATGGCTTTATCTTGGGGAAATACCAACAATATGCATTTCTCTTGTTGGTCACCCATTTACGAAGTGGGGAATATACGTCACGGTAAAATTCATAGAGAGTTGCGCAGTTCGTCAAAGTTGATGAGTATTCCCCACCGGAGAAGCTCATCATTAAAGAGTCCTCTCTGGGAAATTCCGGCAACTGTCTACTCAATAGGTCACCTTCATTTCATTCGTGCAAATAAATCCCTCATTGAGGTTTCATGTTTACTTCCCCCTTCAAAACCTCTCTGATCTAAATGTGACAAGTTTACCACCTCTAGGTAACTTATCCCGCATCAATATGGTATTTTATGTACAGAGCCAGGGCAATCATTGCATGCTAGTGGGCTGGTCCCTTGTTGAAAGGAACAAAAAGGAAGGATTTCGTTGCCATCTTACAGGGGCAGTCCCCACAGGTGACCATTGCATTCAGTTAAGCGGTAGCTGATGAACAATATGCAGTAGGCTGAGCGTTAAAACTTTTATCCTGATGTTCAATACGCTGGTTAGGAGAGCAGTTTCAAGCCTGTGCCCGGTCAAAGATCTTTCACGGAAGTCACACGGATACTTGGTGATAAAAGTAGGAAGATTTTCCAGCAAAAGCACCTCTATAATTTTAGCACTGAGAAAGTAGTACAATTTGCCAACTTATCCCTACAAATTAGTCCTGATTGCAGGCTGAACTTTTTCTGATCGAAAAGTGAGATTTCAATAGAGTGAATTGCATTGAAAATGCACAATATTGGGTTAACAAGTTGTTGTCGGTTGATTCTTAATTTGGATGATTCGGCATCAACTTCATTAGATTGAGCGTATCTTTAATAGGAAGGCAGGTAGATGATGAGAATTTTCTAATAAACCTAGTCACGCACCTTCCAAATATCAATAGCGTTCTTTGTACCAAAGTCGTCATTTAAATCTGCAAAGTTTTTTTATCGCTTCCAGACTCCCTTACTGTTCCTAACTATTTAGGACAGCATATATTATTGTGTCGACTGATTGTTTGTAACGTAACCCTAAGCTAATCTTATTAGTTAGGACGGAAACTCTTAACTACTACTATGCTAACGACTTCAGATGACCACCAAGTATCATAGAGGATTTGAGTCGATATAAGCTCTCACAATTTGCTGCAATATCCCCAACTGTAACCCCAACGTAGTTGGATGATTACTCGTACGTTTTGACCACCATCCCGATCTATCAAGCAAATGTATCTTCAGGTGTCGCTGGCTTCGAAATTTTGTAGGAGACAGAACATGACTCTTCTTTGAGCGATCGTCTTCCTGTCCTAATGCAATCGTCGTTGTGAGTCATGGGAGAAAGCACCAGAGTCGAGTTCAGACCTTATTGGAGCTCAGCAGCTCATCCTGGGCTCGCACGCTCGGCTCGCATGTTAGATGTGCAGGGCTCAAACCCCTGCACGGCCATTGAATATACCCTGTTGATGAGCTCTAATAGAAGCGAAACTCGAGTCCAGTGTTTTCCCCCTTTAGTGTGGACTCACCAGGACGATCGTGCAAGGACAGGAGCATGATTTTTCCAAGGAGGGTCACGTGAGTCTGTGTTCTACAAAATCCCGCAAACACCAATGCCTGAAACAAAACATATCTTTGTTGCCCACAGAAGGGCTCTCAAGGAATTGTCTCGCCAGTGAAAAATCCCTCACCCGATTTCTGGGTACATTTTGTGTGCTTTAGCGTAAAGCTGATTTCTGACTAATCCAGTGGTATAACCGTGTCACACTTTCATAGTACTGTGCCCGGTGAACCAGTAATTACCACTAATCCGGTCAAACTGTACTGAGTGAGCACAATCTTTCCCTCGCGGGCCGGAGTCTAAACCCAAGTTTCCATGATATTCTTTCAGAATGAAGAACTGTGTGATACAGAATTTGCTGATTGCGATCGTATTCTCTGTCAGTTTCTATGATGCGGTGCTCACTGTCTAGTTCATCACCTTACTGTTACAACAATTTGTCCGAGCATCTAGTGGAGTGAACATAGTGAACAGTCCCGTGTCTGTGGCCATTTTATTGTAATGTAGGCGACAACCCCCGCGTTCTAGCAAACCCATCTCTCGGCTACCACGGCGACAAACAATTGTTTTACTGATGAAGTCGCTCGGTGTTTCCATTGTGACCTTTCTGTCCCACAGATGAACGAATCAACAATGTGGTTTGAAAGCACAAATAAGCTGTGCAATACCAGAGCAACCAAACTAGTGGTTTGATTTGAATGGAATTTTAAGAGTGTGGGCTGAATGTAATAAAGTTGAAGCCATGATCGGACTTACTGATCAAGTTGTGGAGCTCAGTCAAATAATTTCAGCAAAAAAAAACTCCATGGTCTCACGAAAACTGCCAGTATTAGGAAGGACAGCAAATAATATGATGCTATTTGCATCAAGTATAATTTGTCATGAAAAAGCACCCAGTGAGTACCATTTCTTTAGACAAGACCTATAGGTGAACAATCCTTGCACCTACGATCTTCGTTATAGGTTCATGAATCTTATGCCTAAAAAAACCAAACGATTTTTAGCGTTGTCCACATTGCTCCATTGCCTTATTAGGTTCACTTTTTTGAATACACACTCTACTGACATCATTCAGGTAGACTAGGGCACACCCTCGGTTCCCACCTAGTTACCGAAGTTACATCGTTACGGACAGTTTGTTTGTCCCAATGGTACCGTGGTGACCAAAAAGTCCCCGGGTTTTCGGACCCTCGAAACAATGCTCATTATAATTGTTGTTAGTACGAAGTGGTCTCTTCTCTGGCTGGTTAGCTTGCAATCATAGTCACTAGATGCCACAACCTTTAGCGATTATTTTCCGTTCATAATGACAGAGTTGAATATCTAAGTTGGCCAGCCGGGAATATACATCCGGTTTGACATTCCGTTGTGAACGTGACAAAAAGGGAACTTTTCTATTTCTTAGATGCCTGACACTAAAACTCAAAAACTTTTCTTAAGGGACATGACGCAGGTTGCTTATTGGCACTTCAGTGAGGGATTGTGGTCCTGGGAACTGAACAAGCCATAACGCAGCGTCATTTTTCTGATAGTTGCTTGTAACGTAAGATTACTCCGCTTTATGGAACATGCCTGGTAATGTGCAGCTCACAATGTTGATACCGTTGAAGGACGTCATCAACGAGAGACTCAGTTGGGACTCAGCTAAGTTTTGCAACTGTTCACTATTTTATCCATAAAGCACAAAGCCACTGCTACGTGTCCTGTTACAGGAAGCATCGAGATTCTGCAGCTGCATTATTTTCTGAATCTCATAAGATTTACGTCGAACTATATGGTCACGTGATCCATTCGTGTAAAGGTATCGCGTCATATGAAGAAGCGCTTTTGCCTCCAAACCTACATTAGGAACGAGTCAGTGGTAACCAGATTTGACCCACTTCATTAACAATCGTGCTAGAGTGGCTCTGCGTGAGTTAATCATTATCCTTCTCCGGACAGTAATTTACGTGATAAACAGGCCTGGATACTTCTGATACCCTTGTGGTTTGTGTGTGGCTGAAAAGCTATTTGTGATCCAACTTCGACCCATAGTTTCTTGCTCGGAACGAACGTACCTTCAGTCCAGTTGTCAGTACGAATTTTCCCAATAATTGAAATTAAAATACACACCACTGATTACTTGCTGTTCACCACACTTCTGTAATCGTTAGGGTTCTATCAGGCTTACCTAAATGTCCAATTTTGCCATGTATTCGGCCGCTTGATAACACCCAATAGTGTCTTGACAAACCTGGTGCCCAGGAAAACAATGATCGCAGAACTTGATGGTTCAATGTGTATACTCGTAATAATTGAATTTAACAAAATTGTTCCCCATCAATTCAATACCATACCACCCATGCAGTGTGATACGACCATATTCCTTATACAGCATTTGCTTCACATCAGAAGACTAATTGGCTCAAGTTTGAAGAAATCTGCTCTGTAGCCAGACAATTTGCTCATTGGACAACTGATAATGGTTTTATACGAGAAATCTTATCACATCACAACCAAAAACGATGTAATAATAACGGAAAACTAAGCGAAACATGAGAATACATAAATGACCTGAACTAAGTGCATGATAAATCCATGATGACGTCAAAAGAGAAACCCGAAATATTAGATTGGCCACATAAAAATGTAGTGATAAGTCAGATTTTGTCCTATATTACTGGTTATCTGAAGGGATCGATTTATTTGCAGGTACACGGAATTTCTACAACGTACCAATTTACTGTGTGAGTCTTCGCAGGACCTTTGAATTTTCTGACTAAGCGTATCTCTTGTGCTCGGTTTCTGAATCCAGTTCAGTGCGACGTGGGCAACAAATTTGCATGTCAAGCATTCTGAGATGTAAAGAATAAAATCCAGTATGTTTGGTAACATGTGCCAGTACATAAAACTGGTGTACAAAACTTACGCACAGCTCCAGAGTCCTGGTGACCTTGAACCACAAGACCATTGTTCTGTATCAGATAGGGGAAAACGGGAGGAGATGAGACATACGTAAATTGTCGTTGCAACTAGGTTTGTTTATTCAATGGAGCGCTTCAACAATGACCACCCATTTGTAGTGATCATTTTCAGCTTCATAGTGGAAAGCTTAAGGACCCGGTAGCCAAACATTTCACAACAACAGCAGCAAGCACAAAGTCTCCGGTCTAATGATCCCTCTAAATACACCATTTCTACCTTAATTCCTCGCAACTCGAGGTCAAAACCGATCCATGGTGTACGCCAAACAAGCGTCAGGTTGTCACATTCGGTGTATACCTCGCTTAAGTGACTGCCTTCAGCGGCTCTCAATGGCGTCAGCTACTGAGAATTGTTACATTTCAGCGCTTTAGTGTTAGCTCACAAAAGTATGTCGGAATAAATTACGATGTTGTTGAGTAATTTGTAACGGCAAAGTATACCTTTGCTAGTCGTGAAAACGATTAAATCCCTTGGAAATCATCACTCTTTATCTTCAGTCAACCATCTTCCGAATACCATTGTGGCCAGTCCAACCCATTCTGCATGGCAACCTATATAAAACAAATATTACCTAGTATAGTTGTACTAGTTAAAGCTGAATTAATGAAACTGTTGTGGAATGTTACTTTCATAGTGAATAATCAAAACGCAACGAACAGGTGGCATAATGCTGTGCACAGTGTGCAGCAAATTGCTCCCATCAGTTCCGTCAGCGCACTGCTAGGTTTTCGAATACAGTCAATGGCGACTTACCATAGTTTCTGCCTCATTATCGGTAGCCAGGCAAAAGAAACCTGCAATCGAAACTTTATCAAACCTACTAAGGCTTACCTGTGCATACCACCAGCAAAATAACGGCACGACGCATCCCGTTCAACTGTGAACTCATCACGCTTTCATGCGCTTATAATAATAGTGCGAGTTCTGATTGCGCTCCCTCCACAGGTATTTACTGGACTATCTATACAAATCGATTTCTGTGAAACTTTGTACCTTCGTAAAAATAACACTTTCTAACACATGTGGTTCGGGTACCAGAGACTTAAAGATGGCAGAAAACGAGTGTTTTCACTTGTTGCGGATAACAATAAACTTTGGTCTACACTAGTATCCCGTGCTAGCCAGCCAAAGTCCATAGTAGTTTATGTAGTTAATCAACCATGACATGAAGATATCCATCATGTAACCATATTTAAAGTGCCCTCTAGCAGTGGCGCTGATAGAGCGTGCTCTATGGAAGAACAGTCGGTCTACTGGTGGGAGTAAACTACACTGAACCAAACCACTCTAGCAGCCTATGGATGACATCGACTCGTGGAAAGGGTGAAAAAAGTAGAACGGAAGTTGATAGAAACTTGGGGACCGCACCTATCTGATGAGCCCCAAGAAGGAAAAAAACAGTCATGGGTCTTCAAAGAGTTTCTAGCAACCTAATGAGTAGTTTATTACGTCATAACACTGCTTTTCAATTATCTATCCGGTAGTCCGATACGCACGAACGGTTTCTAGAAACCTACAAACGGCGTCACATTTTTGGGCTTTTAATAGATGGTTGGTTTTCCATCGCTTCAGCCATAGTTTTTTTACATGAGTAGGCTAAGTACTATCGGAGTTCTCTTGTTGGTCCCGGAAGATTCTGCAGAAATGATCATACTTTTTTAGCCTCTGCAGAAATGGACAGTTTCACCTTTTGCTACATTTCAACGGGTAATGAAACTCACATATACTGAACTCTAGGTAATTCCGTAAAATGGTGACCTGTCTGAGACTGAACCCTTCCATTTTCCGAGTGAATTTTTTCAGTTATCAAATTGTGCACTAAATGAAATCTTTGGCAGTCGGTCTGCTCAAGAATGTGTGAAAGTGTTGCGTGTGTCCATTTGCTGTCCGTTGCACTGCTGTTAAGCAAAATAAACAACGTATTACCATGTCACTGAGGGACATCCTGTAAACATTTGTGCTTGGTAAAAGGGGACCCAGCCAACATGTGATGTGAGTCTTGTCTAAGAGGAAAATAACCACACAACTGACCAGCCACTCTGCTGGCCAGGAGATCGAGGGTTTGAGTATCCCTAGAGTTTCTTGAGATGTGCACTGTTGACGATTCACAATAGGGATGAAACGGCTGTACGGTGCATCTCGGCTTTGAGGTGTAGACTTGCTTTACTCACAGGACGAAGTTTCGATCAAAACTTGCAAACTTTCATCAAACTAAGAACAAAACAGGTGTGATCGAGTGCCATGGCGTGGTTGATAAGTTAGAAATAAGGACCACTCTACATCCGAGCAACCATCGAGAAGAATGCTAGTCCTGGGGAAGTAGAAGTGAAAGCCAATGGTTTTACCGCCACAACAGAACTGTTGGTCGCTTTTGAATCAAATGTGAAGTGGCCGGCCTGGTAAAGTAGCCTTGATGAACAGATGCAACGGCCGGTTGATTGTCCATATACACCAAAGTTGCTAGTTTTGGCCACATGCTCTAACAGATGTGGCCGAAGTAGCATGTGTGGGTCCCAACTGAAAGTACCATTTGGACGCGATTTATTGGTATTGTAATGGAATCGGTGTATTCCTAGGTAGAACGTCTAATCGCCCATCCACGTAACCGATAGTGATATTTTAATCATCGATCGTGGGTGAATCGGATGCCCGTTTACAATCGAACGGACCGATTCGATCACAGCAGAGTAGAGTAGACTGTGTGGCTCCTTGACGGGGCCACCCATAATGACGGAATTATTATTGTGGTCGCGACCGTAGATTTGGTGCTTTTATCATCCACCAACGACTGTGCAGAAATATAACTTCGCTGACTAGTGTTACCGGTGTAACGGTGATACTACTGATGGGGAGGCATGTGAGTAGTATGTATTGTTCTTGGAAATCCGTTTGCGTCTCTTGAAAAGGAGAGATCTGTCGCGGAATTTGTGAAGTCGCTTTGTAACATTGGCTTGGACTTGAGCAATGAATGATTGGAGTCAATGAATATCCAGAAAAGTTCAAGAAGACGCGTTTAGGAGAAGATGGATATTCAGTTTTGTAAACAAGATGCGTATGAGAGTTTCGCTCCCCTGTCCAATAGTCTGTAACCGTTTAGTTGGCAGTTTCTAATGAATAACTTCGCAGCGAAGGCCTTCCTCTTCTCACCGGTATAACTGGCAGTTAATCCAGTCTTTCCAGCGGGCATAATCAAACAGGTGTATATGAAGCAGACCATTCGGTTGTTGTTATTCATTTGGTGTAAAAAACCGCTAAAGTGAGAAAATCGTTTGATGTAACAATGATATTAGGTAATCAGTACACTTCCGCGTTATACCGACAGAGTGAGTGGCTCCCTGTTTCATCCTATTCCACAATATAGAACAAATGACTGTCCGTGGCGTTTTTACATAAAGGTGACTGACGAAACACCAGTACTCTTGGTCTGTCAGAGTGAACTGACACGATGAAACGCATCACTGTTCCTTGTGGTCCGAATGCCTGTAAGATGCGTTGGCGTGATTGAGCTAAGCGCAGAAATTTTACGAATCGACTACAAAGCATCCGAATATAACGAAAATTCAAAGGTGAATCGGAGTTGATCGCAGTGCGGTGTTCCACTCTTGTGTAAACAGACAAATGAAACGGAATAATTGTGATGATGTTAATTTATTACTACTACTATCATTGAAATATTTGTCAAACCTGATTAAGTTGACCAGCTCAATACCGAACGCCGAATAGAGTTGATGGTGATGACCTCCTTTTGTCCCTTTAGGTGATGACTAGTCAACCTGGCCAATGCTGACAATAAAACAAAATTTTAGGGAGCAGCGATATAATAAAAGGTCATGCACAATCCCCCTTGCCTTTTCAGCATAAGCACCACCTCAAAGGCCAAAACAAATAAGGGAAAAAAGCAAAATGTTTCGCAGACAGTTCGCAACAAAGTTCAAAATTTCTCTCTAGGACTGCACAGCAAAATGCCTTGCTAATTGGAATTGTGAACACCCTGAAAACAACTCACATCCGAATGCACGTGACGCTCGTTTCGAAGTAATACGCATGTTACACAAGTATTTGTGCTTCCAGGATGCTCCCCTGAAAAATACTCATGTCATCACCATCTGCGTTAAATTTATCTACACAACGGTTGATCACGCCTAGGTCATTTCTAAGAGCATTATCAGCAGATTTATTGTCCTCTCAAGTTACCTTTCCTTACGTCACCGTAGGTTGAATTGTAATTGTTCAAATGCCTGTGTATCGGCCATCTTGTTCGATAGGTGTGTTAAATTTTCCAAGTTAAACGGTAAGGTTGGCCACGGAGATCGGCCTTGCCAGAAAAAAAGTTAATAGTGGGTAGCTTGGTTGAAGATTACAAATCTGAGTGTCAGGCCAACGCGTTATAAGCATTTTTATGCCAAGTTCTATTCTGTTACCATCGTACATCCATAATCCTTCGATCCAACAGCATACAGTTGTATTTGGCTGTGGTCAAATGATAAAAACGATTGAGATGGAGGCTGCATTGGATGCAGGTCTCCTTGTCAGACAATCTGGCTTTGTCTGACATTTGCAATGTCCATAAGGCCTTCAAACGCAAAGCTTCTTCCCGGATCATCTGCTGGTTGGACATTCTGGCGAAATCACCTATTTGAAGCCATTGAAAGAATGGTCATGTTGGCTTACTTGGGCGCTTTTGTGAAACACTCTACAGGTTTGGATCTCTTCATGAGACCTACCAGTGTAACGGTGATACTACTGATGGAAAGGCATGCGAGTAGTATGTTTTTTTCGTAAGTCCGCTTTGCGTCTCTTGAAAAGTGAGATCTATTGCGGAGTTTGTGTGGTCGCTTTCTAGCATTTGCTTGTATTTGAGCAAGAGTTAATAAATATCCATAAAAGTTCAGGAAGACGCGTTCGAAGAGAGGATGGATATTCAATTTCTGTAAACAAGATGCAAATGAGTTTTGCTTCCCTGTCCAATAGTCTGTAACTTTTCAGTTGGCGTTTTCTAATAAGTGACTCCGCAGCGAAGGCCTTCCTCCTTTCATCAGTAGGCATGATGGGCATGCTTGAGAGGGTCTGGATGAACGAAATCCGGACAGGTACGTCAACATAATGTTTCGATAACACACAGTCAACTTCCTAAATTCAGGCCAAGAGTGTTCTCAATATCTTGCTGGTATTTTAGGTCTTATGTGCTCCACGTTTGGCTTTGATGAATGTTCTTTGAAGGCCTTCTTCATTCATTCAGTTTCACCTGAGCTTTTTGATGTAGATGCTGAGGCGAAAAAAGGTGTATAGACCATCACTTTGGTATCTGGGGTGGTAGTCTTGGCTGATGCAGTCAATAGGGACACATTCAAGGGAAACCTGGAGGGATATCTTTTCGCGGAAATTATGGGCAAACGGAAAGCGTATACTTGAATCATGGATGTTCTAAGTATGGAGCTGAACTGCTGTCCAGTTTACCCTAATGGGTGGACCATTTAGGCAAAACAAAAAGCCAGAAGACAGCGTCTGCTTATAGAAGCATATCATACTGGTCATATAATACGTGTAATTTCGTGAAAATC
The DNA here is from genome assembly GCF_000715545.1 of Opisthorchis viverrini. NCBI lineage: Eukaryota > Metazoa > Platyhelminthes > Trematoda > Opisthorchiida > Opisthorchiidae > Opisthorchis > Opisthorchis viverrini. The sequence goes on along the minus strand of NW_008751659.1, from coordinate 344,391 downwards.
GCGACAGTGGTTCCATTGTTTTTTTTTTGAGATGGAAATTATGGACAGTTTTGACATCATGGTTGTAAGGATGAGCCGTGCCACTGCTACGTATGTTAACGATGTCATTACCACTCGCGACAGTCCATTGTTTTTTTTTTGAGATGGAAATTATGGACAGTTTTGACATCATGGTTGTAAGGATGAGCCGTGCCACTGCTACGTATGTTAACGATGTCATTACCACATATGGTGAATAGGGATAAGCCAAGTTTGCTCCGCTGAATAACACCACGAGTAATGGGTATGGGATCTGATGTTAAAGTATTCTACATGTAGGCATCCGTCCACATCCGGCCGGAACCGTGGTAGGATGGGGGGAATTAAACGTTCTGGATGGGCAAGAGGGATGGGTCCAAGAGGTTAGCTAACGGTACAGTACCAACGGCGATGATATCCTTGTGATTAAACAACTTCATTTCAGGGACGGCTCGTGTTAAGAAACAAGCCCTTGCCCTCAGACGACCAAGAGTTCGAAGTTTCAATTCTGCTTTGCAGTCTAACCTCAATTAAAAGCCAGAAGCTGGTTCAGGGAAGTACGAGGTAACTGACAAGCGTCATTCAAAGCGTTGTTTCCAGTTTACATCCCAGTTCGTCAATGAATTTCTTACTTTCGGTGATTTAGTTGATCCCTTTGTTAACACATCCTTTACGAAGCGAATCTTTTTATTTAATAACCGCACAAACTGATTCAGTCATAATTCCTGAATTTGGTTATGATTAACTATACCTTCCTCTTCAGTGATTTCTTAGTGAGTTGCCATGTGATGAAGTGATTCATGATTAATTAAATTAAAAGAAGACTGCTCTACTGTGATTAAGAACAGTGGGCTATATGATATACGAACGTATGCTCTCTGTCATTTTCCATGATCGGTTAAAGGGGCTGAATGTCGCTTGCATCACGTGACTGTTTCTTTGTATTTTATGGGCATATCATATCGAGGCAGAGGAATTCCATTACAGCTGATGCCATTCTGACAGTTTTTATATATAAAAGTACATCGGGTGGGTAAACTGGCTGCTGATCCGTTCGTCGAGTATGACAATCGACTTGCAAACGTTTCGTCGCCATGCGGGAGGGCAGAATCTGAAATGACCAATCAAACTAAAAGCCAAACTAACAGTCACGCTTGGGACGTCAAGAACCCCTTAGAAAATGTAGAAACTCGAGTAGAATTGGAGAAATCACCCCAAATCTTCTCGCATGGTGACGAAACTTTTGCAAACTAATTGTCAAGCTAGGTGAAGAGACCAGCTGCAACCTGATCAACAGCCACTTACACCATTCTGTCCAAGAATGACACAAGTTACTGGACTTCCTAGCGTGGTGGTTACCTTAGTGATATATCTGACTGCTGCCCCCGCTCCAGTGGCTTAATGCCAAAAAACGCGCCGACAACGAACACAGCAACTTTATTACACACCAGCGAGTATGTGAAAGCACAACATCCTGGCGCTATATTTTGAAGGCCACACGATGACATCTCACTGAAACGGCATACACGCAGTCAGTTTGATGCACCGTACACACAAGCGATCGAGTATTAACGACTGACCAATCAAAGACTACACGTTGTACAGGATCTTTCAAGTGATGAACGACAGGAATTTACATCTTACGTTAGAAGTATTACTACAAAACAGGTTGATAAGAAAACATTCAAATTGAACAAAACCTTGAGGGAGGAAAAGCCGCGAGCGAAATTCTTCGAAAACCCTGAGAGGTACATACACAAGTGCTCCAGCTTTGTTCCCGATCAAACGCTATTGGAGGTCCTATCGCTAGGGCCGAAATTCGGCTGCCCACGCCGTAGGAAAGACAAATCCGCAATTGAGGTGCAATTTGAGAACCTACTTGATCAAACTTCTGATTTGTTCCTAACGCCAACGCCTAACTTTAGCTGTATCAAATCCGATTTGGTTAATTGCAGCTATTAATATAGGCACGCCAGGTTGGTTCACAACAGTCTTCTCAATGAGAAACATCAAAGCTTTAAGAACGAAGAGTGATATACTGCCAATAAAGCCTGACAAAGGAGCTGGAATAGTACTTATGAACAGAAATAACTACCTCAGAAAGCCTGTACAGATCTTGAATGACACTTCAAAATTCAGCAACGAGCAAAGGGCCGGACCTAAGCAACTGAGGTAAGACTAACAAATTGTTGGAAGCACTCGAAGAATGAACGTATGATTTTTGAAGTCTTATTCCAACACCTGAAAACTGACATTACAACAACCCTGCGACTTTATGGTCTGCCCAAGACTCGTAAGAAAGATGTTCCATTGATGCTGATTTTAGATATGCGTAATTCCTCATTTCACGTAACTGCCCCATGGCTGGTCGAGATTTTACAACCCGTACGCTGAAATGTTTGTCAGTATAGTGTCTGTGATAGCTGTGAGTCTGTAGAGCTGATAAAAGATGTTGATATTGGTTCCAAATTTATGTGCTCTTTTGACGTAACCTCCTTTTTTTACCAACGTCCCACTCTTGAACACTATTGATTTTATCTATGAATACATTGACTCATCGGATTTGACACTCCCAATCCCCATCACCTCATAAAGGAACCTCTTTTTCACTGTACTTTCAACGTACAATTCCAATTTAATATCACACTATAAAAAACCGATGGAGTCACCATGTGTTCTCCTCTTTATCCCTTGTTGAGTGACATTTTTGTGGGCAAACTAGTGCTTGGTTGACTGAATGGAGAGATTAGACGTATGCGCTTTCATCGAAGGCACGTAGGTGATATCTTTATGCTAGTATCAAACGGTTTCGAAATGGATGCTCTCCTGAGCAAATCCAACAGAGCACATTCTTCCATTCGGTTCATTTTTGAAACTGAAAGTGACAACGCTTTCCACTTCCTGGACGCTAAGTTAGTCAGACTTTCCACGTGTTCAATTCAGAGGTCTGTCTACAGAAAGCTAATGTGGGCGGGACAGTACACAAACTTCCTGAGTTTTGTGCCACTGAGGCGGAAATGAACCCTGATTCACACTTTACTGAACCGAGAAAAACGCATGTTCTCTGCTGTTACACTGGACTCTGAACTGCAGAACGTTTCTAACGTGCTCCGGGCAGATGGCTACTCGGAGAACTCTATAACCAAGAATATGTCCGATCGCCCTATCCAACGTTGGAAAAAAGCCAATATACTTGAGTTTACCGTATAAAGGCGATCTGCTGGCGGACATAGTCAATCGCCGCTTGTTTCAATCCCTACAACGCACGTTTCCGGCTGGAACTCTGCGGTCTTATTTCACAACAAACCCTTTGTGTGGAGTACATTTGGCGTACGACACGGCAACTTTATAGGAAAATACATGAGCACCTCTCTTGTCGGAATACCATTAGACACAACAGTTCAGCCAGAAGCTCAACTGCGTCCCACCTAATTGACACCGGGCACGGGGTCAATTCCAAATAAATCATTTACCATGTACTAGATGGGGGAAGGGGCGGGCAGACAACCATGTTCTGCATTTTACTAACCAATCTTCGCTGCGCACCTTATTTTTCGCTCCTATAAGATATGACCTGACGAGGAGAACTCGAAAACATAAACGTTCGTCACTGTGTTCTTTTTCAAACCATGGGGATATTTAGGCAATTCTGGGATAATCTTCAGGAATCTGATCTTCCTCACATTCAGAAAGAAAGGTATGTTGCATATTGAAGGCAAATGAATTGAGATAGGAGTATTTCATTCCGGTCTGCAATCCCCTTTCCACTTTCACCTTCCAATTTGTCTTCAAAAAAGTTCATGTATTCCCTTGAGATGAATATATCAATTTCAAGAGATCATTAATCCACGTCCAGGTTGTTCTAGATTTCCACATTCCGCTAAACTGACACAACCAGCTATATGAAACCGTGAAAAGGCACTCCTCTAAGGTCATCAGAAGATAAATCAAGTACAAGCAGCGAAGCATCAGTGCCGAACACTGACGTCATGCTTCCGATGATGATGATGAATTTACCCCCGGCTTTGACCGCACTGTGCGCGTAATGCTACACTACATCACGGGTACAAAGGGTACACGGATTCCAAATAAACAACTGAACTTCACTCATCGACACTTTGAGAGTTAGACTCTTAACTCATCCATTTTGTTCACGTGATTACTCACTCTGGTGAACGCAATTCACCAAAGCGACGAGAATTCTTTTTTATTCCAGAAAGACTTGATTTCAAGTGTTTCACAACTGAATGACCACTCTTTCTCCCGGTTGTTTCTTGACTAGGTTGTGATGCTCAGTTATCCACTAAATCTTCGACCACCTAGTTCTGGTCAAACTGCGTACACGCTCATTCCACAAAACTGTATTTATATATCGTTGTACCTAACCTTATGAAGCTATGAAATACATGCAATTGTTTGTCTGGTATTCAGAACAAAGCTGTGACCGATGGAGTCGGATTTTGAAGACGCACCGAATAGTTAACACAAAACTGGAAATGCCTCAGGTTCAGAAAGGGATGTATTCCATTAGAACAACTGTATTCTGGAACGCAAAATACCGTTTAGGATACCTGATGCCAAAACAGTCAAGAACAAAATGATGAATTAAAGGGAATCTCTAAAAAGCCAAACAAAACACTGCTGTCCACACGTTGATCAGTCACTAGCAACCAAAAATGTTTTACGGCACATGACATTAAAAGACTAGGGAATTGTGATTTGTTAGGCACAGGACATAGCCAATACCAAGTTTTATTTTGAAATAATCGTTTTACTTCTCGCCAGTTTTCACAAAGGTTATCGTGATACCAGCCCACGGAATGTCCGTTAATTCTACCAGACGTGACTTTCGAAAATTGACGAATCAAGTGGAGTGATAGAGCTGCGAAATCGCTACATTCTCCAAGCTAATCATTCAAAGAATTCACCAAATAATTCCGAAAAAAACTATTGCGATGTTGTGCATACCACCAAATTAAAACCAATTCAACCCCTGTTGGTAGAATTGCCTTCACTTCTAAGCCATTCATGTAGTTAACTGATGCATTCATGATATGTCCAGGTTTCCTGGTGCACAAAGCAGACACTTTGTAGAAGAGCACTGAGTCATGATTACCAAGACGAATTTCACTCAGTAACTATATATCCTGCATTTTAAACTCGTCTGAATTCAATCTACTGTTAGACGGCACGTACCGTGTAAGTAAGTGGTGTTGACACCATATCTTCCACAGATTTGCAGAATTCACGTTCATATCACTTCCGTTTGAACAGTCCTACTCGCGTTCTGGCACGACTATTCCCGTGAGTCTATAACAAAGGGGGAAGGACTGGAGTTGAGTTTACCTCTTGTCAGAGTCCAGCATCAGTGCATATCCTGGGCCCTGTCGGGGGCCGAACACTAGGTATCTGATAAATGAAGTGAGGGTGTTGCCACCACTTCTCCAACGCACGATGGACATTTTTGGGCTCAACGACAGATAGGTTGAGGCATGACCACTTGTACAGTGTCTGATTTGAATAGGATCTTCAGGGGTCACATTTCAAATGCAGTTACAGAAACATATTATCACTACTGACTAGAAACCATTCAGCTGATTCACTGTTCATCTGTCCGCTGTGCTTGCCACCAATCCGTAAAAGCATCCGACCTACCACTGTCCTGACAAATTGCTGAATGCCCTATTTATATGCACTAATCACCGCATATTGATGTCGTAGAAAGTATTACGTGTTCAAGGAAGTGTTGTTTAATCGATCGACTCCCTTGACCAGCTTCTATCCACGCGAGACTGTACTACAAGGCATTGATCGAATACTGTCTCTAAGATTGTGCTAGTTGCAAGTAATGTGAAATATTTCTTCAGACGGCAACCAACTGCCGCTGATGACTGGTCAAACGAGATATTTGAAACGGCAAATATTCATAATGATATACCGCAGATTTGGACTCCGGATAGTCCACAAATCGACACTAAACTCCTGAAGCTAGACATTCATACGGCCTACTCCTAAATAACTCCTTGCATAAACTCATTAGTATAAATGAATCTGTGCCTCTTTGGACCTCCCACAACTGGACAAAAGGATAGCGTTAAATCATTTGGGCAAGACCATTGAAAATATTTTATGTCGGTGCCTCGCAACCTGATATGATGTAGAGCAGCATAGTTGTGTAGGAAGCGTTGCGAAGCATTGCTGTTAAACGAGCCAAGTACAGTATAAATCAAAGGTTCAGAATTGGTAGTTCGCATGGAAGAAGCGATAAAAAAAATGAAAAACTGTAAGGCGCTTTGGGAACTCTACAACTCGTTACCAGAAAAACGGGTTACAATAATCGTTCAAAAGTGGTTTGTCATGCTTAAAAAATGGGAAAAGAACGGGGAAAGGTGCAAGTGGATAGTCAAAAATCAATTGGCTGTTCCCAGGAAGAGAATTTCAGCCTTGCTCGTTGTAGGAGATTCTGCTTCCGCTGTTCCAGTGATTGTTTTCGACGTTCAGGTGAAGTGTAAAACACCTGAAAGTCGGTAGCCATGGATGAACCCTAAAAATGTGGAAAATGCGCTTGTTCAACAGTACTTTTCACGAGATCGTGCGAACTGCGTAGACCAACTGACGAAAAAATGACAGCTAAGAGTAGATTGCGCGGTGCACCATGTAAGATAGGGTTAGGAGACAAGGGAAGCATAGTGAGAAACTATAAAATGCATTCCATGGTAAAATATGGAGGCCTAGCTGAGGCAAGATGTAGTTTGTTTCCTCTAGATACAATGGTAACTATCCGGATGAAAAACATGGGACTACAACCTCCATTATTAGGAAACTCCGAATGTTGAGTTCTGGGGCCGACCTACAGAGGAGCGGCGGGTGGGTGCGAACATTGATGATATCGTTTATCACATTATTAAGTTTGCTCCATGTCGTATATTCCTGCAGGTAATTGACCTTGGTCCTGACAGCACGTACTCTTGGGGCGATTTCGAGAACCTTTGGGATATCACTTTGATTACTTTTATGGAACTAGATGACCGTGTTTTCGCACCGCTCTAAAACATTAACGAACTATTAATTCGAAAGGAAAAGTAATTCACAAGGTGGGTGAACCTTTCACTTGAGGGCGTCACTCGATGAGCCAGTCAGGTGAACACGTGATATAGATTTTATAACGGATGAGTGGCGCTATATCCTAAATGACTCAAGCACATCCCTTATCAAGTTTTGCATATTTCTCAACTATTGGCCGGGAGGTGGCGAGTTCGTGAGATGTGCAGTGACGATGATCTCTAATAAGAGGGAACGGCTGTATGGTGCTACTCGACTTTTCTGCATCGATGGCTTCACTTACATGAGAAAGACTTCACTGAGATTCTCTATTTAGTCATCATCAATCTAGCTCGGATTGGAGTTCCCGTTTTATTGACTACTACTACGACGCCGAGTTCAGACGCGCTGCACCAGACACTTCGCACGCTCTAACTCTGCTGGTGACACAGATGAGAGCCGGTATGCGTTAATCTCGTACGATAAATTGTGAAAACATCATTGTGTCTCAATGTCAAATGACGCGGTCCTAGTTTTGAAACTGGAGGAGGCTGAGAATCATCAGCACAACCGACGAAAAGATGTCTGTTTGCTCAAGTAAGTGCATTGTTGTTTGTTCGGACACGGCCCACGAACAGGATGAACACAACGAAAGTAAACTTATTCTCAGCTGCTCAAGACAACCCTTTGCAATGTTTCGTACGATAGGAATGTGTACGACTTTGAAATAGAATGAGATATTCCACTCACCGGGCTGAGCGCAAATGAAATCAGAAGAGTTTGCTACAATATACTTGGATCTAGTTGAAACATCGAATACATGGTGCGGCCTTCATGCAACAAATCCGGTTGGGAAATATAAACGGGAAATTCAGTGAGCCCCTCGTTAACAAAACCTGCGTTCAAGAGGAAGACTAGGTAGGTGGGAACGCGGGAACCACGTCTACTTGATGGCCCACAAGGACGAAGCCGGTAGTGGTCTTGTCTAAGAGTGCTCAGCAACCTCATGAGTAGTGTTATGCCAAGAAACCAGAAGACAGTTGTTTGTCGCCTGTATAAAAGCGCTGATCCGAAAGTGAAATTAGTATACTTCCACATCCGACTACCTCCAGCGGTAACGATTTAAATAGTCCAGGTAATCCTAACTAAAAACTAAAGATAAAGTCAACCGTGAAAACCAGAGTCAACAAGATCGACCCACACCTAAACGTAATTTGTATCATGAATAGTGAGCCAAGATCACCTCGAGCCTACGTTAACTGTTTCGCTTACTCTTGAAAATAGATCAATTGCTAGTGAAAAATTACCACCAGGTCTCGAATATGTCACATTGTTGCAGATAAGTAGGCTGTCCTGAAAATATCCTGGGAGAGTTTAAATTGTCCTATTAGGTTATGTATGGATCGAGTGGCATGATATTTGCAGGCCATTGCTAAAGGATGCAAGGAAAGTCAACCACCTAGAACAGGTCAGAGCATATGAGACCTCAGAATGGAAACCGGAAGGGAATTTCGTCGTCGCGAGGGAGTAGCTGCGGGAAATCGAGATGGTCGTCTGTCATCGAATTCACGAGCACACAGTTTATATTTCAGAATCTAGGTTAATTTTCAAGTTTGAAGGAGAGCTGAAAGCAACGGCATATTCAATTTGACCAGCATTGTTTGCATATGTGTGCGTGAATGATCGATCCAATCGCAACTTGCATGAGGCTACGCAAGCAAAATCCATCAATTTCTGTAACTTTCACGAAAAATGGAGGATCTTTACAGCATACCCCGACTTATAGATGCATCCTGATGTGACGGCCGGGATTGAGTACTGCATTGATCACCATGACCGCTGGTGGGTTATCCAGTACGGTCAAAAACGACTAGGCTTTACTGTGCGTTTGATGTGGCTCAAGGTCAAATACGTCAAATAAAACCCGTTCCACGGCCTGCGCAACTGGAAAGTATCATTCGCTGACACGGATCTTTGTCTACCGATATCCCTCCCCAACCACTTATCACTATAAAACAAATGTTGCTGAATCATGTGATTGTCACTTACTTGACCGATATGCCTTATTGACTCCGCTACCCGTTAACAATAAACCAAATGACTAAATCCACGGGGTGTCTTCTACATGGCAGCTTTCAACGTCCGTACTCGACGTCAAACTAGCCAAATAGACTAAGCTTACTCAGACCCATTTCTTCCTTAAATTGATGCATGCCATGTCTATGAAACACGGATACAAGGCTCAAATGCGGTCAACTCTCCAACTATCGTGTACGAATGTAAAAAAAAGGTTCAGCTGTAACACCCTTCCGGTGCCTAGCTGCCAAGCTACTCGAAGGAAACACGAGGGCCTAGATACTGCCAGGTTGCCCAAGCCTAGACAGGGCAGGGGAAGTTGCAGAGATCGGGTTCGAACCACGGACCTTCCGGTCAGTGTACGAATGTAGGAGTACAGGAAGCTCTTGCCCGAATTTACTTTACCAAATGATGTCAGGCAAGGCTGTCCGCTTTCGTCTCTCTTTAATCTGATATGACCGTGGAAAACTCACTCAAGGCATCTGACGCCTGAGATCGAAATTCACCCAAGACGCTCTCTCACAGATATCGACGTAGCTCTTCTGGGATTTAATTCCATAGTACTGTAATTGTAACAGTTTAATTCTGCCTCGCAGTTTCGTAAGCGCTTCACACCTGCAGAGTGTAAAGTGCTAGTGCGAGGTTGAGTGGACTTGAACCCGAAGTTCAGGATTGCGGATGGGGCGACTGAGGTGGGGGAAATTATGTACCTGGGAGATTGTATCAGTCCTAGTAAAAGACGATATCTCCATCTGGATTGTGAGGGCTAGAGCAGCTTTTTCAAACTGTCACAGCTGTGGAGCACCGCGGCATCGTTCATCTGACAACTGTCGAACTTATGATACTGCACTCCGCTCCATATTGTAATATGGGTCAGAAACCCGGTCGTTGTGAGCGAAGATTGTCAAAAACTTTCAGCGTTTCATCATGGAGCACTACCCGAGTCTGGTGGGAACATCAGACCAATAATGCCCCAGTAGGTCATGTAGTTTTCGAAGAACTGACCACCCTCCAAAGGTTGCGTTGGCTGCATCAACAGACTTCCTCAGACAGTCTTTTCGCACAACCACGCGAACGGTGGAAACGAGCCAGGGAAGGTCAAGCAATGAATTGGCAGAAATGTACAGAGGCCATTAACAACAAACTCAGCTGCGCTGATCATCTCCGTCTCCCTGAATGGGGATCCCAAAAAGGAAAAAATCAGTGGTTGAAGACAATCACACACATGCCCCAGTCATGACGTAAATAAGCGGGAATCGATTCAGTTTTGGCTTCCGTACTCCTGAGCCGCCATTTTGAGTTAACCGGGATCGACTGCACGTGTAAGCGAAGAAGCGAACGCATTCATCATGATCACGAACAAGCTTGATTACAATGATGCATACGTTACTTCTATCAACCGTTTTTGTGACCAGATATTGGTTCACTTACGCGACGGGCCGAGATGGTTCAGTTTTTAGAGCAGGAATTTACTGGTCGGAAAGTTCGTGGACCTAATACGACCTCTTCCCCTAGACTTTCCCTGGGCAACCTGGTAGTATCCTGGCCCTCATGCATGGTAATTAGGCATCGAAAAGGTACTACAGCTGACCAATTTTATTTTTATTCTTTCACTTACGCGACTGGTAGCAAAAAATATGATTATATATCATGATTTTGGCGAGGCCCTCCATTATCCACAGCTCGAACTCGATACGAAAAAACAGGTGTTAAAAACCACAAATGTGTTGAACAACTGATAAACATGAACTGCTAGCGATTTCAAAAAAAAAATAGATTTTAGCTACTGCTAGAGTGATTGTCATCCAGCTTGTAGCATCAGTAGATATGCCTGAATCGTGAAATACTGATACGAAGTTACCCTCTACGTTGGCTTCTTTTTCTAAATAAAGTCTAAATAAAGACTTCGTGAACGTTGCAAATCCTTACACACTACCCAGCTACTTTGCTTCTTAAACGTCACTACAAAGCCTGAATGAAAAATGTCAGCGTTTTTTTATCTCGACACGTGTTGTTCCATTCGCACGCAGATCAGAATTCTTAAAGAAATTGCTCAAAAATGATCATGCGAAAATTTGTTGGATTCTTGCAGTTTCTTTTCGCCGCTGCAAGCGTTCTAACTTGTGACACTCGCAAGTGAAAGCATGCTGTTACACAAGAACACTTGATTTGGTTTCGGCAGATCACTGCAAACGTCATCGTCAAACGATGCCAGTCAGAACGTGCCTGATTCCTGTTTGCACAATGGTAACATGACATAAGTGATGCCCCCTTTGTGACACAGATGCACCAAATTCGTCCACTGCTCATTGATTAAACGGAGACACTTCGGCATCGTCACCTGACAGTGTCGAAGACAAACACACAATACGATCGATGTTCCTATCCTATGGTGACTGAAATTTGGCTGAGCGTACGGTCCAATGTTTTCGTAGCTTAATGGGTCCATTATCCCGACTGACCGGCGAATGAAAAACTCGAATTGTTGCAACTGTGGCCCTATTGCGCTCAAACCTAGATAACGCAACGTCAACATATCAGTTTCAGTAAACTGTGGTAAGAAATGATTGCGATACCGTATGGTCGTGTGATTCGATTCACGTTGCAGCGTTTGATGTCCGTACTCTATCTCAAATTGGGCGACAGCCATCTTTTGTAGAAACCTTGCTTTCCATATTTGTCTATGTACGTTGCACGCAGGACCCCACTTCGGTCGAGCACCTTAAGTCGATTAGGACGAAATCAGATGTTTCACATTCCACACTTCGGACATTCAGTGGTATTGATGGAATGATTGGTGCTATCTACGACGTGGGAGTTGCACTCAGCCCCAATGCTGAAAGCTCCTTACTAGACTAGATCCTAATAATCAGTCGTCTTTGCGGTTGCCTGGCTCAATTAGGATCAATTGAAGTCATCGCGGTAAACGGTGGGTATTTGTCGTATCAACATACGATCTAAACGACTTCAGTTCTGAGAGTGAAAAGGATGGGTTTTATTAAGATTTGTCACGAATGCTTTGATCAGCAACAAGGACGGGTATTGTAATCCCAGCGGGTGATGTGAATGCTCAAGTTGACCGACTAAGTCCGGAAGAACCAAAGCTAAGTTAATTTAATTGATTAGCGGCCTACGGATAATTGGGAGCAACTTCTTCAGTTTATGCTGATCTTCGTTTGCTCCTGGCCAATATGAACTTCCAACACAAACAGTCACATCGAGTTATTTGGAGGCCACCAACCAAAAAACAGTCATGGACCAAACTGTACCATGTGGCTGTCAGTGACCGATGGAGAGCGTCAATTAGAGATTGTCGTTGCTTCTGGGGTACGCAACATAACTCTGATCATTGAATTGTGCGAGCCGGGTTACCACTTGACTTTCCATCGGCATTATGTGATCCAAAGCAAAGTAGTTCCATTCATCAAATTCAACACGTTTCAGTTGCTCAAGATCATCGAGCTGACTAGGCCAAAAAGCAGCTCAAAGCTCACAGTCTTGCGGATGACGAAGATTTCTTGGAGGCTGAATGGAAGCGAGTGAAATAGGCTGTGCTCTCAGCTTTTAGAGTTGTTTCTCCAAGCAATCCGACTCGAATAAATGAACATTGGATATCATCGAGATCAGCAGATCTTATTGCTGCCAGAAAGGCCACACCGGAAACTAGCCACTAATATGGCGCACATAGACCCCCCAAACACAGGAAAATCAGGAGCTTCAAGAATACAGGGAACGCTGGTGGATTTCGAAGGCCCAGGAGATGAATGCTTTCGCTATAGGCAACAGCCGTGCCCTATTTAAACTGATTCGATCAACCGGTCAAAAGAAGACAAGTGGCAGTGGAACGAAATGCGAAAAAGACGGAACGGTAATTCACGCCCTCGATCGTCGATTTCAGCGGTGAACTGAGTACTTCAAAAACAGTTAAATTTGCCTCCATCACAACCGCTGGAAGAACCCAGTGAGCTGAATGGAACATCGACACCAGTCAGTCGTCAACAACCGAAATCCAACGTGAGATATCGATCCTCAAGCTCAACAAGGTGGCTCGGTGGTGGCGCGAATTTACTGACCGGAAGGTCCGTGGCCCGAAGCCAACCTCCACCTCTCAACTTCCCCTGTCTAGACATCAGCAACCTGAGAGCCCTCGTGCTTTCTTGTGTCATAGCAGTTAGGCACGGAAAGGGTGCTATAGCTGAACGATTCTGCGAGAAGATTTGGAACGAAAAAGATTATTAGTCGAATGGAGTTCTTCGAACATAATCCAAGTCTTCAAAAATCGCGCAAAAACGTCATGAAAAAACCAGCGTGGCACCAGCCTGGTATCCGTCGAAACTAAGGTGATATCTGGCACTAATTTGCGCAGGTTGGTCGACTACCGAGAAGGGATGGGCTCGTGGCCGAGGATTCATCGATCATATCTTCCCCTTGAGACAAGTTCTTGAACAGCGCCACGTTTTAGGACTTCCCACGCTGATCGTTTTTCTTGATCTGAAAACTGCTCTTGACTGTCGATCTGTATTACTGTCTAGCGATCAGAGCTGTCTCCGCCAAATGTATATCCCTTATGACCTCTCTGCATGCGAACTTCTGTGGGCACGTACGAGTATGCGTCAAGCTTGTGCCGGGCCCACCAACCATTAGTGCTCTAGTTAACAGAAGTTGAGCTCGAATATCAGAAGAGAGTGAGACACCAATAAGGTTTGAGCATTACCGTTGAATAGATTACAAGGTTAGGTGCACCTTATGAATATAAATACAATGTAAAAAAAATGAGGCATACCAAAGTGAAGAGACTTGTCAGTTTGTTCGGTCCTTGGTGAGGTCCAGTGAAGAGGCCGACAGTACTGTCGGCACACTTGCTCCTTGTTATCCGTAGGCAGTTTGTTGACGCTAGACTCAAGAGCTGGTGTGGCGTGCAGTTAAGATGCACCATGCTAATGGGTTACATTTTTTGTATATGTGCACGCGCATATATTTATGATCTACCTTGTGATGGAGTGTGAATTCACATAGCACCTTTCGGATTTGACAGAGGCATGAAACCAGACACTGTCTGACTTGTGTCAAGGTTGTAAATATGGCACATGCTGCAGGTATTAGTAGATTCACCAAACTAGGCCAAATGGCCAAAAAAACTGATTAAGCGAAGTGTGCTGAAGGAACAAGGAAATGACCGCTACAAGTTCACCACGACCAGTGGCGTAAGGCAAGCCTGCATTCTCTCACCGTTCTTCTTCAACTTTGTTATTGATGTGCTGCTTGAAATTTCTCTCCCTGTCTCTGAAACCTCGGAAGTCGAAATGCTCCCCGGACATTCCCCTACAGAGTATGCAGACGATATTGCTCTCCTTGGTTCAGATACGTCCCAAATGCAAACCATTTCAAATGACCTAAATAACTCTGCCGCAAGGTTTGGCATGCACTTCACACCTGCAAACTATAAAGTGCTGATACAAGACTAGGTGGGACCAAACCCGAACCTCATGCTCGCATACGAGCCAACCGAAGTTGTGGATAAATTTGTTTACCTAGACAGTTGTATAAGTTCCGGTGCACTGACTAGAGATGAGGTTACTTTCCGGATCGGGAGCTCCAAGACAGCTTTTGCCAACTTCTGGCACGTATGGCGTCGAAATGACGTCAGTTTGACCGTCAAGGGAAGACTGCGATTCATACTGCTTTATGGATCAGACGTGGCCTTTACGCGCAGGGTCTGGTGGAAAAGCAGGACTAGTAATGTTGAGGCCAATGGCTCGATCGCGCAGTTGGTGGCATTCATGAATCAGAGCTACCCTGATCCCGAACTAACCAGATATGCCATCACCTCGAAGGCTCGGCTGCACATGCCACACTCTCCTAATGCCCGGTGATCGAAACTGTGGCAGCTGAACCAATGTGCTTACGGTACACGGTTTATGGCTGATAAGTTGACTGAATTGATTGGCTAGGCCAACGGGCTAATAGGCCACGCTATAAGAAGGGACAATAACGTTGAGTCAAGCGAAGGAAAGATTGGGAGTGTTCGCTATCTGATACTTGCCTAAAAGGTCGATGGGCCAGGTTAAATGGAGTGCAGTTTGCCAAACGGTGTGTTTAATTCACGATTGATCGGAGAGGATTCACAGAACGACCGACCATAAAACGAAGTTAAAATAAAGCTTATGAAAAGGACGTGAACATACACTGCAAATTCACCCGAAAACTTCGATTTGCTGTCACAAAATGAGTTGGAGGCATTGCCAACTAACCAGAACAGAGAGGACTCTGGAAATGTCGTTGATATTATCAACCTAAAGCGATGTACAAAAGTGCTTAGACAATGGCTGAAAATACCGCAACAGGGTGTATTTTGCAAATGGCAACGGAAGCTGTGTGACAAACCTTGACGAAATTTTGTATTTCAGAGAACATCTCAACCCCAATATTGTTGTCTTGACAAGAGATAAATGCAGGATACCAATAGCAGGTGAAAATGATGATCTGATTGTTCGAGTGCTCTAGTGGATAGCGGACCGTAGATACTCTAACTGACCCGTAGCCTGAGCCGGAAAAACGACCGTGTGTAAACCGCGACAGATTTGGCAAAATTCTAACAAGGATGTGTGGCTCGAATCAGGGCCGGTGACACGGGATAATAAGATACCGATTGGGGAGAAACAGTATGCATGGATAGATTCGTTTAAAAAAGTCGTTCAGCAGTAACACTCTTTCGGTGTCTAACTGCCATGCCACTCAAAGGAAGCAAGAGGGCTGGGATACTGCCAGGTTGCCCAAGTCTAGACAGGGGAAGTCGAGAGATAGAGGTCGGGTTCGAACCACAGACCTTTCGGTCAGTAAATTCGCGCTCTAACCACTTGAGCCATCTTGTTTGCATGTGTCCGGTTAGGCAAGTGTGTGCAGGTATGAGGCGGGGTGTGAAAGGACTGCGAGTCTTGAGGTAGCAGTCCAAACTATGGTCGAACCTTTCGAAGATATATCTCCATCCGAATATGGACAGCAACGCCAGAGAACACAGAATAGAAAATGAACATTGCAAAACTATGCAGGAGACATAACGTAACAAATGACCACTCACCAACTCCATCTTCGGCGTAGTCTCAAAACCAGTAGAAAGACTCGGTCTCAGGGATGAAAGCAGTTGCGAGTTTGACCCTGGACTCCGCAGTGGTTCGTTACAAAGGTTCAGAAAACTGTTTATGCTCACCAGAGCCGACAATGAATGAGGATTCGAGCCAAGGTCTTTATCTTGTCGGAAGAATGAGTTCTCAAATACCACTCCAAATGAATTCGGCCCAAAACACTCTTCAGATGCTCCACACGCATGCTCTGTGAGATCACGTGAGCTAGACTCTACCGCATTTTCTGTCAAATACATGTTTTCAGAGTTGGCATCGACTGGATTACAAGTTCCTGCAAGTGTGGATGGAAGGCGAACCACATCGGAAAGTTTCGCTGGCCGAGTATTTGATGTCAACGAGCCCAGTTTGGAGTTGGAAGGTAGGACCCAGCGACTGGCATCAAGTGGTGTGCGACAGATCGGACAGTCTGCGCTTCGCTCGATCCAGATGTGTAGGCAGCCTAAGTGGAAAATGTGCCCACACGGCAGTTGTCGTGAACACGTCAACTTCTCCCAACATACGACACAGTCCTGATCCGGCTTCTAAAGGTACAAACGAAGTAAAATGTAATTACTAGTGCACTACATCAGGCAACTACTGGACAGAGGACTTGACGAATGCCCACCCAAAATAAGAATACATTTGGTACCAAGCTGCCATTGAAGGTGCTCAATTCATTTGGTACACTGTGTTCTGTTTTCTGCACGAGAAAAGCACTGGACCAAATGGAGATGTGCAAAACATCCGACAGCAACCAGATCACTAAAGTCACAAGGATACGTTATAGTTTTCCTCGCGAAATGGTTGTTCAGTACTGCAGGATTACTCCAGGACGACTGTTGACGGGGTCCATCAAAAACGGTCACCCTAGACGGGTAGATGCTGCAAAGGGTATCGCAATCTGGAGCTTATCCTGGAGGTGAAATGAATTTTACTGTATCATTCCGTTTCTACTTTTAATTTCAAAAAAAAAACTATCGGGACTGCTGTTACCGAAAACTTGAGATCTCAATTCATAGCGCGATAAGTGTAAACAAATACACGGTAATGATGAGGGTGACAGAATAATGAACGTACCACTGAACAGATAACGCTACAAGAGTCAGGATTCCCGGACAATGTCCCTCGACATTTATAGTCGCATTGGATTTTCGGAATCACAACTATCAGAACTTGATCGATTACAACCTGTTACTTCATCACCATCTGGATCATTATGCGCCGTAAAATGGGACAAATCATTGTTGGTCCACTGCTGGTTAGACACACGGATTCAACCACATGTACCTCTCGTCATGTTACAACTAATTTCCCGATTTCATTGCTGTTCATAATTCACTTACTGCAATGAAATACCAAAAGAACAAAAAGGCGATCGGAGAGTGCACTCGCAGCTGACAAGTGGAAGCCCAATAACACACATGGATCCGACCCAATAGTTGTCTGTGACAAAAGCTCCTGTGGCAGTTATTGACGCCTCGCCATAAATCACCCGAACGATTGTGGTTCATGAACAGCAAAACAAATGCCCACGGACTGCAGTTCCGACAAAACAAAAACGAGGCCAGACGCACTGTTGTCCTACGTTTTACGGATTCAGATTGGCAGCACAGCCTAAATGTGAATGCAATCAATGTGAAATGAGCGCAGTCTTCAGAATACAAAACTTCTAGATTTTCCACGCTCAGAAGAAAAAATGTGTGGAACCCACTGACTGTGAAGAATGCACTTCGCTCTTTCTAACAGTAGTTTACAAGGGGAGGCTTGACTGATAGTCAGCGACCCTTTGCAGGAATGGTGAATATCAAACTGGTTAAAAGCAGAAAAATTACCAGCGGTAACACAGAATGGAGATGAATGAATAGAATAGCACATCTTTAATTTAACGGAGGGAAATACCCACTCCAGTGAAGATGAGTACTGTGCCAGAACACGTACGGCTACTGTTTCATGGAATCCGTCATGAATGGGCAGCTCTCAACCTAATCGAGATAAAACACAGCAACACTAGGATATGCAACCCTACTGAGAAATCAAATTAAGCTGTTAATAACACCTAGAATTATGGGAATTTTCTGTCGGAAAATAGCCCAACTACATTCTACTCAGGGTCATTTGGTCTTGCCATTATAATTTCTATTTAAAATATAGTAGACAAGAACTTCGAGTCACTTCAGTTTTCACCTATAGTGACCTTATTCCAGTGTTTTGGCATACTGTCGATTATGCTCGGATGCATTGGTTCCTAGGTGACACGGGGGTCAAGCCCGTTCACCTATAAGCAGTACAGGAGGGCCTGAATATGCTACTAACGACCACTCGGTCACATCCCTATGTGACATGTTTGCATTCTTCTTTTTTGGTACTGTTAGCGTGTGAGCCGGTGCCCGCATCTGTGTAACCACTGATGTCCCCTGCTCAAACACTCAGTCGATCTACGAAAAGCGGTCATCTAATTGATGCTGCCCGATTCGTTGAACCGTTGAATTAGGTTGCATTGCACTCATTATACGTTCCTTTACTACCACTGGGCTCCATTTGAGAGCAGGACTTCTGTTGTCATTGGCCTCGATACCAGTTTCAGAATGACCCAACGAGGATGCAAACAAGTGACAAGTGGGGTGACTGGAAAGAGCCATTCACAAATATTTAGAGGTGGCGGTAGATAAAACGTGAAAGCAAGCGACTAGCCCACTTATAGGCTGGGCTGTGGATGAATGCGTCTCGTCCACGCGTTGAACATATCAAAGCAAAAGACGCTGAAGGACAATGTGTGCATTTCTGGCAGACACACAAACGAACAAGTACATGGAATGACCACACTTTTCAAGCGATCCAAGAAGCGCCCGAAGGCATGGTGGCTCAAATATTCAGATCGCCCCTGTGAGCATAACAAACTCTGCCAAAAAAGTCAATGAAGTGTCTCTACTGCAAGAAATAGTAAACGGCATTCCGAAAGAATGCCTTTAGGAGGGCCAGTTGACCTGCGTGTGATCTGGCTCAAGCCATATCTGATGGGCATGAGCACTCTAAATTAATCCGTCAGAATCCTCTGCTATCAGATATACTATGACATCACCTGTTGTCTGGTATCGGTACGGACATATGCAACACATAGGGTATTCGGTGCTGGTTATATGATAAATGGGAACGCCTTGTTTGGTCGCGCGCATGCGTCGAAGTTGTCGCTTTCAATACATAACTTCCCCTCTCGATCTACCAATGAAAAACCCACTAACAGCTCTGTATTGACACATCAAATACAACAGTCACCGCCCGCAATACCTAGTTGTTTACTCCTACCTAATCAATGCCTCATCCATGTCTGGTCTATTTTACGTAAAAATCTAACCTTCCACAAGTACCGTTTCTGAACCGAAGCTTTGACTACTTGAAATAAGGACAGTGCATTCTGACTAAACTATTACTTTGCGAATGGAATTGATTGTCCAGTGGCAATCATACTGAACTGTTTTCACACGCGACTATCCAAAAATAGTTATTTTTGGAAGCTCCTCCAACAATCCAGCGCGCTTACGGAGTGAGCTCGAGATAACCCAGTGGTTGGAGCGTGAATTTACTGAACGGAAGGTCTGTGATTCGAAACCAGCCCCAGAATCTCGACAGCTCGTGTGTAGGCTTGGGCAGCCTGGTAGTATCTCGGCCCTCGTGCTTCCTTCGCGGAGCTAGGCGCCGCAAGGGTGTTACATCTGAGCAATTACTGGAGTTCAGTTAGATCAAGCTTGAACTGGATGACAGAACATAAAGTGCGGATATCAAGAACAGTGAGCCTTCCCTCTGGCAGCAAGCTAAGGTAATTCCACGCGTGTCACTGCCCTTAGCCAAGTATGAGGCTGTTTCAAAGCCCTGCCAAAAACGTCATAACAATGAACCTAAACGGTGTTCCAAAATAGCGCACTCACTGGCTGTTGATTTGAGAAAGGACGGCAATATTCGATTGTGTAATGACTTGTCTGTACTGGACAAACAAACGGTCATTTGGAAAATCCTTTTTCCGACGACCACTGAGTTCGTGGTGAAAATTAAAGGGGGTGAGGATTTTTCTCCAGAACGGACACACACTTTGGATATGCGCTTTCTCAAGCCTCCCGTTGATGGTTCGGAAAATCTGAAAGCTTTAATTACACCGGACGAGCATTGTCAACAAATCTCTCAGCAGCGACCCAACGGCATAGGACTTCACTAAGCTCGTCCTTATGGATTTGAAATGTTGCAAAACCTATGGCGATGATCACCGAAAAATCTAGATACTGTATTGAGTCGGTTAAGAAAACTTGGTTTTAAGGCTGAGTACTCGAAACTGCCACGTTATGGTCCCAAAAATTGATTGATACCGTCTGAAAGGCTGAAGCCCAACCACTCACAGATAGCATGCGTGCAATTCTCGAATTTCCATGGCCTGGAAACGTCAATGAATCTCGGTCTATGGTCGTACTACCCATAACACCTAAAACGCTGATACTATTTTTGATCCATCACACAAGCTGAAGTTCTAAACAAAAAGATGCCTATTCAGCCATTCAGTTCATGATTGCTTCTGCATCCACTGCTACTAGATTTAATGAATCTACCTTCACATCTGGTAGTGCACGCGATGTGGTCCATGGGGCAGCTTTATCACAGATACAACAGAGTCAGGTGAGAGCAATAATATTTGCCTCCCAAAACAGAGAAATTAACTAGCAAGAAAAAAGGGGACACTTGTATATATGTGGGTCCGCAAAGTGGCATTTATATTTAGTTAGACACTAATTCGCACAACGGTCAAGCCTCATGTCTTTACTTACACAAAGCCGACAGTACTCATTAGTTTGCAAATGAGGTTAATGATGGTAGCTCAGGTAGCATAGGTTGTCGTTCCTTCGTTCACTGAGCTGGAACAGACTATCAAGTGACTCGTGTGCTCTCTCGACCACGACTAAACAGCTGAGGTGAAAATTTTAAGTTAAGTGAACTCGAAATGAAAGCAAATTTCAAATTCCGAACTCTAGATAACATAAGTCAAGAAAGTTCTTACAGCTGTGAGTGATTAATTGTACCTGGCAGCTTGAAGAACATTTCTTCGGTTATATTAGTGTTTTGCAATGTCATTAGGAGACGGATGTCTTATGCGTAAGGGTCGTACCTGGCTTCATAGAATATCACTTCTGCTCATATAAGTCACACTGAAATCATACTCATGAAATCCCAAGTGATCCCAGAATTTTCCCCTTACCAACATACGAACAAGAGTGTTGAAACACTACAAGTTCAGTCCAACCTACCGCGTACTCTGTGCGCGACCGTTGTTAAAGATTGCAGTCAACATCATAGGACTTTTCGCCCAAGTTCCGGGCATAAAAATTATATTGGTTTCCACCTGCCTTTACACCGGAGAACAGAGTACATTATGTGTTTTGAATATGTGGTCCCGTTAGCAACTCGCTAGTTTTGAAACACCGGAGTATATCCGCAATGACAAATCAAGGAATAGACAAGAATAGACAAGGAATAGACAAGGAATAGACAATCCCATCAAGCACCCTAAGACAGTACCCTACAATCCAAAGGCAAACGGGATGGTTCACCTTATGAACGAACCATCAACAACTACAGACGCTAGTGGGATCGATATTTGGAAGGCAGTTACGAACTAGAATTAATACACCGCAACTTCTAGTTGCCACTAAGCAACCGGGAGGAACTCAGAAAGCGGGACATATATCAACGGAAACATAGAAATTCCGGTAAAATTTTGGAGACCATTGATTAATTCGGCTACGGAAGCGTTATACCCCAAAAGGTCAAAATACGCCAATAACCTCACTAGAGATTGCTAGTGCCATCGCCAATAACACAATCACATTGAGAAGGAAAGTGAGAAAACTCCCAGACGGCTGTATACGCCACTTACGCTAAGCAGACCGTCGTCCGAGCCTAGCGGCATCCCAAATCGAAACATCGTCGACGAAATTCTACGTCCACATTTTAGATATTCCAGTAGGATTCGCTAAGCGCTTGACCCATACAACCCTAGTATCTAAACAAACGTAAACAGTATTGTGTATTAGACCAACGACGGCCTGACAACACACGTGTACGCGACATGCCTGTGTTCGCATTAGTTTTGAGCTGTATGTGAGGCATCATGCTTATGACTCTTGGATGGTGGGTCATCCACTCAGGCGGCCAGTCGATCCAGGTAAAGCTGTCGCCCGTCTGATGCTATCTCTGGCCTAGTGAACGAGTTCCTAACTAACTCGTTGTATCATTGCAACAAGATGCCTTGTGCTGTACATGGTTTCACTGCAAACGGGTTCTCATTTGTGAAAATAACATGTGGTAAAAGGGGTCTATTCATCATGGAAGAGTGTTTGGCATCGCCTACTAAGGTGCATTAGTTGTGCTGGTCGTCAAGAAAGCCTTAATGAGATTGGATGGAGATAAGATCTTCCTCTAATCAGGTTTACCGACGAAACACATCGTGCTGATCGATCCTTGCAGTTGGGACCTGAGGATCAGATATCTAAAACGACTAATTCAATTAATCTGGATTAAGTCGATCACGCACAATAGTAGTTGCCTGCAGCAGTGAGATCAGAATCTACGAACAACCAAAATAGTGCATCGGAAGTAGCTAGCTACACTGGTTAATTAAACGCAATGCACTGTATAGATGAAAATTAATAAGGGAATGGGCAAATGGTAGAGGAAATAGAGGAACTCACACTTGCTCGTATGGACTGAGAGTCAAGCATGTGAATCAATTTCTGATAATGCTTGTGATGACGAATTCGCTTAGAAAGTTTATGATATAAATGTTGCAAATGCATTCCAACAATAATGGCAGACATATTGACCCGAATGCCATTCCAACACAACAAATGCACGTTGTGTAGAACATCGCCCAGATCGGAAACAGATGAGAATAACATGTCGGCATGGTAAACTGAAAGAGATTTATGGTAGAATTCACCCATACTGGTCCGTTGGGCTGCCGCTGCTTCCGAGTATAAGTGAATGGCGTACCAGACGACGATGTACAGGGTCTTTACAACCAATTGGAACACCTCGGCCAACATGAAACACATCAAGTTTAGTGAGTAGCGAGCTCCAAAAGCCACAGATATAGCCGTCAACAGATTTCCCGAAACGAGGATGCAGAACAAAAGGCACAGAATTCGAAGTGGTGGCACAAAATGATTCGAAGATTGTACAATGTATTCCAACCGGTCTTTGGCGAGACCGGTCAAGAGATGAAGGAAACCAAGAATAGAAAACCACCCGGCCCACAGAAGTAGTTCGTGCAATGCATCAACATTCAATATACCGTAAACAAACACAACCTTATAAAATATGAAGTTGGAGAAATTCTCCCGAATGTTTGTATTTTCTGATTCACGAAGTTCTCCAAAGAAAAGATGCTGTAACTCACGCCCAGCACAAATGAGCAAACAATAGGCAAAGTTTATACAACTCCAAAAGAACCATGTGTCCTCGACACAGAGGGAGCTGATCGTGGCTGTGAAAGCAACCGTGGTCTCATTCGACAAATTCGGACGAAGACCAGTCTGAAGAACGACGTACGATAGTCGCAGGACTGAACCGATCAGAGATAATGCCGTATATATGAGGTAAGTGGAAAATTCCGGGAGAGGTATTCGCTCCAGTCGAAAACTGTTCATAGTGGTGTTTGCATCAGAACCTGGTCACACAATCCAATCATGTCAGGAATTCAATAAGCTGAAAAGAACGGTAATAAATGCATGGATATCAAACAACCTCCAAGAACGAGGAACAGTGAAATAACACTCACAGAACTTAGATTGGTTCTTTCTGGAGGTGAGAAACTACCCTGAAGACCCCGAGCGGCAAACCATCATTATCATCATAGAGGAACACCAGTGTTGACGCCGATGTTTCGTTGCCGAAAGGAGGGCTAATATTGATAAGTTGGAGTAATTCAAAATGAACGCCTCAAAAAAAGAATCAGACTAGCCGATTTCTATGAGGTGATCCAGAAACTCAGGTCGCAGCGATGGGACAACGACGGCACCAGTGTGTGAGGGAGCTCTGGCAGATAGTGTAGAGGTCTGCAGACATGGTTTCTTTGGCCCTTTCACAACCGTCATCCAACTCATCATTGTGCGCGTCGAGTTCAAGGAACTTCTCAGTCAACCTTTACGGTGGTGTGATGGCTTGCGTGCCTCCGTAACCGATTGAGCTATACTAGGTCATGTAGTCAGTCAGTCAGCCATGTCAGAGTCTTTCATACAAGACTGGTCAATGGTTAGAGGTCTGACCAACACAGTCTCCTGGCTCTCCAGGTTGAGGGTTTGAAAATGTGTAGCGACTTGTTCTATAAAAGTGGTAATTCATTTGCACTTCCCGCCAAACACAGCTGCCTTGCAGTCGGGCTTTTGAGCCAAAGGATTTGGTTGAGGACTCTGATCGTCCTCCTGTTTAGGTCTGAGCACCCTGGCAGTATCCCAGCCCATGTACAACCATGACACTTACAACTGACAACACTCTTACGCCCCAAGGACTGTCGCGTGGTGTCACCAGCCTGGTCACCCTACTTGCTGCATACATTAGAGCGAGTAAGTGAAAACATGCTATTGCTCACGTCTCCCTTCTTACACTTTTGAGTTTCTTTCATATACCCTACCGGGAGCGGGGTGACTCAGTGGTTAGAGCGCGAATTTACTGACCGGAAGGTCCGTGGTTCGAACCCGACCTCTGCCACTAGACATCCCCTGTCTAGGCTTGGGTGACCTGGCAGTATCCCAGCCCCTGTGCCTCCTTCGTGTGGCATGGCAGCTAGGCACCGGAAGGGTGCCACACCTGAACGATTTATTTATTTTTTTCTATTCCGTGGCTAGAACCCGACATCTGCCCCTTAACTGCCCCTGTGTAGGCTTGGGCGACCTGGCAGTATCCCAGCCCCCGTGCTTCCTTCAGGTGGTATGACAGGCACCGAAAGGGTTCCACGACTGAACGATTCTTCTACACTACCCCACCCAACGTGGTACACTCTACCAGTAGGTTCTAGCACTAGGACTGACCGTTTTGCTCACCGCGAATCACACTCAGTTGCAGCTTCTGCACATCCGACTTCAGTAATGGCCATAAACACTTCAAAATCTGTTTCCAAACCCCTGAAAGCCTGTCTACCTAGCTGCCTTTAATGACCGCACACTGGAGCAAGCAGGACAACAGGAGGCTCATGCTGTACACTGGATTATCTCTGCATTGTTGTATGCTGTCTGTCAGAAACAAGGATGTAGGGTGCAAATCCCGTGATTGAACTCACTGTTCCTTAGCTCTCTTTCAGGTTCCGGCTGCGCACCTCTTGTGATGCAGAGGCCGCTGCAGCTGGTTATGCTGGGGTGGCAATTGTATACAGCTAGCGAGCGGAAGCATCCCTGCTTGTGTAGATACCCGTTGTATTCGCCTCTGCGAGGTTCGTTTGGCAGCCTCTGTGACAGAATTTAGAGAAAGTGTGGTCCTTCGTATCCTGTTTGTTATGTCTGCATATCCCCAACTGACTGAAGCTCTGAATCTGCAAAGACAGTTTCTACGACGATATACGTGCACTTTCATGACAGCCTAAAAGCTCGGATACTGTTGTGATTGATGGCCACATGAACGCCCAGGTGCATAGACTATGAGCTGCTGAGTCCCGATTGGGTGGTCGTCCTGGATTGGACACGAGACTCACGGGCAACAGGGATCGTCTGCTTCACATGTCTGCCGATAAGAGTGTTTCCTGGCATTAGCAATTTCCAGAAAAGCGGAGACCATTCGACCAGGCGGTGCCAATAGACGAATAAGGCCCGAATCGAAATAGACTACATCGAAGTCAGTAAAAAAAGGCGAGGGTCAATCCGCCTGCCGCTCCTTCCGGAATACCGGCGTGGACCTCGACTACGCACTCGCACGCTGTTGCTCTTCAGGTCTACGCCGAACGTACAAACCTCGCTTAGCCACTGACAATCTAGTGGATCCAGAAATAAAAACTTCCAGAATCAGCGCTACAACCCAGCCAACCTCATACAAGCACTGGATCTCTGATACGACCGTGTCTTGGCTGGATACCCGGCTACAGACGCTCCCTGGCCGCCACCACAACTTCACCCGGTGCATCATCCGATCCCGTGTGAAAATGAGTGTCCGTGCAGACCGAGTAGCTTGGTGGACCTGAAAGCCAAAGAAACGGAAGATGATAAAAATGTTTAAAATGTTCGAAAGTTGTTTCGAATGGTGCTCGGAAGCCTCTTGTCGACGAAATCATCAGTGAACGAAAAGGCTCCCCGAAATCCAGCAAGGCAGAACGTTTGCATCCCTAGGCACAGCAATTCGAACAGCAGTTCAGTTGCCAACCTGCTGCCTCCAATCAAGAATCCTGGTCTCCAACAGGAAGATGGGATGTGAATATGGGGACGCCTTCAACCTCAAAAATGTTCCAGTGTACATCTATTCTCAGGCGTCATCGCGCTGATGGTCCCGACGACCTTCCACCTGCTCTTTGCAAATATGGCGGTGGATTCCTTAACCAGTGCCTGCCTAGCCTGTTTGGGTCTATCTGGGAGAAGGAGACCGCCCCAGACAACTGGGGTAAATCGAAAGTAGTGCCCATTTTCAAAAGCGGTACTCGCAGTAAATGTAGAAACCACAGACGTTAGTTTGACGCCTGTTGTGACAAAGCTCCTGGCGTCACTGATTCTTCGTCGTCTTACGGTGGCACGCGAAGCTTTGACTCGTGAGAATCAAGCGGGATTTCGGCCGGGTAGAGGTTGTGTTGACCACAACTTCACACTCCGTCAGGTGTTAGAGCAACGTCACATGTACAGACGACCCACAATCTTGGTATTCCTTGAGTTCAATGGTACGTTTGATTCTGTCGACCGATCAGTGCTGTTAACTACACTTGCTCGACAGGGCATCCCACATACTTCTGGATGTGAGTGTATGGTGAGCTCTCCAAAAGCTTCCTTAAACTGTTGCCAACAAGGATGTCCACTCCATTCTTGTTCGAATTCTTCCGTGATGAAATAATGAGGCGAACGGCCTTCAAAAGCCCCGGTGTTCAAATAAGTGCTGGTCGATTCTTGTCGATCCGGAATAGTTAGACAACATCACCCGTATCTTTTGAAGACCAAAATGAAGCACGAACCCTGAGCAGACTGAACACCGTTATACCATCTTTTGGCATGCGCCTTGCGCCTACAAAGTGCAAAGTCATGCTTCTGAACGTATCCCTTACAATTCAAGGACAATCACTGAAGACTGGAAAACTTTACATGCCTCGGTAGTTGTATTAGCTCCGATGAAGTTTGTGCGCGAATTCAGAGTCTCAAACCATGTTTGCTAATCCGCGTCACTTATGACGTCAAAAAAAGAATATCACTGGGTCTTAAGGGTCGCGTGTCCCAATCTATAATAAGAGTTGTGTTGTTGTATGCTGCAATACATGGCCTCTGCGAACAGTGTGTAAAGCGTCTTCACGCTTTTGACCACCGATGCCTCAGAAGCGTCGTTGATTTTGGACGGCGTCAACGTATTAGTAACGGGTATTTGGTTGCGCAGCAGACAATTTAATCGCGGTGAACATCCAGCAGGATCGACTACAATAGCCCGGCCACTACCACTTTACCAGGCAGAATCTTAGGAACGAAGAGACAGATAACTGGCAGCTAAACCGATTAGATAAACCATCATCAGCGTCATCATAGTCATAATCATAATCATCATCATCCACAGTATGACATCAGCGTTCAACACCGATGCTTGGTTGGAGGATGTGTGAGGGGTCAGTCAACGAAGACCTGTATGGTCAAGTGATATTTCCCGGTTACCCAGACAAAAGATGGGGTTTGGTTTACCCTACATTTAGCCTTTGAATCAAAAGTCTGACCCACAAGGCATTGGGAGAAGGTAGTGTTTCGGTCGGGGACCGTTCCCCTAGCCTCTGACTCAAAGTCTGGACACCGAAGCAGCGATTGCTAGAGTCCCCCTCAGGAATCCTTTCCAGTGCTAATGACTTAATGGTCTGACCCATTTGGATACAGAGGGCTGGTCTGGCCCGAGGGCTTAGATAGCAAAGTATAATTGTCTGACACCTAACGACCCAGGTCTCCAGCAAAGACACAGTCCTATAAGAGATCCAATGCTTGGACGAGGTTGGCTGGGTTGTACCGCAAATAAACGTTCCGGCTTTGAGTAGCGTTTTGGATATCTTTCCCAAGTGCCCGTTTATATCCGACATCGTACCTCCCGGCAGGCATCTGAGGAGCTGGTTCCGACAGTTTCTTTTGACTTCTGGTCCACTAACTTCCCAGTGGAGAAGCGAGGTGTGCGCGTTTTGCACACACCTGAAAAGCGCAATGAAAGGCAGCGGCGTACAAGTGCATGGTCGGATTCCGCGCTGCTGTATCAGAAGGAGCTGCAGGTGGTGATCGACCCCCGCCACCGATAACTGACAGTGATGTGGTCTACTTAGATTCTGTGCTGGTTTCTGGATGGGCACCACTTTGTCGAGTGATTTATGCTGTCTCGGAAATTCGTGCTGTAAAGGAACAGTCTGGGATCGGCACACATCTGCAGTAATCGGTCTCCGTTGTCCATGCGTCTCGTAACCAAACCAAGACGATCCCCCAATCAGGCCCCAGCTTAGTCTACCTACCTGGGATTTCATATCACCAGCTACCACAACGATATCTGAGCTTTTAGCCTGCTGAAGAAAGGCGCCTAGAGCGTCATAGAAATTGTCCTTAAGGACAATTGGCAGATTCAGAGCTACAGTCAGTTGAGCCGTAATTACTATAGACAAGGTTCGATGATTATTACGTCCTCTAGACTACCTCACAGATGCTGCTAAACGAACAACACAGAGACTACTATCAACGGATATCCAACTGTTAGGCGGAATTCAACACTGACCCCGATTAACCGATTGCAGAAAGGTGCTGCTACGGCCGAGAAGCCCCTCCCACGCACGATTGGCCAAAATTTCGGGACGCTTGCCGGTTCGGAATCAAGCCGAGGTGTGACTGGTCGAAATTCCGGATCCAACAGCCAATCATAGCCCAATATTGGCCGAATGCCGTTTGCCAATGACGCATTCAAAACGCGTCAGAATTCGCAGAAAATTATTACCGCTTACGCTACATATATATGAAGCGCTATACAATTGTTCTTGACTTCGTTTTGGGCATCAATATATCTTTTGCGCCTTTGGTGGTTGTTTTGACGTGAACGCCAGTTTGGGAATTAAGGCTGAGAACTAAGCTGAGAAAAATATCGTTGCTACACCAATCAAGTAGAGACGCTTTAGCTCACGATCTGAATTAAACTCCCACTCCAGCATAATAATACAAAAGTGTCCCCACACACACGCCAACACTACCGTGCGGCTGCATTTTCTGGCGCTCCGCCTTTGGAACAGTTTTCTTGGATCTATTCTATCCTACACCGTTGATCTGCATATCAATCGCTTGCTCTCCGCAAGCTAAATTGATCTGTATAACTTCTGAAATCCTGCCAGTCGCAGCTGGGATCTGGCTCACGTCACGGATTCCACATAGACGCGCACAACTACCCGCAATCTTCGAAGATACTCCACGTTGCCTACACGAAACGGTCGCCCGCGACGAGTTCTATCCTTTGAAACAAGTTCTGCAAAGATCGGTGAAGATTTACGGGCGCTATCGAGAAATCTGTCCGCGCAAGTTTCATCATTGAATCCCTCTTCGTTGCGGATCGATAATCACTGGCCTTCCGAGTTGACTGCTTTCACAACTTCTGCTAACCGGCTAACACACACGCTAGTGCGAGTGTAGACGCAAAACCGCACATACACGCCACACGCTCGTAATTTCACTAGCTAACCTGCCCTACACACAAGTCCAAACATGTCCAAACGCGTCACCCGTTCTATAGCATCAACATTAACGAAGGCGTCGACAGCGCGCACGATAACAAAAAAATTCAATGCGACCCATGTGTGACCTGTTCTGACCCGGTGAGTCTCAATAGGCCCTCAGTTCAATGTTGTTTTGTAAACTGCATGTGCCCGCCCGTTGTGATAGAACATTAACTGATGCAACGGTGCAGATGGTTAATGATGCCAGTCATCCTTCAGTATCTTATCTGTGTCACTTGTCGAGATAACATCTTGAATAACGGCAGCCAAAATGCGAACACAAATGACATCAGCAAAAGGAATGACCTATTGGAGATTAGATTGCGCTCATTAGAGAAACAACTAAAACATATCAAAGAGCTGTTACAACCACGTGAGTCTGGGCCGGTGGGGGGAGTGGGGCATGTTGAATTAGCAAAGAACTCCATACCTCTGTTGCAAACCGATGTAGTAACGTCAAAAAAGGCCATTGAATCCAAAACTATGTCGCTCAGTAATAACAGGAAAGCATCATCTGGACTTAGTGTTATTTGCACTAATGTCATAGAACCTTGCGATACGTTATTACAAGTGAGGCACAAGCGCGAACTGGAGGAGTGGTTCAAACTTCGCGCTAAAATGAAGTTAAAACCTATCGAACCAGTTTCCTTAACACGATTAAGTCGACCACCGAATTCGCCACATAACGGTAAGCCAAGACTTCTCAGAGTTTCCGTTAATACCGATAAAGTCCTGGAGAGCATTCTATTATCGGCGTTCCAACTTAGGGGGGAAGCTGACAATGGTGAAAGAATTTTCGCTGATATACCGTGATCGGGAAGATCGCGCAAAAATTCACCTCATCCTACAAACTCAACCAACGAACATACAAATGACCGCAGTTTGATCATCTTGGGTGTTCTGGAACCCAACAAAACGTCAGATAAAATAGCGCAAAACACGCACGACTACATGCAGTTGCAATTTCTATGCAGTACACTTGAAATTGAAAACGTGGCCATGGTTGATACTTATCGGATTCCGAAATCACCAAAATATTTGGGTACCGGCCCGAGGCCCCTGAAACTCACACTACTTCGTGGTGATATGCTAAGCTTAATCCAAACACAATGGCAACGTCACAGGAGCTTACTCCCTAGGGAGTTAAGGATAAGCACATGCATGCGGAACAATATACCCACAGAAGAGACCAAGGTTAATGAAGAGGAAGCCGTAGGTGAAACTTCGAAAAACGGCCAGCTGCCGACACTGCCAGGGTCGGCACAATTATAACCGCCCATCCTGCACATTATCTTGCGTACTGCCCAACACTGCTGTCAATAAACACCATTAAATGTTTATACACGAACGCGCAATGCTTGACGAACAAGATTCCAGAAATATCTGAATTGTGTGAAAAGCATTTGCCAAACTTGATTGCTATCAGCGAGACTTGGTTCCAGCCACACTTATCGGATAGTGAACTTGCCATCCCTGGAATGATGCTTCTTCGTCGGGATCGCATTTCTCGGGTAGGTGGTGTAGCTATTTACCATAGCAGGCAACTATTGTACAAAGAGCTAACTGATGAAGATTTGATACTATCGGATCCCTAGTGGTGCTCGATAACGACGGTAGCAGGAAACGCCTGTGTTGTTGGTGTGATCTATCGACCAACTTCAGCGGAGGAACTGCACAATTACACCATAATGGAGAAGCTACGCCTCGTGGCTTCCCGGTATATAAGTAAGATACTAATTATGGGTGATTTCAATCTCCCAAACTTGCTACGGACTCAACAACATCCGATAAATTCCCTCGATTGTGCCTTCCAGGAGACGTTACATGATCTTGACTTTCACAATCATATATCAT
>NW_008751659.1:304183-311937 GCF_000715545.1 Opisthorchis viverrini | reverse complement strand
CCGATCCAATTATCGCTCCCATATCACAACAACAAGCAAAGTTTGACACTTTGACAGATCGACTACAACGGCTGTAGGTCAACATGCATCGACCACGTTCACGCTCTCGATCGTTGTCTCGTACCCGTCCCTCTTGGTGCTGGTATCACCAAAATTTCGGTAACCAGGCAAATGCCAACCGCCTTGTTCCTTCAAGCCGCGTCACACCACCCCTTTAAACACCCCGGCCAGTCAGTAACGGCGATGACTGTCTGTGGCCTTCCTCGCACTAGTCACCTATTCCATATCGCCGATCGTTCAAGTGGTTTACGTTTCCTCGTAGATACGGGAGCTGAAGTTAGTGTGCTACCACATAAGGATCCACTTCCCGATTCTGCTTCTTTCTCCTTACAAGCCGCTAAAGGTACCCGCATCGCTACATAGGGCGAACGTTCCCTCACACTTGACCTCGAATTGCGACGTGCGTTCAAGTGGATCTTCCTTTTGGCCGACGTCCAAACACCCACCATTGTTGCAGACTTTCTGACCCACTACAACCTATCAGTGGATGTTCGACACAAACGCCTCTTGGACATGCTAACTTCCCTCTCAGTCAACGGAATTAGTGCCCAAACTTCATCCACATGTATTCGAGTTATCTTACCTGATTCACATTTTGTTGGCATACTTATGGACTTTCCTACCCTTACTCATCCATATCAGCACACCCAACCGGTCACTCATTCCGTCGTTCACCACATCCAGACCAGGGGCCCTTGTGTCCATACCAACCCCCGCGGAATTCATCCGGATAAGCTACAAATCGCAAAACACGAGTTCGAAAACATGCTCGAACTCGGCATTATCCGTACCTCATTGAGTCATTGGTCTTTACCCCTGCACATGGTACCCAAAAAATCTAAAGGTGATTGGAGACCTTGTGGAGATTACCGCTCTCTCAATAACGCCATTATCTCAGACATATAACTATACGTTGGGTCCACAACCACTTTCTTGGACTAGTGAAGAAAAAGATCTGGGCGTGTGGGTTAACAGCTGTTTAAAAAACTCCTTGCAATGCACAGCCGTCTACAAGAGGACCTCACAAGTCCTGTCGCTCCTAAAACGGATTTTTGGTCGTTTCACTCGACTGGCACTGCCCCGAGTAATCAATACCTACATCCGACCAACCATGGAATACGCTATACAAGCTTGGTCACCATGGCTTCAAAAAGACATAATTCTTCTACAGCGAATATATCATCGAGCCACGAAGCTAGTAATTGGATTGCATAATGAACCATATGAAGACAGGATTGCCAGTGTCATCCTGTTTGACTTCTACTATCGGCGCATCAGGGGAGATCTAATTCTAACATATAATATACTGAAGACACCTAATCATCCGCTGGAAGACCTTTTTGTCCGACGTCGAACACGAACGGGCAGGAGGCATGACTTTTCGCTCGCGGTACCTCACTCGAGGGTGAGCTGTCGACGGAACTTTTTTTGCGGTCCGTGTATGTTTCATTCGGAACTCCCTTCCTCCCAATGTTGTAAATTCGCCGAGTTTAACCATTTTCAAGAACAATTTTGATGCATATCTTATGTCCAAACCGAATCTGGAACTGTTTAACTTCATGTGATACTCAGTAAACATTACGCATATTTTTGCGTCCCTTTGTGTATATACTTTCACCCTATGGTCGTTGTAAAGTTGATTGCTTTTTAGACAATTAAACCTTGAATTAACCTTGAATTAAAAAAAATTAATCTGTAGCGGACTCTGCGTCACCAGAGCTGCACAGCCGGAAAAGAGCGGGGTAGTCAGTTCAGTCTTAGCATTTGCGTCCTGCGTCTTTGTTTCTGACAGTCAACATACATCGATGCACAATGAGTGAATTCCGCACACGAACATGAGCCACCTGGTCTCCTGCTTGCTTCAGTGTGCTAACACTGAAGGTGGCTAAACAGACGGGACTTCGGGGTTTGGAAACGGAATTCGAAATATGAAGTGTGGTGAGTGCCTTCGGACGTACAGAATTTACATTTGAGTGTCATGCAGGGTGAAGAAAACGGTCATTCCAAGGGCTGGGACCCTCGAAGAAAGTATTCAAATTTGGGCTTGGGTGGTGGAAAACGGAATACGTGAAAGAGCAAGAAGAGCTGCGTCAGCGTTAAAAAGTTTTCGCTTAGCCGCCCTGCTGTGTGCAGCAAGTCAGGAAACCCTCTTCATGGCACCACGTGATGGTCGACGTGACATGAGAGTATTGTTAGCTGTAAATGTTGTCATGTGATGAAGAGAGTGAACCTTCGGTGGTGTGGAGGTTTGTGTAATTCGGTGATCTATCAAGCTATACCGGGTGGTGTCCGCTCGAAACTAAGTTTCTAATACCAGGTCGGTCCTTGGGTAAAGGTCTGAGAAACACAGTCTCCTGGCCCTCTAGGTTGAGGGTTGGAACATGTTTGGCCATGTGTTCCTTAAAAAGGGCAATGCGCTGGCATTTCCAGCACAACACCGCTACTCTGAGGTTTTTGGCCAGTTGTTTGACTAGGGACCCTAATCTTCCTCCTGTTTAGGTGTGGACGCCCTGGCGGTATCTTAGCCCTCGTACAACCATGACCATGAAAACCATTACCGGGAGTTCAGCTGCGCCGGCCATTGCCGTTTGCCGGATGAGGACATCGATACGGGGCAAATAAATGGTTAAAGGCATTATCAGAAATGGCTTGGTCGCGTCCCTAATAGCGCTCGCTTATCTGGGCTTCTGCAGTTCAATGAAAAGCGCCCTTCCCAATGCTGCCAATTAAAACTCCACAGCGTTACCTTAACTGACACATCAATTACACCAGTCCGTGGCTCCAGTAGGCATACATTTACCCCACCTCCCTAAATTGGTGAACTCAACTATGGCAGCTCGGACCGCTGTAAGATTATACTGCCAAGGCACTGCCAAGGGACCACTGCATCGAACCCGAGGTTCGCAGCGTCCTATGCCGAGACGAATTCCAATAAGGTATGGTTCACTTCCGGTCTTAGGAGAGCAGCTGGTTGACAATCTGCAAAAGCAAGTGCGGTTGACAGGACCGACAAAGAATGTCATGTGGGTGGGTACTCTCCGGGTCGGGTCGATGATGATGACGCTGAGCCACAGTGTCACGTTAGGCTTGTAAGAACAGAACAACTCCATTCACCAGCTTCAACAATTTTCGGCGACCCAACCCTGTTGAGCTGATCTGGCTTAAAAGCCTGTGAAACGCACAGTCACACTGATGACGAAAACTGGTTGTAAATTAAATGGGGCGAGATAAAGAAGCCATGCTCCCTAATTCCAGAGCCCTCGTTCGACTCATCCGACTGGATAAATTGAGCAGTGAATGCCGTCGAGATCACATACTATTGTTACCAGAAAAGCTGAAGAGTGACAGAGACCGACAGCAGATGGCAAAGGCAAATGAAACAATGATTCTCTTTGCAGGCGGGTGGGTCTTTAATTTCGCCAGAAGGTAGGTGTTAATGAAATAGCCTTAGAACCTAACGGAACAGTTTTCACCTAAACAATCGCCCTCTTGAGCAATAAACTGAATATTTCAGAAATCAGTTCAGCTGCCCCCGTCCACCACATTTTCTGGAGGTAATCGTCATTCACCTCGGGTGACGGCCAAATTGCCTGGACGTATCATTATTGAGTCTGTCTATCCGGTAACATATAATGGGAATTTAGCTCGGTAAGTGAGGTCAATCCATGTCTGGACTCTACAAGCTTATTTTGTCGTTATTGATAGGAACGAACTCGCAATTTACAATCGAGCGGTTGAATAGTAAGCCATTCACCCACAATCTAGGCTCTCCTTTCCGAATTATCCAACATCATCAGTCATGCTACAACTGCTCTAAACACGAAAATGCATCATCTCAAATTCAAACTGCGCGTTCTCAAGGCCAGTTCACGGATTCACAGACTCACTGACTAATACACAGGATCAAGTGATTCACTCAAAGTTTTCGGGTTAGATTTGTTCTTCTCCTTCGGCGGCTGCCGCTCACCTCAAAAAGACAAGCTTTTTAAATTCTCAGCGCGGAGCGGTATTCTTGCCACCTCGAAGGTTTGCGCAGAAGATGTCATTTGAACAGGGTTATAGACGGAACGTGGATACCGTCGGAGGAAGCTTCTTTCCCGCAGCAGCCAAACGGAATGTTAAAAAATTTTGCCTAATTAAGGTGTGCGCTATGAGCTCTGTGCTTTCTTTGGAGGTGCCGATATTTCGGAGGAAATCGAGCGGGCACCGCTAGATGCGTTTGATAATCAACAGATATTGAGGCAGCAACAATTTTCACAGCGGCAAATCAGATTTACTCACTGAGGCTAGGTCCTACTTGCATCATGGGTAGGCAACTTGGTTTCTGCCCCCCAAAAAGAAGACGGTTGGCCTATTTCTCCTGTGGTGTCCCATGTACTTCAACAACACATTTTTGTTTTCTTTTTCAGGTGGGGTCTTGTACATGGCTTGTTCTCGTATATACAACTGGCAGATTTCTGATTCACAGCGATTCCGCATTTTACGAAATGCCAGCTGATCTTCTGTGTCCCCTGTAGTTTTCTTCCACTGAATTGCCTAAATGTTTGTTGAACTTGGTACTAGATGTATTGTGAGCAATCGTCGGAAGAGTCACCCCATGCACCAATCATGTGTAATGAGGCAAACAGTTTCCCAATAAAAGTGTGCGTTTTACGCTTGAAAATACTGCCATGCCCTCGCCGCGTAGTAGTTTCGTCAGCGGCAAAAAATATGCCTGCGAAACCACTTACAGATGCGTATGCAAGTATTAGGTCACTTGGGAATTGATGATAGCCCAGGAGAAAGTGTTTAGGCGCCTCAGTACTCGCATGCCGATCAACACTTTTGGGGACAACGGCCACTCTCGTGGCAGCTCAAGCGCCACGCTCAGAGTGTCAAGTTTCTCATACTTTCTGGTTGGATACCTTAATTCGTTCGTTGAGCCTTCCCCGAACCAAGCATAGAAGAGATTTTCGCCATTCAGAAGAAGGTGTGAGTCCACTGATCGTTGTATTTGTTTGGAGGGCGCTAACGTTGAATCTCTAGGATTTTAGGTTATACGCAAGAGTCAATATGGGCACGGAAGCGCGAATGAAAGTACGTCACCGTAGATCAGAAGGAGGAATGGTCACGAAATATGCGTTTGAGTAGCTCCAGTTGATCCTGGGGGCGAATTAATCAATGCCTACCCACTTTCCCTCGGAATTTTCTATCGGACATGGCATCCAATACGATTCTCGAATACTTAACTTGGACTACGTTGCCCATGAATTCGACATGTTCTCACGCAAGAACGGTTGCGAGCAATCTGGGTCGTGCCAAAATATCACCTTCTCGGTACTAAGATGATATGAGAATGAAGTTCAACGCGTACATCAGTACAGCCCGACGAAATATAAATCGAGAATTCAGATCAGCGCAACAAGTAACACGTATGTACTTGAATTGGCGTATATGTACGGCATATGGAATATTAAAACGAGAGAATAATGAATAGAGCAATGAATAGAGCATCAATCGTGTTCATAACATTTGCCACGTCTTGAATGAGCTTGTGGATGTTTATAGTCCAGTGATGGTCGTCATAGCAATATTCCAGATCTCAAAATAAAACTTTCAGATTCATCACAGCTTGTGTGTTCTTCAAACACGTTTGGTTCGGATAACATACGATCATCTGCAAAGGACTTATTAGTATTTGAAGCAGCAGGGGTGCGTTAACAGACTGACCTCTGGTATTGAACTCCACCTGTCAATGTGTCTCCGGTGACAAGAGAGATCATCAAAATCGAGAATTGTGACCATCCGTTTGCCATTTGATGGAAGTACTATTCCTGTGGCAGTTCGTTAATCATTACCCTTGAAAAACGTAGCATCAGACGTTTGGGCACAGTCAAGACTTGTACGCAATGAACGAGATTTAAATAGAGGCGCAGGGCCCTTCCACGGAATGAACGGTATTCCTGTATTGCATCAGAAAATTATCAATCCCACTATCCAGTTTCACAAAAGAAGTAGGAGAGAACAAGATTCTTGCAGATTTCAGTGCTCAGACAAAATCCTCATCAAGCTCATCCGACCAGGGATGTCGCGGAGCAGTAAACAGATGCTGATATCGGAGACATTTTAATCATTCCTCGGGAAATTTTGCAGTGAAGTGCGTGCCGTTGTCAGTGACCGAAACAGTTGATATACCTTCATGGCTGAGCACTTTCCTCAATGCTTGCTGAGTGAATTCGGCACTTGGAGATATAGTTATAAGAACTTCAGGCCAACGTGAATATGCGTCAATAAAATCAAAGCATAGTAGTTACCGAGAGAAGGACCACAGTAGTCGGCATGAACTCGTTGGAATGATTGACGAACAGGCTCGCGTTATCCAAATGGAGTAATTCGGCTCTTGTTTATTCGCATGCCATCTGTAGCCTTAGAACATTTAAGAATCAGTTGTTTGAGTTCATTCTCATTCATAAAAGTCAAAAAGGTGATGCTTGCTCGCAGTGAGCGCAGAACTTTGAGTCCGATAATCGATAGTTCCGGCGTTGAAACCAAAAATTACAATCGAAAGATATACCTTGGGGCGATCTCACAGGGATCGTGCAACTACCAACTAGAGGTACAGAATTTCCAGTAATACCGCGAATATTAACATCTGTAGGCACTACCACGGCACTGGGGTAGAATGCATTTAGATTTGATTGTAGAATAATGGACTCAACACTACCAGTGTCAACAATGAGGTCATGCTTTTGACCAGAGGCGAATATCAAAGATTTAAAAACAGGTGAAGAATTTTGGGACAAAACAGACAGAGAAAGGGCAGAAATGTCTTCCGATAATGCTTTCACGTCAGTATTCAGGTCAGAAGTTGAGTGACACATTTTTTGACTTACAGACAAGTTGAATGTGTCGCGTTTTACCTCAGATAAAATACATCGCTTTCCTGTGAGTGCATGAATAGCTGGAATGGTTTCATCCACAAGATTCGTATTTCTCAAATTTTTGAACCATCGGATTAGAGTTACGATATGTGAAGTGGCGTATTGATGGATTTGGGGCACGAGAATCTGTTCGACGTTTGAATTCCTTGAATTATTTCGTTTAGAATAATTTAATAAGACTGTTTCCTCGGTCTTCGTTACATGCTTCGCATCTTCATATTGCTCACATATTTTCCGATTAGTTTGAAAGTTCTAATCCGAGCAGACCACCAGCTTCCGTTGTAATTCGGGAAGCTGAATGCCAGCAATAAGCCTATCACGCAGCTGGTCTTCCAGTTGGGCACCGTAGTCACATTAGGCTGCCTGTGCCTGCCTGCACAAAACGAAATCACGAACCGACTGAGAATGGGAGCGGGTCATCATATTGAACCTAGCTCTTGCGGCTGCTACGAAGTTAATCGGTTTGAAGTGTTGGAGAATTTTTTCTTCAATTCAGTGTAGGAAACATCGATTGGAGATTCAGGATATGCTAAATTTTTTACCAACGTATACGCTTCCTTGCCAAATAAGTGTGGGTAATATGCCGTGAGTTTCTTATCATCCATATCAGCTTTTTTAAGACACCATATGTCCAACCGTTCCAAACAATCCTCTAGGTATCGCACAGTTGAATTACCATCTAATGGTTCAATTTCGGCAGGCATGATGAATTGTTCCAATCGCGACGCTAAAATGTGAGAATTGAGCTTAGCACGTATATCGGTATAACCAGAC